>NW_026606645.1:0-412500 GCF_029890125.1 Rhinichthys klamathensis goyatoka | reverse complement strand
TTCGCAAAGCTCCGAAACATTTATGAATCTCTTTTGAATCGATGCTTTGGAGTACATATCAAACCCAATTTCAAAAAACGAGGCTTTTTTTATGTCATACTGCTTTTTTAAATTTTGTAACGTTGCAAAATGTAAACAATATTATTGCCCATCTCTACTATATATATTTCAATCTATGTTTATACCAGCTTCACTGCAGAACTATAATCACCTGCTTTCAGCAAATTCACACCCTTTTTGTTCCTTACCTGTTCAGTAATTTCTCATGGAAAAGAAGATAATTTTTCAGAAAGGGCATAGTCTTGAATACCGTGATAGATACATTAACTGTGATAGACACAAATGAGAAAATAAGGCTGGCAGACACACCCCAGGAACATCCATTAGGAGCGATAATCTCCATAAAAGGCTCTTTCTTCCCGCTAGATGATATACTCGGAGCACAGTGTGCACTTTGAGTGTGGAGTGTGACATTGGCATCTAAAGAGGCGTCCCCGGCCCCCTGAGGGGACATCTCCCAATTTGCATAAGTAACATCTTGATTTGCTGTAACACCAAATCGGGCTTCTGTTATGTTCAATTAACCCACCAGTTCAGGTTGTAATTAAAAAGCTCACGTCTCCTACTGCGCATTAAAATAGGGAGCGAGAAGAAAAATTGATCAGAAGGGGGTAAAAAAAAAGAGGGAGAGTTAAAATATAAACTGCCGTCTCATCATGTTTTCATCAGTTCTGACCTTGGCAATCATGGCTCCTGGGTTCAGGATATCTTTGGAGAGGTGCCACCATATCCATAAGTTGAAAGTTAATAGGGGGAGCATCAGCTGTTCTGTTCCTCTGATGTCGCCCTTGCCAGCTGCTGTGCGCGAGTCAGAAAGCTTCTGTCTTACAGCACGCAATCTTTACAAGACCACTTGCTTTAAAGGGATTATTTTATGAGAGGAATTATGCAACAATTATGCTAACTAGAGGGCTCTTTTATTTTGCTGTTTTTGCTTACGGGTTTGAAACTCGCTAATGGTCACAAGTGTGAGCTTTTTGGTGATTACTAGGCCGCATTCAAGTTCATGTTTTGTCTTTCACTTTTCAGAAGCAGAAAGCGCACTTGAAATAGCCCATTTACATGACTTGGTATACTAGAATGCAAATTTTATTTTTTTATTTTTTCCAGAGATTACTCGACATGAAAATTAGCTATAGGCCAGCTCGCAAGGATTCATTCACAAATCAGATGGCACTACACTGTAAAAAAAACCCCGTTAAATTTACAGGAAAACCCTGGCAGCTGTGGTTACCAGAGTTTTCCTGTTAAAAATACGGTACACTGTAAAAAAATTATCGTGATTTTAACGGTAAAAGACTGTAAAAATGCTACAGTGAAAAACTGTTAATTGGTTAACAGAAAGTTTCCTTACTATATACGGTAAATAACTGTGATATATATAATGGTACATTTAATGTAATTTTACAGTAAAATACCGTTAAATGTACAGTTTTTGGAAGTGAAAAAGAACAAGTCATTGTATAATTTACAGTTAAAAAATGTAAATTGACATTCCCACAATTCCCTGCGTGACACTTCACATTTCATGTATTTTGTTTTTAAATAACTGTTTCTTCATAATTTTCTTATTTTTTTTCTAATCAGTTATGTACATCAGGGTTTTATGTTACATTTAATGTTGTTAAATTAATGCTTATTGCTATTTTTAAATTTCAACATGTTACTATGATGGTGTTTAATGTTTGTGTGAATGACATTGTCCAGCTTCTGTATATTAGTATTAACTTTCTTGTGGAAGAGCTGCTTATGATGAGCTTTGGTTGACCATTTGACACTCATCACTGCTGTGATTGTTGGCTGTCAGTGTATTACAATAGAAAAAAAAACAGATAATAATACTTCAAAAGGTCAGTAAATTAACATTATATCAGATAATGAAATACGGTTTATTGCTGTAAAATTATATACGGTTAAAAGTCTGTAAAACCTAAAACGTTGCTACCGTATTTTTAACAGGAAAACTCTGGTAACCACAGCTGCCAGGGTTTTCCTGTAAATTTAACGTTTTTTTTTTTTTTTTACAGTGTAGTTATGACTCTAAACGAGTAAAAGAAAATATGGCACACATGTTTGATTGTGGAAATGGTGTCAGGGGAGATGTAATGTTTAAGTTGAGTGACAACCCTAACCTAAATGGTAAAATACAAATTTTACTGAATAAAAAAAAATGATATTATTATAACGATGTTTTGTTTTATTTTATCATTTTATTTTGTATTTCTGCCTTTATTTCCTTGAAAAAACCTAAAGATAACTTGTTTTGTCAAGAAAATGTGTCCTCAGTGGGTTTCCGAATGTTTGGAATCAGTCGTTTTTTTCTTCAGTTCCGTTGGGAGCCACTGAGAACTTCAGTTCTCTTTCCTTTCCTAGCATGCAAATTAATCAGCAATGAATGTTTTGTGTGCACAAGATTTCTCTCAGCTTCAGTTCCGGACTGAAAATCAATGGACATACAGAGCTGAAGCACTGCTTATTCATTTAGCTCTGATAAAAAAATAAAAAATCCACATATTATTCCACATATTTTTGGAGTGTGCATCATGTTTTTTTTTGTTTTGTTTTTTTGCTCTACACAGGAGCAACAACATAAGTGTGTGACCACACATTAGTTATGTCTGTGAGCTTGCTTTTATTCTGTGGGTAAGGACGGTAATTCAAACCGGTGTATACTTTTACACTTCCCTTTTAGCCAACCTAAGCTCATGCCTCTAGTTACATTTTTGAAAACACCAACACATACCTACAAAAACGACACGCATAAAATAACACTAGTGCCAGTAAAACATCAACCACTTTAATTCCTTTTCACACAAATTATGATCACAAGGGCAGATTATTGATTATTATACTACAGGGCTGTTGAATGCTTGATTCTGATTGGTTGAGAACGTTCTAAGGTGTGCAATTATTTTCAGGGAAACGCACGGCTAAAGTAGTTCCAGGCAGGTTTGGCCGCATTACAGTTCCATATCACTGCGCGTAGTTAACGGAAAATAGGATACAATTCATAACAAGAAAAAACATGCAGCCCCATGCGCTTGATCTGCAATTTTCGATGTCTAACTTCACAATCAATGGACACATACAGTTTAATTTTAATAAATAAAGTATGTAGTCCTAGCCTATAGGCTAAATAGAAAATTAAATTGAATAGGCTATATAAATAAATTGATAGTCCTGCTGGGTTTTCGTAATTATTCCAGATAATATAACAAATAAATAACTATTGATAGGCCTACTTGTTAAAAGGGCTTTGTGTGTTTCATTTATTGGGTTATCTACTGTCAATTATAGAAAACAAGAATGAACGAATTAATTAAAACAAATTTAATTCATAAATAAATAATAATATTGACGCACATGCTTTTCTATCTCATTATTGCAACATCTCTCTCTCTCTCTCTCTCTCTCTCTCTCTCTCTCTCTCTCTCTCTCTCTCTCTCTCTCTCTCTCTCTCTCTCTCTCTCTCTAATAACGGCATTAATAACTGCATAAAGCCGGGACACACTGACTAAGGCCAGTTATGAATGTAATTTGATACTTATGACTGATTATGCCCAAACGCGTGTTCAGCGCGTTCAGTCTGTAGCCTATTCACACTCTGTGTTTAAGACCTGCTACAGTCGATGGAAACAGTCAGTCTTCGAATGTTTCAGCAAGTCGTAAGTGTGTCCCCATCATTAGTCTGCTATCAGTGGCTCAAACCTCCGTTACTAACTCTAATATGACGTTTTGGAATTAGCAACGGAGGCATGGGATTAATGCGTAAGAAATTAGTCCTATAAACAAGAGCGTTTTAATGACAAAAACCTGACAAACGTCTTGAAATGCATCATCTGAACAATGTTTTGAGGTGTGGTAACTGTAGTATAAGCGGAATAATTGACTTCAGACCGTTGAATTATAAGAAAAATAATGCACACCCGAGGTGTAACGGCCACTCCGCTTCGCGTCGTGACCGCATTACCACCTCGGGTGTGCATTATTTTTCTAATAATTCAATGGCCTGTCGTCAATTATTCCTTACATAAAGACTTATTTTTGCTTGGTTCCTTGCACAATACTACATACTGCCCTCAAAAAGTCTTTAGTGAACTAGGGCTGTCACCAGTGGCGTAGCGTCTGGGCATGCAGGGTATGCACGTGCAAATGGGCCCGGGCCGATAGGGGGCCCGCCCATGGGGAACTTTTAATTAAAACGAGTTAATTCATTTTTAAAGTGTAGCCACAATAAATATATTTTTTGTATGCATGTCATGTGTAATAATTTCTTGTTTCTCCATAATGTCTAATTTCTCCGTCATTTCTTGTGTGCATTTATTATGCGTTTATTATTTTTTGCACCCCGCGGCTGCAGTAGAACTGTACCGTCATTTTTTACGGCATCGCCGCGTCAAATTAAAAAAAGAAAACACAGTGTGAGAGAGGTTACTAGACGCTAGCTAATTGAACATTAAAGGACGGAAAAATACAAACATAAAAGTGGGGCATTAAAGAGAAAAAAGAAGGTGGAGAAGTTAGTTGCGACACAAACACTACTTAAAATAGACCGGTTTAGTTCTCTTTCTTACCATCCCTACTGTTGCTTCAGAGGAGCCCTCATTTTCAAAACTGAAGCTAATAAACAGACTATCGGGACTGGCAATTATTTCCATCGAGAATGCACAAAGCCATGAATTAAACACTAATGACATCGTGCTCGTGGATGAATTTGCCGAAAGAAAGGCCCGGAGAATGCAACTAAATGAGTAAGTAGTTTTATGTTTTTTACATTTTGGGCCGCGGTGCCAAGATCAGTAGTTTATTATTGACATTGGCTGAGCCTTGGTTGGTTTTAGACTTGTTTTTGTTCCGGTCTGGTTGTGAAAAGTTGTTGGGTAGAGTGTTTTTTATGGTATTGTTTGGTATGGTATTTTCTTGATACACTACAGTGAACGTCTAACATGAATCTCACTTACTTCGGGGGCAGGGTTAGGGGGGCCCGTACAATTTTTTTTTGCATATGGGCCCGGGACTGACTTGCTACGCCACTGGCTGTCACTAATGATTATTTTGGTAATAGAGTAATCGGTCGATTATTCTGACGATTAATCGAGAAATCGGTTACTTTTTTTTTTTTTTTTTTATAAAAATAGACCTAAGCAAACAATAGCCTTTAAAATGACTTAAAATACAATAATTGGTTCAAATAAATATCAAAAGCAAGTAATCATATGGTTTTATTGAACAACACTGTTAAAATACATAATATACATAATGTAAAACTGCAGCGATACGTACAACAAACTACACAATAAAACGTTTGCAGATTCAGGGTTGCTTTTAGCGATCAAATGGATGTGAAGATCTAAATATGCGTTTATACAGAAACTATGCTTATTAGTACTAGGTGTGCACGGTAAATGTGTGTGTTATGGGATTCAAAAACTAGCAGTCATCATCATCCTTAAATTGTTTTGGTAATGTTTAATTCATCAACATTAATATGCATATTCGAAAGTAAGAACATAATTAAGTGGCTGCTCGTTTAATACAGAAGAATAAAACGCGGAGTGCACGAGACGAGCGCTGTCCCAAAGAGCGGCGTTTTCCTTGCCCTGCATTTTAAACAAAGCACTTAAAGGACAAACTGTCTAAATTCCTTGATCTAGCGAGAAACATTTGCAATGTCTAGATGCATTTGGTAATTGTCGTGCAAAAGTCTAAGTTTCACTGATGCAATGTTTTATTCATCACAGAACTGTGTGGCTTAGAATATATTTAGCAATTCAGCTCCTCAAAGAGAAATAGAGAGAGAGAGAGAGAGAGAGAGAGAGAGAGGGAAGCTCTTATTAAAAGCACCATGGGAAGGCTGCTACCTGAAGCTCTGGCCTTTTGCTCTGCTCATAACCAGCTTCCTTTCCTTAGACCAAGACTGATATTAGAGAGTCAACAAAAAGGCCAACTCTGGCATAACCACCTCAGTAACTGCCAGACTCATTTACATATGCGTTTTATAACAAGCCTAGTCAGCCTTGTTTGTGGCTTGTGCTTTTTGTTGCTGGCACAGAGACGAACACCTCCAATTTCACCACTTATGCATGTACACAACACAACACAACGCATTAAATCTTTATTAAGTGCCACAGCCCGGTTGTGTCGCTGCTTTGCAGTGCGTCCCCCTTCTAAATTGGAAGTCAGTTTTAGTTAGATCATAAAATCACAACATTTCTCTGACTTATAGAGCAGCCCAAAACAGTGTTTTTGTTCATTTGAGAATATCAGTTATATTTCTGTTTTATTTTAGTTGTTTGCAGATGTTAAAATAAAGTCCTTACAAAGCAATCAAATCATTTTTTACTCTATTATGCTTTTTATTTTATTCATTTATTTTATTCATTTATTTTATTTTATTTTATTTTATTTTATTTTATTTTATTTTATTTTATTTTATTTTATTTTATTTTATTTTATTTTATTTTATTTTATTTTATTTTATTTTATTAATTGCAGTTAATGCAAAATGAAAAGTGTGTATAACAGTATGTTGAAACCTTTGGGTTGCAGAAAGCAAGGAAAGTAAAATAAATGGCCCATAAATATTTAACTACTCACGTATACAAATATATAGACACACAATGGCATTATTTTCAGTAGGATGATATTTGCATTGAGTGTAAACAGCTTAGGGTTCAGCAACTGCTTAAACATACATTACTTTTTCTTTTTGTTTGTTTAATAATAAATGAAGAATGCCACCCGCTCCCTCGGGTATGAGTACATATCAAATCACTGCGTCTCTAGAGAAGGATTTGTGAATGTTCTCGTGATGCCATCAGGCAATCGACATTGGTGTCATTTTCCAGCTCTAGAGTGATTAGTCACATGGCATTTACAGCTCATTTGATTGGTAGATCATCCAAAGGTTGCTTCATTTAATTTGTTTATATACACACGCACACTTAGATACACTAGCGTCAATGGACGATTTCAAATCGCATGCCATCCAAGCAGCTGCCATTGAAATGAATGCTAACAGATGTCTCTGTCCTGTTTTTGTTCTCCTTTTTTTCCACAAAACAGATTTATAGTTTGTGTAGTGCTCATCAGACTTCACCTCCCCGTCTGCCTGTCTTCCTAAATTTCACAGTCTCTCTCTTCATTTCTCTGTTTGTCTCCACCTTTCCCTCCATTCTATTTGTGCTGATTTCAGCAGCATTAAAGTGCTCTGTCTCCATTGGTAAGCCTCTGGCAAGCTTCCTGGGCCTATTCTCCCCGACATAGACCCCTTAAAAAGGCTCCTTTTATAGTGAGGCTGGGGAGATGCAGACAGGACTGTGTGTGTTTTTGTACAAGAAAGAGAGAGAGAAATGCAGAGACAAAGAATCAGAGACACGGATAGATGAATATGTGAGATGGCGTTCCCTGAATAGCACGTCAAATGAAATGTAATCAAGTCAAGGTATGAAGATTTTCAGTGATGTGACGTGTTTTGTGCGGATGACAACCTTGGTGGGTGCAGTGCAGCCGTTTCACAGTTCCAGCTGTTACTAACAACTGATATTTGATTAGTAGCTCTTCATCATGTTTATCAAGAGTTTTAGTCCAAATTTCCCCTTCCACTCCAAACACATTCCTAATGTATTAATCATTAAAAATGGACATGCGCTCCTAAAGGTTCTATATTGGCATCGATGGTTCCATGAAGAACCTTTAACATTAATTGCACAAAAGGTTCCTTATAGTGGAAAAAGTTTCTTTGAATTATTGAAATGTTCTCCAAACTATGAAAAAATGGTTCTTTTAAGAAATGTTCATTAAGGGTTCTTTGGGGAACCAAAAATGGTTTTATTGCATTGCTCCAAAAAAAAAAACTCATCAGGGTTATTTTTAAGTGTGAAAAAAGAAACTGTTCATAGACATTTAGGGCCCTATTTTAAGGATCTAAGTGCATGGTCTAAAGCGCACGGCGCAAGCGCATTTCGGGCGTGTCCGAATCCACTTTTGCTAGTTTAACGACGGGAAATATGGTCGGCGCACCCGACACATGGTCCAAAAGGGTTGTCCCTATTCTCTTTATGAGTAATGGGTGTGTTTTGGGCGTAACGTGCAATAAACCAATCAGAGTCTCATGTCCCATTCCCTTTAAAAACCAGTTGCGCTCGCGCCATGGCGGATTCGCTATTTATAAAGACTGAACTTGAGAGAGCAAACGGATCTTGTTGTGCACGAGGTTAAAGTGCGCAAGCAGACCATCTACGAGACAAGCCGGATTCCACCATATCTTGATGTACACATGAAATAGCAGTCTATTTCAGTTGCCTCAAAATAGCAATGCGCCTGAACACACCTCGTTTTCAGACCAGCAGCCCATGAGGCATTTGCTATTTAAACAACGTGGCGCAGGACGTAAAAATGATAACTGCGTCAGGCTGAAACTAGCAAAAAACACTTGTGCATTGCGCCGGGTGTATGATAGGGCCCGTAGAATCAGATATGATTAAATATCTTGAGGAAAACCTTAAAAAGCATCTTATCCAGAAACATCAACGTAGTCATGACATTACAAGGTAGATGTAGTTTTGCACTCGTTTGCTGCAACGTATTGCGAACCATTCTGATTGGCTGTGTTGTGTGATTGATTGTATCATGTCATGCCCTGTTCTCACAGTCATTGTGGATACAAAAATTGCTGGAATTGCCTTGTTAGAACATGGTGTTCTATATTTCTCCTACTTGTACTCTGTGTACTTTTTGTTTTCTTTTAGTTTAAAAAAAGTTCTGTTTACCTCTTGATATTTTTTTTTTTTGCATTTTAATTTAGAGTTAGGTTATTTTAATATATCAATTAATACTATCAATAGTAGGTATTTTAAGTCATGATGCGGCCCCCTAGTGTGCTTTGGTCCCTTGAGAACCTGTGGTCTATTTTCAGACTGATTGTGATTTGTAACTGCATTAATCGACATGTAGAGGCTCCTAAGATGGTTGCATTGTACATTGACTCTTGTGCAGCTGACAGAAATCAAGACGTGCGCTGAATGTCATGACAAGGGTAAAGTGGTTCTGATGCAGAGAACTAGCCTTGCTAGCACTAATACACTTTAGTAAATAAAGATCATTTGGAGTACGTTTTACAATAAAATACCTAGTCTTCATGTTTAATTCAATATGTTACTTGCTGTTTCTTTGTCATCATTTATAGGTGAAATTCAGAGTGATTTTGGTAAAAAAAAAAATTGTAGATCCTACACCAAATGTTTTTCAGTGCATGTCGTTCTAAAAATGTAGTTGCAAATTGATAGTGGTGATTTGTGTGCAGTTGTATGCTGTATTGATAGTAACACATTCAAATAAGGTTGTGATCTGACTCAGTGTTACTATGACAGTACATTACAATGACACATTCTAGAATCTTTATTATAGAACAGTGGTGATGTCTTTTTAGGCAGCTGTTATGAGGTCGCTTGGAATTAACATTCAACACCAACCGGCATTCTAAAAAAGTAAAAGTGTGCACATGTGGCGGTCTCGATAATTACCCATTAGGCTTTGGGCTATTTGATTTGATTTAGTGTTATTAGCGGCTATATGAGAAGCTTTAGCTTTAGAGCAAGTCATTGTGTTTTCACTGAGCATGACTTTAGGTGAAGATCCTGATTTAGATTTTAAATTAAGCCATCATAGCAGGTTTACCACTTGTCTGTGCCATTCACACTTACTTGCATTACAGGTTATACTGCATTTGGGTGAAAATGACTACAATTACTATACATTTCTTGAAGGACATACTGTATTATCCTTAATATTTACCAGAATGTGTATGCCGCAAATTCCCATCCATGCTAAACAGTTTTCCCTTTAAACCTGTCATAGGCCGCAGGTGTTGTGCTGATGTGTTTGAAATACACTCGAGGCCCCCCTCTTGAAATCTATCTTCTTCGTTGTTATGGTTTCAGGGGCTTGACTTAATTTTTCACTGACAGTGCATTCATTTTAGGGCCTGCATAACTACCTCTGCGGCTTCTCCTGAGATGTACATGTGCACTAGGCCATCTGTTTATACATAAATACTTTTATTGCATCACATTATACACTATTTATTCAACCTTGACCATCTCAACTCGTTCTTGTGGCCATGGGCATTATGCTACTGATGTACTCTTCCTTTGACTTGTTTTTATCTTCTTCTTCTTCTTCTTCTTGTTAATGTTCTGTAGAATGAATGCAAAAACTTCTCAAAAGAGCGTCTTTGCTGTTCTGAGAAGTTTTATAGCTTTCTTCTCAGGGTCATATTGCAGGGTTTGGAATATAGATGTTTTGCTACGCAGTGTCTTCCAGAGTTTTCAATTGTGCCCGTCAGTTTAAGAATTCAAAGACTAGCCATTAAAAACCAGATGTGAACGTAAATGAGATGACGATTCAAGCTGAACGACAATTATGAGTGGAGAGTCACAGCTGGTGATTTGGATGAGAATTTTCATTCTTAAGACAAAGAAGTGTCAACGAATCATGAACATGGTGGATTTGTGCAGGGTTGTGCACATTATCTGGTTAAGAAAAAGGTGATGTAAAGTATGTTTGCTTTATTATAGAATTGAATGCATATAAAGTTCCCGCTAACTGACAGACATCTCTGAAATAGAGAGATCACTCCTGTTGCTTTGACAGCCCTAGACTCTAAAAATAGTAAAAAAAAAAAGTGTCAGCACTTGTTTAGCTAATCAGAAAACAACAGAATCAGAAATACTCTTTGCCTGTGAATGATTTCAAACATTTGGGTTTTGCTGAGATCCAAAGATGTCTATAATACATGGAGGGAGTTATCCATTAGCATTCCCAAACAGTGTTAGGGAAAGTTACTTTCAAAAGTAATGCATTACAATATTGCATTATTCCCTAAAAAGTGACTAACTGTGTTACTTAGTTACTTTTTATGGAAAGTAATGTTACGGTCATTTTTTTGTTTTTGTTTTGTTTTTGATAACAAAAAAGTTTTGGTTTTTTTGGCAAATGTAAAGGCCCTTTTACAGCCAACAAACCTCAGGCTGAAGGAAATTCATGCCTGTACAGTACTGGGCGCTGCTCAAACAAACCTTTCAGCTGTGTTGCCATTCTGGATTGCAGAAGAACAGGAAAACATTTTTTTAAACACAAATGTAAAGTCTTTTTTTTTTTTGCTTACTAGTATGGTTGAATTGGATCATCTAAGCACCAAATACATTGGTTAATAAAGTGAGATTAAATACATAAAGTATATTTGTGTAATTTATTTAATTATTGCAGGTTTGCATTTCACTGTTTTTATTCATTTTGAGGAACACTGAATCTGTTTTTGTTCTAGTCCTTGCCCTTTTGAAGCAAGAAAAGCATCTTCTCGACATGTTGACAACACTAACCAAACTCTTCCAGGCCTCTGCCCCAACTACAGTGTTTGAGGGCGGGGCAAAGCATAGATATCTATAATAAAGGCTAGATGTCTCGTCCGCGTTGCTGGCCAATGGAGGTCGACGTCCGCACCTGGCGGCCATCTTGTCACAGGCAGCTCGCTCACTCGTAACATTGTGTTTTAATGGTGCATGTACTTTTTAAATAACCATAACTTGCTAAATTTTCTACCGATTTTCAAACGGTTTGGTTTGTTATAAACGTCAGAGATGTAGTTATGACACTGCATACTTATGAATAATAAGTGTATAAATAAATAATCATCCAGAATTATAGCCACGTTAATAACGTTTGTAAGAAACCAAACTGTTTGTAAATCCATTAAGATTTCAACGAGATAAGAGTATTTGTGTTCGTGCTGATCACTCATCTTACATCAGGCACCACAGAGCCCACCAGAAAGCTCGCCTGTGACAAGATGGCCGACGGTGATGACCGTCGTAAGACATCTAGCCTTTATTATGGATATCAATGGGGCAAAGTAGAAGTTGTTTGCCGGGAGCTAATGAAGACCATAGGTGTTATGCAAATGTGTTACATTGTTTCATAGTTATGTAACAAGAAGTGAGACTGGAATTCAGAATCGATTGTTTTATTTAGGATGCAATAACTCTATTTGACATGCACTTTGATCTTTGAAACTTTGAAGATCTTTAACATTCACAAAGAGGTATATTACACACTACATGAAAGGTAATAATCCAAGAAACATAATAGGGGCACTTAAAGTCCCTGTAAAGGCAATTTCAAAAAAAAATTCTAAACACATTATAAATGTTAGAAATGTATTGCTAAAACATATTACAAAGACTGTGAACTGTGAAGTACTGAATTGTGGAGTTAGACCGTTAAACAGTTTTTCACCATTGCTATTTTCCGGATTTTCTGGGCGGGGCTAAAACAGGGCTCGATGACGCACTGGAGCCCTTGAGCTCCTGGACACGCTTCTACTTGATGAGGCCACTGAGGCTGGCCGCTCCTAATAATATTATAGAGCACATTCACATCAGTTTGCCGCTCAATCGCGAGTTACTGTCAGTACTATTATTAGTAACACAGCCTACAGATTGCTAGCTACTAGCTATGCCTTAGTCACGGAAATGCGTACTACCTGGATGCGATCACCGGATCACGTACAAAACAGATCGGTGTCCTTGTTTAAATTTCCGAAAAACGATTACATCAAGAAGAAGTGGATTAATTTTGTGAAGAGCCACCTTGATGGAGAGCTGAGGATCACCGCCAAAACCCGCCTCTGTAAGTGATCATTTTACACGGGATAGTTTTATAAACTTTCGTCGGAGATAACTGTCTGGGATTCACTGATAATCCGCTGTTACTGGTGAATGGGGCCGAACCGACTCCCGCCTCAGCCTTCATCCTCCCGTCGCGCCGACAACTGGTGCCATTCGGCAGTGCGTGCCCACCGTGCGAGCATCCATTCCGGCTGTAGAGTTGAGTGTGGCAAGTCGACGGCAGCTTTCCCGCGAGTGGGCGTGGTTTCAGCGCAGCCAGTGGACACGCCCCCAGCGTTTGAGAGCAGAGATTACTGCTCATTTTTTCAAGATTTTGATAGCTTATTTTATGTACTTGCTGGCTTTTTTTATCATTCAAATTTGGCTGGGTGACTAATAACACATTTTTCTGTGGTTTGACAAACTCAAAACACATACTTAATTTTGACTTTACAGGGACTTTAAAGTACACTTACTGTGTTGCCTTTGGTTTAAATAAGATGTTGGGAATGTTAGTAAATACTGTCTCTGTAGACAGCTCACTAGGTTTTGCAACACACCAAGAATCGCACTCTTTGTACTCTGTCAAATCCTTGTTGGACCTGGGCTGTGGAAGTAAAACGGATGAGAGTTGGACAGATGAGATATGAACGGTTGACATCTGCACAGTAATATAGAGCAGGGAATTGAAAATTGCATCTAAATAGAATACTAAGCCTGCTAGGAGCAAGATCTGCTGAATTCTGACCTTGTGTTTTACCGTGGTCATTGAGAAATAATGAGATACCTGCTATGCGCCGGTCACATTTGATTCTTAGCGAAATGGTACCTAATACAGCTCCATAAGAGGAATTTCACAGAGCGGAGAAATTTGCTGTCGTGGCACAGAAGCGAATGGAATAAAAAAAGGGCAAAAGAGAAGGGAGGCGTTTTGGGTGTGCGTAGAGTCTGCCTGTACATCTTTATCATAGATTGTGTGTTTTAAACGGGTTCACTGGATAGTCAAGCATGTTTTCTAATATTCAGAGCACAATCTTGTGGTCAGACTATTCATTATCTCAATCCTGGTGAAAAATGGCAGGGTCACTAATGGGGCAGTGCAATATAATCACAGTGCTGGGTCAGGTTGTTCGAGAACAGTGATTTTGAATTGCTTACTTATATAACAGCAGATATCATATCTGCCAGGCTGCATTTGAATGGATGCTCGCTCTGATTTAGTGAGCCCTGATGCTCAAGGATACATTATCTATATTGATTACATCAATGTAGATGGCAATCACTCAAAAGAAGCATTATCTTGATAAAAACGTGTGAGGAAAAACCCTCTTAAAGTCCAGAGCTCTGGCACAAGCCCAAAATCGTCCAGTCGCACAGACTGACACAAAATGAGAACATAAATGGGACTTTAAGTGCATGTCAACAAATTATGCCACAAAACTCTGCTTTCTGAATGCTGCAATGGCAATGCTTCAGTTTAGATAGCATTGCAATGCACAAATTCATGGTCGGGTCAAACCGCAAATAATTAAGCCGGGCGGGTCTTTTAATGCAAATATATTCACAACATTAAGCAAAGGTACGGCATTCAAAATGACTGTTCGTGATAGAATTCCTTCTATTTATGTCTTTTCACATGTCTGTGCCTTAGACGAGCGTTAATTGGTCCCTGTTTTACGTTTTTTCCTGCATAATGAAAAATCTGCTCATTATTTCGGTCCTCTGGAGATTAATTTATGAAATAATGTGCTGAAATTTTATATGAGGTCACAGGGTTAAAATTGGTATATCCATGCTGAAATGACCCAGGTCTTGATTTCTCCACTTGCAATCAGTATACAAGGAAATATAGCAACACTGATTTCAGATCAGCACAGAAACTCAGTACAAAGAAGTTCAGTAGCAAATAATCTTGCTTAGACTGCTGTTTTTGTCCAATAATGCTTACCATTATTTTGTCCTAATCCCAGTCAATAAAAAAAAAAAAGCTTAATGTAAAAATTAGTGCTGGGCAACGATTACATTTTTTAATCGCGATTAATCGCATGATTTTCTTGCGATTAATCGCATTGTTATGCGCAAACTTTAATAATGAATTCTAAAGTAGTGTATTACTCACTTTTGATTTTAATGTACTGCTATATACACAAAAGTGTAATAACATGTGGTTTGCAAAAACTTTAAACAAATAAGGTGCTTTGTACCAGCAGTATTCCCTTTACACAGCAATAAAATATTTATTGTAAATCTCAACTTAAACATTAATGTAATCAAATCAAATATTAAAACAAAGCTATTTGCCACTGCCAGGGCATTACCTTTTATCTAGCTTGTTAAAACGAGTCCAGGTTTCTTGGTTTTTTTCTTAACAGGTATCAACAGGTGTCTTTTAGCAGCAGAAACAGTCTATGTAGTCAGAGGTCATGAGATATAAGTCGACCAACGTTACTTCTCTGATAGTAGCTTAGGTTTGGTCATGCCATGGTTTCCCACGTACACTAAGATTGCATTAAACAGAGGTAAAGCCCAATTTATACTTCTGCGTCGAACTTACGTCGTACCCTGACGTGCACCTCTCCAAAAATGTAACAACGCGTCAATTCTACGCGTACCGCAACCGCAAGCGCTGTGATTGCTAGAACCGCTCCACGGGTTTCACATGCTCCCTCTGCATGTGTAATTGCGCGTCAACGCGGACAACGACGCAACCAACCAATGCGGCTGATTTATACTTCTGCGTTGGACCTACGCCGGAGCCTCTACGCTATAGACTACGCGTTGGTTTTCATTTGTACTTCTGCGTCGTTGTCCGCGTTGACGCGCAATTACACATGCAGAGGGAGCATGTGAAAGCCGGGGAGCGGTTCTAGCAGACCAATCACAGCGTTTGCGGTACGCGTAGAATTGACGCGTTGTTACATTTTTGGAGAGGTGCACGTCAGGGTACGCCGAAGGGTACGCGCTACACACAGCCTACGACGTAGCTACGGCGTGAGTTCGACGCAGAAGTATAAATCAGCCTTTTAGAGTGAGGTGAATTGGTGGAGCACAAGGTGCAGTGACAAGCGGGTGCATTCTGTGAAACTGTTGCGGTCATGCTCGCCTCACGCGCTCGCCTCACGCGCTCGCCTCACGCACGCGCCCGCGCCCGCGCCCGTTGCCGAAGTTGAATTGTCTAAAAGGACTTTGATTGTCTATAACTTTTTGTACACGACGCGCAGTACAAATCATTGGAAGAGAGACTGATCCTTGGCTCGCTGTTTGTGAGTTTCCAATATTTATAAAATAGCTATCAGGACATCAACAGGAGGGAATTCACATTGCAGAGCATCCCCGCTAAACTACACGCAGGCACATCAGGTAAAGTTATGTATAATTTTAATTTAAGTTAAAAAGACTACAGCTGCTTAGCGCACAGAAGCCGTTGCCATGGTTACTATCCATAGAGCGCCTGTCATTCACTCGCGGAGCGCTGTCTCCCTTTCTGCTCACCTGAGAGAACCTGCCAAAGCCTCTCTCCACTGCTGGTTTGGGTGGGTTATTTGCTGGCTGACCAACATCCCACCCCTCCTGTGATCCATGGCTTGACTGTAGGCCTATGTCCTATTCAGAGCCAGTGTGCAACGGACTTTCAAAATAAAAATAAACTGCGTTAACGTGCGATAAAAAAATTGTCGGCATTAATTAATAAATGCGTTAACGCGATAATAACGCGTTAACTTGCCCAGCCCTAGTAAAAATACTTAAGCACACAGTAAATTTTACGCGCTTCATTTTTACAAAGGACTGTATATACAAAATGATCTGTCTATCTATCTGTCTATCTATCTGTCTGTCTGTCTGTCAATTGTTTCTGACTTTTATATAAATCTATATTTCAGCCAAGGTAACCATTCTAAAAACTTACTTCTGTAACATCTCACAGACTTTTTGCGGTTCTCTTCCAAGCCTCAATTTCCCCTGAAATGACCCTCACATCCGCACTCTCTTTCATAATCACACTCCCTCCAGCATCCACTTGATGAGTGCGCAGAATTGCTGATTCCCATCGTTGAGTACTATAGTGTGGCCCTGCATGACACCACTAGATGACCAAGCATCAACCTTCAGCCAGAACACTCTGGATTCTCCTGCTATTTTCATGTCGCATACAGTCTGGTATGACAGTAAATGGAAGGGAAGGGATCTTTAAAGCAATGAGAAGGTCTTCTCTGATGGACCCTGATGGATGCATTCTTCCCTCGGATTCTGACTCTATTTCTGAACATCAATACTAAACGCAGCATCGCCTGCCACCTGACTCCGATGGGAATGAGTGGAGAAGGAAAGCAGATGAAGAGGCACTCGCACAGCCTCACAAGATGGTGCAGCTGTGTTGTACATGTCCTGAACAAGACAGCCGCAGCGGCAGCACTTGTATGATGTCTCCAGGCTCATGGATACTGCATACAGACAGAGAAGAGAAGAGAAAAGGAAGGATCTAATAGCTCAGGAGAAGGGCTCATCAAATGTATCTTCATTTTGAAGGGGCATCACCCAAAAATGAAACTTTTGTCATCACTTACCCTTGTTGTTCCAAACCTGTGAGTTTCTTTGTTTCTGTTGAACACAAACAAAGTTATTTTAAAGAATGTTGGTAACCACACAGTTGACGGTAGCCATCGACTTTTTTTATACAAATATTTTTTTTCCTATGGAAGTCAATGGCTACTGTCAATTGTGAAAGACTCAGGATGTTTTGGCCGAGAAAATCAAAAGGATGTGACGGTTACACACGCGACCGAGAGTCTCATGAGACACAAGAAACAAATGCTTATACAATGTTCAGGATAATGTCGAAACAGCCATTTTTAACTGTACTGTCATGTGTCATGCAAAGAAAATGGATCAATAGTCCATATAGTCTCACATAACCAGACCTAGTCTATAGTCTCAAATATACTTTTTAATCAAACTATCATATTAGTGGGATTTTAATTACCTCATCTGTCGACCTGATGCAGGGGAATTGCAAAGCTGGTGCAAACATATCCACATATCTAGGATCGGATGCTTTCTTACTGCTGTCATTTGTGTTGTTTATTTTCTTATTGAGAGGGAAGTGCGCAGCACATTTACATATTCATCTAAACAGCAGTGTGGACGGCGTCTCTGTGTTCGCAAACAGTATAAGAAGAACGAAAAATAACTTTGCAGTGAGTATATCAGGGCATTGAATCACGTTCAATCTCTTGTTCGTTACGTGAGCACAATTGCGAGAACTAGCAATACGTTGCTGGCTGCAGTTCACTTAACGGCCACCGGTGTCGCTAATAACAAGGGTTTCTGAAATCTAGCTCCTTTAAACTTCACCTGTAAAGCAGCAGTCTGAAAATAATAAATGCATCTATGATACAGACTCCTTACTGTTTGACTGCCCTACAGTGAAAAATATACCAACATGAATTTAAAATACATTTATTTCATACTATACTACAGGTCCATTAACATTTTTACTGACACATTGCTTGAGACTTACTGATATATCGGTCTAATGACAGCTGAAGGCGTAAGTGTTACGGTACAACGAACACTTCAGACGTTCTGCTCCTTCGTGTGTTTCCTTCTCCATGAAGTCTCTGGCAGGTTTTAATCAGGTCCAGCTTAGCTCACAATTAATTTTTCTCCAAGTCAATATATTAGCATATGATTAATTACTCTCTTTAAATACGCAGACAGTGAACTTGATGAGGTTTGCTAATTCCAAATGCTGATAAGGCTAAACAGAAGAGATGAATTGCATTGTGGGTAAAGCTGTCAAGTATTTGCTTTTTTCCAGTGATGAACTCATCTTAAGGATATCCAAATATCATTATGATACACTGGCTTTATCCAACTGGAACTGTGTGTTATTTTCTTGACAGCTTTCTTTTTGTTTGCATTATTTGGACAGGAAAACATTCAAAGATTTTTTTTGTTTGTCTGTTTAGTAAAAATGAACATATAAATAAAAACTCAAGACAAATATTTTTTTTAAATTCAGCGTACACTGTTTTGGTATCCCTTGTTACACATGTTGTATTTTTAGGATGAACAAAATCTGTTAAATGTTATAATATAATAATGCAAATAATACAACCTTGCAACTTTAGGAGCTAAACTGGCAAGTTAATACAAAGTAATTTGTTTTCTATACACCTTAGACAGTTTATTTTACTTTACATTACTTTACCCTGGACTCCCATTGGTGCCATGGAAGCTTCTTTCCGCCTCAGAATAAAAATTAAAAAAGGTAATTGCGAGTTTATATCTCACAGTTCTGACTTTTGGGAGTTTTGCGAGTTATAAAGTCAGAATTGTGTGATTTAAAGTTGCAATTGCGAATTATAAAGTCAGAATTGTGTGATATAAAGTCGCAATTGTGTTATGAAGTCAGAATTGCGTCATGTTATAAAGTCAGAATTGTGAGATATAAACTCGCAATTGCGAGAAATAAACGTTTATGTTTATTGTTTAATATTTATATCTCGCAATTGTGACTTTATAACACGCAATTGGGAGATATAAAGTCAGTATCGTGTGATGTAAAGTCGCAATTGCGTGTTATAAAGTGACAATTGCGAGACATAAACTCGCAATTGTGAATTTATATCTCGCAATTGTGAATTTATATCTCGCAATTGCGACTTTATATCACGCAATACTGACTTTATATCTCGCAATTCTGAGAAATAAAGTCAGAATTGCGAGATGTAAACTCGCCATTGTGCGATAAAAATTTGCAATTATCTTTTAAAAAAATTTATTCTGTGGCGAAAACAAGCTTCCATAGGTGCCTTCCCCTGGAAAAAAAGAAAAGAAAAAAGCTGTTCATCCTTATTTTCAACCTTATTTTCTCTTTCCACAGTAGTCATATATTTGTAACAGACTGTATTGCAAAGCAGGAGCTTTTGTGTGAGGAAGTTTTGCTGTGCCCCTTTCCTCATCAGTAACTTTGAAGCCATAAAATAGTTCTGCCTATCTGTCAACACTTCCTCCCTTTCTACATATCTCCCCTTCTCACTCTCCTTCCTCTGTCTATCTCTCCGCATCAGTGCTCCATTCCCCACCCCTGCGCTCCGCTACACAGCATCCCACCCTTAATCCTCTTTCCGAAGCCATCCAGCCTTGCAGTCTCGCTCCTTCAGTTCTTAAGAGACAATATTCAGTAAACATGGATGTACATAACACAGAGGCTTATGATGCACCTCAGGTTGTACGATTCTGCTGGTTACTGTAACATGAGTAGCGTTTGGGGCTCGAGTGATGAATAACTCCTCTTCCTCCTGCATGGTGAGGCTCTGTTAATTTATGCATTAAGTTGGACAGGATCCAGTTCAGAAATTTTCCAGTGGCTCTTAGACATCAGCAGAGGCTCAAATCATTTTCCTGAGAGTAATTGGAGGGTGCGAGGAAGACCATTAATGCGGCGAGGCCAGAGAAATAGAGAGCCAGTGATCAATCAAGCGCATTCAAGCTGTGGGGTCCATACACAAACACCGCTCGTTTTCATCGAAAGCTTTTTAATAGATGGTTGTGCTACAGATGAAACGATTACTGGTTTGACGATAAACCACAATAAAATTCCCGACGGTTAGTATTACACCATGTCCTAACCAAACGCGATGCAATAAGATTCCAGCGCCAAGCTGTTTGTCTCTTAAAAATGAGACGCGTCAGAATCACAGCCAATCAGAAGAGTGTGTGGGCGGAGCTCACTATCACAGCCAATCAGAAGACTGTGTGGGCGGAGCTCACTATCCCAGCCAATCAGAAGAGTGTGTGGGCGGAGCTCACTATCACAGCCAATCAGAAGAGTGTGTGGGTGGAGCTCACTATCACAGCCAATCAGAAGAGTGTGTGGGCGGAGCTCACTATCACAGCCAATCAGAAGACTGTGTGGGCGGAGCTCACTATCCCAGCCAATCAGAAGAGTGTGTGGGCGGAGCTCACTATCACAGCCAATCAGAAGAGTATGTGGGTGGAGCTCACTATCACAGCCAATCAGAAGAGTATGTGGGCGGGGCTCACTCTGCAAGCGCACTGCACTCGCAATGAAATGGATAAGTGCATAATCAAAATATTGCATCATTTTAACATTATTAAAATACATACTGACTGAGTGAACATTGTAAGTCACCAAACCAACATTTTTTGTTCATTTAAAATTTGGCCATCAAAACTTGGTGAAATGATTTCAGTGTATGTATTACACATTTGAACAATACAGTGATAATATTGATAACCGTGATCATCACTGTAACCGTGATATGAAATGTTCATATTATTTCCTCTCTAGTTTCTGCAACTTCATTCGCCAGTGAATCTGATCAACATCTTTGTTGATCCTGGAACAACATTCCAATCAACCAATCAGATTTGAGAGTTTAGGCTTACCAGGGTTGGGTGCTTCTACATCAGTGTTTTTCACCTCTCATTTCCCACTGATTTTAGGGAAAATTTATGGGTATAGGGTTAGGATTAGGGATAGGGTTAAGACAAAATTTTCAGACAGGAATGTTGCATGTCTTATATATACTTCACAAAAAGCTGTCAATCTCCAAACATGGCCCAAAAACACCATAAAGTTATCATAAAAGTAGTCCACTTGACTCATCTGATGCCGCCTCAAAATACAGCAAAACCCTATTGGTCATACCACTTTCATGATCAATTTATGATGAGTTTTCATTGTCTAGGTTTTTCAAGAATCATTGGAGCGGCACAAGGGTGGTGAATGACAGTATTTTCTTTTTTGGGTGTATTATCTCTTTAAATCACTAGCTTGTGAAATGCTGGGATTACAGTTACTTTAAACTGGATTTCCTCATGTACTTTTGAAACAAGTGTATGGAATCAATTTCCAGCAAAGGGATCAACGTAGGAAACCAAGTTATTCTCCTCTATCGATTCAGCATTCATCCTTGACAAGTTATAAATCTATCAGCATCCATGGAGATTTCTACATATTTCTAGTTAAGGTTATTTAAGGTTAATTCATCAATATCCAGCATAGAAGATTTATATGCAGTGCGGCAGGGCCAAATATCGATCGGGTTACAACACGTCCCATATTATCTGCTGGGCAATGCTGTCTTGATTGATTCTAAGGACTGAGATCAGTAAGCCTGCGCTCACATTCCCAAACATCCTCCTTTCAGTCTGGAGAAGGGAAAATATTTTATTCCAACATGGCACTGATCACGGACGGCTGTGATGTTATCGTGGACAGACGGAGGAGCCTCTTCTGTCAATGTTTGAGCTTGACAAAGTGTCTCGCAGACGAGACTCGCTTCTGATTTATAATTCCTTGTCACTAGGGTTTTGTAGGAGATAATGCAGACCTAATATTAAACAGGATCCTGCTTTTTTAATTTCCAAAAAAAAAAAAAAAAAAAAACACTGAAAAAATGAATTCATCAATCATATATCTGTATTAGTAAACTCTAGCGTTAGTAGAATAAGTTGACATGCACTTGCAAAGTTTCTTATAGTCAGTTGAATCAAAGTAAACTGTTTGCAGATATGAAGCCGACAGTCAACTAATACTCTAATGACTGCTAGTTGACATGTTGTAAAGTTACTTATAGTTAGTGGAATGTCTAAAATGGACCATCGGAATAAAGTTTTACCAACTTTTGTCTTGAAAAATTGGAAATGTTCATATTTAAATTGCAGCTTTTACTTGTAGATTTAGCATGAGAAAAGTTTGAGGTCTTATTGATATCTGGCTTTTGAATGCAAACTTTGTTACAGTTTGAGACATTATTAAGACTTATTTTGAAACTTTGAGATTTCTATGTTCTTTTCATCGAAAATAATAATATTTGAAATATCATATTTGTGGTTGTTATTGAATGCAAACTCTGAGCACAGTTTGAGACAGGGTTGCTATTGTAAAATATAACTAAAACCATAACATTTTTTTTTTTTAAATGTCATTACTTGAAATAATATGTATAAGCTGCCAAGGCAGCATTTCTCGTTTTTGTTTAGTTTAAGTTTAAGTTTAAGTACTAAAATAACTAAAACAAAGTAAACCAAGACTAGAAAATAAAACTATATACGCGTCTACAAAAATAAACAAACAGACAAACACAACAAATTAAAATGGAAACAGAAAATATAAAAAATAAATCGAATTCAAAGTTAACAAAATCTATAATAGTATATCAATGACACTTAAATAAAACTGATTTAAATCATTGTTGATACACTTGAGATCTATAGTAAAAAGTTTTATTTTCTCAGTTTGATTTTGATTTTGTAACGGGTGTATTTGTTATTATTCACGTCTTTTATTTGGAAGGTTTGTTTCCTATAGCTTCATTGTTTATGTAATCTGCTTCTTTTTCGTGAGTTTCCGTACTTTGGTTCTTGTGAGGCTTGTATAACTTTTAAGTCAAGCCTTTTGGTCTCATTTGGTTTTCGATCCTATTTAAACAACCTTCACTTGAGTTCTCAACTTCAACTTGAGTGGATATATTAGAGATTTCACCTTATTTTGCATTTGATGCAAAGTAAAATGAAATACAACTTTCAAGATTAGTATTTCCTCCATAATACTGATCAATAAAACAGAGAAGGCATCAAGTTAACTGTTTGATCAGCTAAAAGATATTAATATTGACTCACATGCAGCACTACAGCTACTGTACTGTTGTCAGCATATAATTCAGTCACCATAAGCAAACCCCAATTTCATCCCATCAGTAAGTGTAACAGAACCAATAATTCTTCCATTTTACAGCACTGGCATCTTTCATAATAACATAAGCTTATTTCGTTTTTGTCGCCATGCTTGTATTGGTCTATGCATGTCTATCAATATGTCCATCTCTGTACAAGAAGAAAATGGCTGGGTAAAGTCCCAAGAGCTCAGTTTCAACATCTCATTATGAGAAAGTTGAGATGGGGTTAAGACCTGCGCTGATTGCAGTTCTCCCGTAAATAACTTGTGTGTGTGCACGTCTTCGCCCGGCCTTCAGACACCCGTCCTCAAGGAGAACGCACTCGCCAGTCATATATTACCAGAAGTCGTACTGTACGCGTACATACTGATGTCTATCACTCACTTTTTACACCAGACTGCATTATGTGGGGTGGAAATTGTAATTTCCTGTATAAATGAGGAGCACAGAAGGTCAGCGCCATAACTGTGTGTGTCTCAAGAGCCTAGGTGGGCTATGAGGAGCAAAGCCAACGAGACCTAGACCATAATCATTCCTAATCAGACAGAAGGGGTGAGAACAGGCTGTGATTGGGATACACAGAGCACAAGGGGTGTTTTGAAAGAATAAAGCACATCATTGTGTTCTCAAGCACTCATGGAAACCTCAGGAACTGATGCAACCCGATAAAAGCAGAGCAAACCATCTTTCTGAAAGGAAACTAAAAATATAGCGCAGTTGACTGTCAGGATTTAAGCCCATTAGTATGATTCAGGTCCAGGATTTTGAGTTATTTTGTGTTAACTTAGTCGAAATTGAGGTATATACACTCACCTAAAGGATTATTAGGAACACCATACTAATACTGTGTTTGACCCCCTTTCGCCTTCAGAACTGCCTTAATTCTACGTGGCATTGATTCAACAAGGTGCTGAAAGCATTCTTTAGAAATGTTGGCCCATATTGATAGGATAGCATCTTGCAGTTGATGGAGATTTGTGGGATGCACATCCAGGGCACGAAGCTCCCGTTCCACCACATCCCAAAGATGCTCTATTGGGTTGAGATCTGGTGACTGTGGGGGCCATTTTAGTACAGTGAACTCATTGTCATGTTCAAGAAACCCATTTGAAATGATTCAAGCTTTGTGACATGGTGCATTATCCTGCTGGAAGTAGCCATCAGAGGATGGGTACATGGTGGCCATAAAGGGATGGACATGGTCAGAAACAATGCTCAGGTAGGCCGTGGCATTTAAACGATGCCCAACTGGCACTAAGGGGCCTAAAGTGTGCCAAGAAAACCTCCCCCACACCATTACACCACCACCACCAGCCTGCACAGTGGTAACAAGGCATGATGGATCCATGCTCTCATTCTGTTTACGCCAAATGCTGACTCTACCATCTGAATGTCTCAACAGAAATCGAGACTCATCAGACCAGGCAACATTTTTCCAGTCTTCAACTGTGCAATTTTGGTGAGCTCTTGCAAATTGTAGCCTCTTTTTCCTATTTGTAGTGGAGATGGGTGGTACCCGGTGGGGTCTTCTGCTGTTGTAGCCCATCCGCCTCAAGGTTGTGCGTGTTGTGGCTTCACAAATGCTTTGCTGCATACCTCGGTTGTAACGAGTGGTTATTTCAGTCAAAGTTGCTCTTCTATCAGCTTGAATCAGTCGGCCCATTCTCCTCTGACCTCTAGCATCAACAAGGCATTTTCGCCCACAGGACTGCCGCATACTGGATGTTTTTCCCTTTTCACACCATTCTTTGTAAACCCTAGAAATGGTTGTGTGTGAAAATCCCAGTAACTGAGCAGATTGTGAAATACTCAGACCGGCCTGTCTGGAACCAACAACCATGCCACGCTCAAAATTGCTTAAATCACCTTTCTTTCCCATTCTGACATTCAGTTTGGAGTTCAGGAGATTGTCTTGACCAGGACCACACCCCTAAATGCATTGAAGCAACTGCCATGTGATTGGTTGATTAGATAATTGCATTAATGAGAAATTATACAGGTGTTCCTAATAATCCTTTAGGTGAGTGTATATATCAATTACCCATAGCAGATCTATACAGGTGGAGCTGGGGAAGGTGGAGGGTTTAAGATGAACTCTGAAAGCGTGCTACAAAATGCTATAGTGAATGGTAACCAGCCATTTAAATGTTGAGCAGCAAGCTCATTGGCTGCAGATGCAACATGAACCAATCAGCTTGCGCCAGGTAGTTAACGCTGAAAATATCCTCAGCTTGCGTTACGGAGCAATCAGTCTGTGCCATCTAGAGTTTCATGACAGAACTAGGCATTTTCCATATTAATACACAGTCGTCAATTTATGAACAAAATGCTGCAAAATTAGTTTTTCGTATATATATTCTTACAACTTGATTTAAACCTTTACAATTATTCTGTGTTTATACATTTTTTTGTTTGCTATTTATTTACTAATCCTATTATTTACTATTACTATTGGCATTTATTTACTATACTATTACTATTATTTATTCACCTCTTAAGTTCCGAGCAAGGGTGTGAAAAATGAAATACTTCCATCAGTGTTATTCAGACTTCTGTGACATTTGTGTTTCATATTTTATTGACAACTCGTCAGTTGGAATGTATAATCATTACAACTATTGGACTTTCAAGAAATTATAAATGATTCTGACGTTGATTTTTCTTTTTTTTTTCATTCCACACATTCCGACCAAATGTTGTCCTTTATAATAGTTGCATCTATAAAGCCAAGTGCACACCACAACACTGAAACTCATCAGTCTTGCATGTTTTAAGTCTGTGAGAAAAAAACTGTTTGTTTTTTAAAACTCAGAACTGTTTGTTGACATGACGAATTTCGGAATCGCAACCACAGTCAGACAGCCAAAAAAGGTGCAAGCCGAGAGAGAGAGAGAGAGAGAGAGAGAGAGAGAGAGAGAGAGAGAGAGAGAGAGAGAGAGAGAGAGAGAGAGAGAGAGAGAGAGAGAGAGAGAGAGAGAGAGAGAGAGAGAGAGAGAGAGAGAGAGAGAGAGAGAGAGAGAGAGAGAGAGAGGATGCATTATTATGTGTGATTATTATAAAGTTTGCCCCAACATGACACAAAACAAGAAACTGTGAGTTTTCAAATGTGTTGCAAGCTTGTGCAGTTGATCTTGTTTATTCGGCTTGTTAGTAACAACATTTGCAGTCGTGCAGCCTAAAAATGGTGCACTTTATTTAAGTAGGGCAACATCAGAAGTTTAGGTTCGGTAACAGATAGTGTGGAAGTGCCATGTGTCTGGCATCATCGGTCGAGAGAGAGAGAGATAGGCCATGCATTCCATTTCAATAATTGTGTCAAGTGTTATCTCGCTCTTATGGCAACTTGCTAAACAATGATTTATCACTCGAATAAGCACAGTTTTCACTCACATCATTCATTTTGGCCCCCGGCCTGTCAAATGCAACGATGTTCATGCGCTTCACACATGCTGAGATGTACTCACACAAACACGGACAGACATTTTGTTCTTCTTCTCTTGTGTGCAAACTCACGCACAGTGAGAAACAATACATTTTTTTTTTTTTTGCATTTCCATAATGATTATCCTCATCTTAGATCCCTGCTGTGAAAATATGCTGCTTATCAAGCTACCTATATTAAAGCAATCAAACCACGGGAGCTGTATTAAACTGTACTGATTTAAAAGTTATTTGTGATTATACGTAATCATATTTTAATCAAGAAATCACATTTGAATATAAATACATACAGTGTTGTGGGGTCCTAAAGTCTGAGATCCACTGGAAATGTGTTTGTTTGTTTGTAAACCTGGAAATAAATCGAAAGTTTTAGGATGCATTTAAAAGTTTTGATGTAAAGGTCAGATTTCTTGAACACTGCGGAAATTATTTTCTTACTTGGTATTTATCTTGTTTTCCAGTACAAATATCTAAACGTTCGAAAGTCAAGATAGATTTAATCGAGAAGCAAAATGATTTAAAATATTAAGCCTTGTATGATGAAAAATTTATGAATGTTATGTGGGTTTATGTGGGTTAAAATATCTGTCAGTGAGTTATGAAAGATAATAATTAATTTAAATCATTTTCCTTTTGAATTATGTTTATTTTTCTTACCCCACTGGCAGATTTTTTCTTATTATTTTAAGCTTAAAGGTGCCATGTGTAATATTTCTGAGGATCTATTGACAGAAATGCAATATAAGATCCATAACTATGTGTTCAGTGGTGTATAAAGACCTTACTCAATGAACCGTTATGTTTTTATTACCTTAGAATGAGACATTTATATCTACATAACCGCGGGCACCCCCTTCTATGAAGGTTGACATATTGAGACGTCATGTTCCTACCATAGCCAAACGCGAACAAACAGCGCTAAAAGAAGCCGCAGAAAGCTAGAAGCTAGCCTAAACACCGTGAGTAGTGACTTTTCTCTTGTCAGTGGTGTAAAATATGTAGTTGTATTGTTTCATGTAACTTAGTTCTTCTCCCTCGCTGTGTTATGGCTTTGACAATCAGCTGATTAGTACTATTGACCGTAAAAAAGTAATGTTACAGGAGTCACCAACCCGTCGATCGCGAAGAGTTTTCAAAACCAGAGAAAAAAAAACAATATTTGTATTCATATTTGTGTGTAGTAAATGGTGTTTAAGGGATGCGGAGGCGCCCGCGCTGTTACAATCACGTTATTTTTGCCGCGCGCACCTTTGGGCTCATGCGGACGCGTCGAGTATAAACAATGCTTGCTTTAACCAGCTCAGCCACAGCCCTACAGCATAACAGCTCAAATTAGCCAGCTAAACTTTTACTACCCTGTTAGAAAAAATATGTAGTTGGATGGTTTCATGTGGTTCTTCTCCCTCACTGTATTATGGGTTTGCTATGTGGGGAGAAATGTGCTGGTTACGTTCGTGAGACAATCAGCTGATTACTATTATTATATTATATATTAAGACCCTTGATCCTCACCTGACTATGGCTTGGTAAACTTTATCCATGATGTGGTTTATAATGGACTGTGGTACAGAAACTTGGCTTATTCTCTGCTGTCTCAGACGACGGTATGTTTGTCCCGTTTTAGCCACCGTAGCTTCTTCGAAAGGGAGGGGTGAGCAGTGGGCTGAGCCATTAGTGCAACTCGCAACCGAACCACTAGATGCCGCTGAAATCTACACACTGCACCTTTAAACTTCTAATTTTGATGATTTTTTTCAGAAAACAAGACTTACCCTATAAGTAAATTTAAGAGTTTTAAAGGGGACTCAACACTCACGTGGGTTGCCAGATTGAGGACACACAACAGGAACGAGCGCAAATTGACAATAGAAGGCTTACAACACTTGTATGTTGATTTATTCACATTTTAATATGCCTCTGGTCATAGAACTTTTTAGGTCTAATACTAGAATCTGCAATTGTTTGCTGGCTTCCATTGCTTCATTTTAAAGTAGAATAACTGGCTACAGCATTTTTATTCAGAGAAACTTAGCATGTTTTCTAAATATAATTTGTATTATTTAGTACAGTCAAAAAATGAATGAATGGTTGAATGAATAACAAACAGCACTTTGAAGATATTTGTACTGTAAAACAAGAAAAAAACACTTCCCAAGAAAATCTTTTTTGGCAGATTTTTAACCTTCTTGATCTATATAATTTACTTTCTGATAGTGCTTTTTATTGTGTTCATAATTCACAAAAAGATTATAATTTGTGATACTTTTGAACTAGGTGAAAAAAAAAAAAACACTGCTAGAGAAACAGGGAGGAGGACAAGTGGAAACACCAGTGGTTTTCTGGACTTTCTCAAGAAGCATCTGTCTGTGTCAAGTGTCTCTCTCTCTTGTCAATCCGTGTAAAGAGCGTCAGCATGTTCCAGCATGTCATCCGTAAGAAGAGGCAGTGCTTTGCGCTCAAAATGGCTCATCAAGGCCCTTGTTTAAAACTATTCTCATGTCTGAGTGGGATATTGATTTATGCATAGTGTCCTGCAACAGAACGCAGGGTGAAGTGCAAAGGGAAAATCAGTATTCCGCGAAGACTCGAGAGAAGCTGACTGCACTTTTGGGAATGAACATTTCATGCTCATGGTTAGGATTTATCTTCCGGAACTAGTCCCAGATTTCTACATAATGTTCCCCGTAATGTCACTAAAATTGTGCCATTTTGTAATTTAATGACAGAGCTGAAAGCAACATGGGTGTTTGTTAAAAAGGTATCATGGGAGAAAAGTTATTGGGCTCTTCTGGAAGACGAAATGGAAGTGTAACAAGGTTATAATGCTCTTGGGAAACAAGTCGCACATCAGGTAAAGTAGCTCTGATGTACTTTTCATTTTCACCTTCTATCAGGAAATTAGGAACTGTTTAGAGTTTAATAAAAGAAAAAAAGACTTTCTTTTCTGGGAGATATGACATTTTAGTCAAACAATAAAAAAGGGTAAAAAAGCAGTTGAAAAAACAAACAAACATAAAACACACTATCGGAAGAAAAAGACACCTTGATAAGGGTAAAAATAGAAATAAATAATTAGAAACATATTTAGACTTATTTTCAGAGAATAAGTTTGTGGTCAGTGAGATTTTTTAATGTTTTTGAAAGAAGTCTCTTCTGCTTACCAAGGCTGCATTTATTTGATCAAAAATACAGTAAAAACTGTGATATTGTGAATTCCTATTAAAATAGCAGGTTTATATTTAATTTTATACCTGTGATGTAAAGCTGAATTTTCAGCATCATTACTCCAGTCTTCAGTGTCACATGATCCTTCAGAAATCATTCTAACATGATGATTTGATGCTCATTTCTGATTATTATCAATGTTGAAAACAGTTGTGCTGCTTCATATTTTTGTGGAAACCGTGATGCATTTGACGAATAAAAATTTCAAAAGAACAGCATTTGAAATCGAAAACTTGTGTAACATTATGAATGTCACTTTTGATCCATTTAATTTAATGCATCCATGCTGAATAAAAGTATTTCTTTCAAGGAAAAAAATAAACGTACTGATCCAAAAAAAAAAATAACGGTAGTGTATATCTATGTTTATTTTCTCTTCTTGTTAGAAAATAGATAAAAAAAAAAACGTCTATATCAAATTTGTTGTTGATGCTTAGATAGTTTAACTGAAAAATGAAACTGAAAAAAAAATAAAAAAAATCAAAGTTGTAAGTAAAACGTCTCAGGTTACTACTGTAACCATAGTTCCCTGAGAAAGGGAACGAGACGATGCGTCACTTGACGCCTTGGGAACGCCCCCAGCGTGAATGCGTCTGAGCATCAATGTCAACTAGTCCAATGGAAAGAATGAGCGTCACGGGCGGGTGACGTCATGACCAGGAAGGGATAAAGGCTCACCCGGTGAAACGCGGCATTAGCTTCAAAAAGTCGAAGCAAGCCGATCACAGGGAAGCAGGAAGTATGGCAGGGTGACGCATCGTCTCGTTCCCTTTCTCAGGGAACTATGGTTACAGTAGTAACCTGAGACGTTCCCTTTCGAGGGAACTCGCGATGCGTCACTTGACGCCTTGGGAACGAGAATACCCAAAACGCCAGAATTCCAAGTACCTGAGTGTCAGTCTGTTGGAACTAAGCACCTGAGAACCTGGGGCAGCATCCAGGTCCAAACTGTAAAACCTGACGAATGTGAGCGGTGAAGACCAGCCTGCCGTATCACAAACGTCTTGGAGAGAAACCCCAAATAACAAGGCTTTAGAGGCCGCCATACCCCTCGTTGAGTGAGCTCTGACCACCAAGGGACACGGATGGTCAGAGTACTCGTATGCAAGTGAAATAGCCTCGACTATCCACTTACTAACCGTCTGTTTAGAAGCAGGAAGACCCTTCTTAGGTGATCCAAAGCAAATAAATAACTGGTCGGACTTCCTCATTGAAGATGTCTGATGAACATAAGTATCCAGTGCTCGCACTGGACACAAGAGGTTCAGCCTTTCCTGGTCCGCAGATGTAAAAGGAGGACAGAAACCTGCAGCACAATAGGCCTCGGAATAATGGTAGGCACCTTTGGAACATATCCATGTTTCGGGTAAGAATGCCTTGGTCATCCCCAGTGCACTCAAGGCAGGTGGGGACCGAAAGGGCCTGAAGGTCTGACTCTAATAGGGACGAAATAGCTAGCAGAAAATAGTCTTAAAAGAAAGGAACTTCTCTGAGACCAAATCTAAGGGCTCGAAGGGAGCCCCAGATAGGCCTTCTAGAACTATTGCAAGGTCCCAAGCCAGCACCCTAGTGCAAGTTGCAGGCCTCAGCCTCAAAGTGCCACGAAGGAAACGAGTGATCAGGGGGTCTCGACCCAAAAATGTACTACCCACCAGGGCGTGGAAAGCCGCAATGGCCGCCACGTATACCTTAAGCGTGGAAGGACACAGACCTGATACAAAGCGTTCTTGCAGAAACTCGAATACTGTGTTTACTGAACAGTTAACCGGATCCCACTGACGCTGGTAACACCAAGAAGTGAAAAACTCTCGAAATAGTGAATATAGTTTCCTCGTAGCGGGAGCTCTGGAGCTTAGAATGGTCTCAACAACCTCGGTTGAGAGACCACTCTCTATGAGTTGGGCCCCCTCAGAGGCCAAACCCACAGTTTCCAAATCCCCTGCCCGGGGTGCAATATTGCATCCCCTGCCTGAGACGGAAGGTCTCTCCTGATCGGGACCTCCAAGGGAGGTCCGTCGAGGAGAAAAATTAGGTCCGCAAACCAAATTCAGCTCGGCCAGGGTGGTGCTACTAAATAGGCTTATTCCATCCTGGCGGAATCACTCCAGAACTCCTGGGAGCAGAGCAACAGGGGGAAATGCGTACAGACGTAGCCTCAGCCACGTCTGCACCATAGCAACCAGCCCCGTGGGGACTGGTTGAGTGAGGGATAACCAAAGTGGACAGTGCGTCGTATGCTGAGACGAGAACAAATCCACTTCTGCCTGACCATAAAACTCCCATATTTGCTCCACCGCCTCGGGGTGGAGTCCCCTGGCCTCAGCCCCTGCCTCGACAGGGTGTCTGCTCCAATATTCTGGCCCCCCTGGAATATACACTGCCCTCAGACAGCGTAATTTCCTGAGGGACCAAAATAATAGGCCACCACCGTGTTGTCTGTGGGTCAAGAACCAGAGTTTCCTCCATATAACCAAGGCGCGGGGATACTGCCGCGTGATCTTGATCGTACGGAGTGGGTTTCCCCTCAGGGAGAACCCTCTGGTCCTGAGCCACCACTGTAAAGGTCTCACGTACAGCAGGTCAAAGGGTATCACATTGAACGCTGCTGCCCTGAGGCCTAACAGTCACTGTTTCAGAACAACACATGATGGCCCCTCAGGTCTGGGAGGAGATGTCTCAACGCATTGAAGACGACCATCATCTCTAGGCAATTCATGTGCCAAGCGAGATGATGACTCCTCCCAAGCCCTGAGCTGAGCGGCCTTCCAATACCGCTCCCCAGCCGGTGAGGGAAGCATCTGTCGAGATAGCAACTCGATGGCAAAGAGCTCCCAACACCGAACCCTGGGTTAAGAACCAGTGTTTCCTCCATATAACCAAGGCACGAAGGCACGGCCGCGTGATCTTGATCATACGAAGTGGGTTTCCCCTCGGGGAGAACCCTCTGGTCCTGCGCCACCACTGCAAAGGTCTCATGTACAGCAGGCCAAAAGGTATCCCGTTGGACGCTACTGCCACAAGACCCAACAGTCTCTCGAACTGTTTTACAGTGCGTGACTGGCCTAGCTTTAGCTCTATGGTGGCTGTCAGGATAGCAGCTACACGAACGGGCAATAGATTGGCCCGCATCGTCACTGAATCCCATACCACACCAAGGAAAGTGGTTCTCTGTACTGGAGAAAGAACACTCTTCTTGGCATTGAGCCTCAACCCCAACATCTGCATATGAGCGAGAACGACACCTCGGTGCCGAACCGCTAACTGTTCTGATTCCGCTAGAATCAGCCAGTCATCTATGCAATTCAGAACGCGTATACACTGCAGCCTGGCGGGGCCAGAGCTGCGTCTATACACTTCGTGAACGTGCGGGGTGATAGAGCTAGACCGAAAGGAAGTGCCTGATACTGGTGTTCTTTGCCCCAAAGAAAACCTCAGGAACCTCCTGTGCTGAGGGAGGATGGAGATATGGAAGTATACGTCTTTTAGATCTATCGTGACAAACCAGTCCTCGGATCTGATTTGAGTCACGATCTGTTTGAGTGTCAGCATCTTGGACTTGAGTTCCAGCACCAAACACTCCAACAGACGAAGATCTAGTATGTGACGCTGCTCTCCATCCTTTTTTGGAACAATGAGATAACGACTGTAAAGACCCGACGCAATGTCGGGTGAGTACACCTGCTCTATAGCTTTCTTTGCTAACAGGGCCTTTACCCCTTGCTCCATTACCAGAGAGATTACCATTACCCATAGAGATATATTTGGCAGAAGCTTCCACGCTGCCAGAAAATCTACCAAGGGAACCAGCCCCTCGAGGCTGGCCTCTGGTGTAATAAAGACAGCCAGTTCGGGGACCTGAAACATACTGGCAGGAACCACCCGAACTGACTGTTTTCGAACCCCCCTCAGAGGGCGCGAGTCCGACGCAACGTCGAGTTGACGCTGCGCCAGAAGCTCGCTGGAGAACGCTGCGCCCCGAAGCACCAAGGGTGGCGGGGTTGGCAGAACGGTCCCCTGAGGGCACAGAGATGGAAAGGGCACCGTATAATGAGGTGTACACCATTCCACCCCGGTTGGGGCTGCCCTCACCGGTCTGACGCCGTGGCGCCAGACCTTTTCTTTTGAGCCGCAGCCTTCTCAGCATGAAGAACGGTCCTCGGATCCGGCTTCTGCTTTGAAGGCTTTGGCTGCTGTGTTGTGTATGAGAAACTAGCCGGCTGGAGCTGCTCACGCCCAGCAGCCCCAGTGGGTTGGACATAGCGAGGGAGAGATTATCTTGTATCTTTCTCCATGATTCCCATCAAATTGAGCCAGAGGTGTCTCTCAGTGACCACATTTATTTGGCTGCCATCCCTGAGAGATAAATCTGAGGCCCGACGGAGTTCTCAAACCCCATCGGGCCAAACTCCCTCACTTCTGTCCAAATACCACAGCAGGTCAGCCTGATATGCTTGCAGCACTGCTATAGTGTGCAAGCAGGCTCGTGCTAGACCCACTGCCATATATGCTTTTCCCACTAGAAAAAAAAAAAATAGTTTTCTTTAATGGTTTAGTGAGAGAAGCCGACGCCTTCAGGGACGATACTGAACCGGGAGACATAGCTCGCAAGTGTCTGTACTACCCGGGGTATTGTCCCATAGCCATACTCTCTTAACCCCCAAATATCTGAATATACGTGAATGTGGGGCTAAAAAATGAGTAAGGCTTTTTCCATGATCTAGACAGCTCGCTGTGCAGATCGGGAAAAATGGAAGGCCCCGTGATGGAGGTGGAAAAATAGAGGGAAGGAAACTCGTTCAATTTATTTTAAGGACGAGTGCCCCCTTATTTCTGCTGGCCATTAAATATTTAATTTATCTACAGCCTTAGTAAACACCTCCACCAGCTTATCATTATATATATATATTTTTTATATACATACTTTATACATATACACTTTATTTCATAATATGTAAACTATCATATATATATATATATAGGCTATATATAATTCTCATACGCTGGGGAAGAGATGGCAAATCCACTTCCCCCATGATTGTGTACACTTTCAATGCCCAGCACATCTACCTCCTCGGAGGTAGAGCACTGAAGCATTGATTTCTCTCCCCGGGCGGAAGAGACCGCAGCGCGGGCTTCCGAGACCGGAGAGAGAGCACTGGATAACTCGTGGAAAGGGAGGAGATAAGATCCGCGGACCCGTCTCCAACCCCGTAACGAGATCCTATTCGCGATCCACAGGAATGCATTCTCCGCGCTGCCTCGGCAGACGCGTGTCCTGCACCCCGAGGATCGCGAGCCTGGCCACTTTCCTCGAAAAGTGACAGGCGGGAGTGGAGCATGCGAAGCGAAAGCTTCTCACAATGTTGCAATCAGCCCCCTCGGAGGCTGATACCGCATGCTCCACTCCCAAACAAACTACACAAAGCTCGTGTGTGTCCCCACCCGTTAAATAACGCGGGCAGGGAGAAGCACAGAGTTTGTAAAGTTGTTTCGCCATAACTCTTCCCAATAATATCGTAACAGACAACAATAAATAGACAGAGACAGAGTAACACAGATCGCTTGCTGAGACGCAGAAGCTAATGCCGCGTTTCACCGGGTGAGCCTTTATCCCTTCCTGGTCATGACGTCACCCGCCCGTGACGCTCATTCTTTCCATTGGACTAGTTGACATTGATGCTCAGACGCATTCACGCTGGGGGCGTTCCCAAGGCGTCAAGTGACGCATCGCGAGTTCCCTCGAAAGGGAACAAAGATTATTGAAGTACGGAAATACCATTTCAGTCTTTCCACTTCAACATTTCATGTTTATTTCAATGTTTCTTTTTATTTCTTTGTGAAAGTGACTAGCAATTTCTAAGTGAAAATTGCTTCGACACCATTATTGTGTAGTGAAACTCTGAAAATATTTTGTTTAGCAAGCCTTTTATGAGATACTGACATCTCTCTTTGGCATCTCAAAGTGCCAGCCCTGGAAAAGGCATTCAGTCTTTGCTGGACGTAATTAATCTGTTACGATGGCGCTCTTCATAATTCATCACAACTTGTGAGTCACACTGCCATACACAAAGGCATTAGCTAATGATTTGGCCAGCACTGTATTTTCATCTTGGGTTGCGGTTTGGGCCGAGGGCCGGGTTTCAGAGCGGGTATGTTGATGTTAGCTCAGGTCATGAGGGCTTTCAGGTTTAAATGAGAGCTGCAATTAGCACAGCTCTTTGATTGTGTTTATATGCACAACGATATTCAGATTGATGAAGATTTGATTATGCATGCGCTGTGTAATTGTGCTAGTTGGATTAAGCCTATATTCTGGTTTTTAAATACTGTGGTTGACAAATCTGAAATTAGTAAGATGCTGTACTCTCTCTCTCTATATATATATATTTATATAATGCATGAGAATAAATAAATCTATAAGCAAAGGTGTCTGGGTTTATTATTTTCTCATCTATTTTATATCTCCCAGGGTTTTATATGTCCCAAAAAAATAAATAAAAAAAATAGAGAGATTTTATTTATCTTTATTTATTCTCATGCACCGCCACTAATTACTTTTCAGTTTTCTGTCAAAAAAATTACAAGGGTGTCTTGTTAACATCGGATTGTTTACATTTTACCTCGCTGATGTTTATGTTGTCATTTGCATATGCTGTCATCTGTTAACTATGCAAATAAAGACAAACTCTGTCTGACAATATGACAACTGTCTGCTTAAAAACTCTAAGACACTCTTTGTCACTTTGAAAAACAGAACATGGAGGGGGAAAAAAGTGAATATTCAAAACTGGGAAAGCAACAAGCGTGTACCGGGAGCTTAATTTAGCATGAATGATGTTTTTTATCTGCTAATGACATATCCGCAGGTTTTATGTTGAGGAAGTCGATGGCTGTTTCCTTTTTGAATGTACATAAAGCAGCAACCCTTTGTTTTTATATCGTCACAGTTTGTGTCTTTGAATTATCTGTATGTAAAGTGAGATGGAGCACACTTGACAAGTTATGTGGGAAGATTAAATATTTTCCCTCCCTATACAGTTTTTGACACGGAATTTCGGGGGGGAAAAGAAATTGAATTTTGGTACTAATTACTTATATAGCAAAAATAGGAAGCAGAACTCTTTTCAGACCATAAAATAATAATACAAAAATAAATCAGTTGATCAATAACTAATCAATGTCTGTTATAGGACTCCACCTTGTTTCTTTGAAATCAGTGGCAGTGGAAATCCATCATGCATTTCCGCCACGAACAATTTTGCGAATCTTACCCACAATGCATTGCCTTTGAGCATCTTTAGCCAATGGCTCTTTCCACCACAATGCTTTCCCAAGTGCTGCATTGGGATTGATTCTCAGACAATGCAACATCTCCCTCTCCTTTTCCCATCACGCTGTTCCTCCAGGTGATTCCCTAGCCAGGGTGACAACATTACACACAAAACAGCTCTTTCTCCCTTACTGCACTTATACTGTATATGTATGTTACACTTGAACTTTGGGTCTTGCTCCGTTGGTCTACACATATGTGTGTGTTGTACCTTAGCATTAGTAAAATATCTCAATCTGTATGTATAGACAGCTTGTCTTGCAGTCTGTTGGTTGCTGAGTTCAGTATTCTCTGTGTGTTCACTCAGTGACCTCCAGAGCCACAGGAGATTGTGGAGGCTGTTTATTTGTGCCTCTGTATGTGTGAGATTTGTTGTGGAACTTTAGTCCTTGTTTTTTTTTTAAACCAAGGACAAGCGCCAGAAAGTGAGAGTATGAGGTCCAAGCTGGCAGCTTTGAGCAGTGCAAATAATACACTCACATACAGCATCAATGTTACTCTTCCCTTGTCTCGTTCCATTGCCGTAGAACTTACTTTCTTCTGCGGATCACAAAAGAAGACATTGGACCCCATTGACTTGCATTGTATGAACAACAAAAGACATTTTAAAAAAATATTTTCATTTGTGTTTCACAGAGGGGAAATAAAAGTCATACAGTTCTGGAATGATGATGATGATGAGTAAATGACAGATTTATCATTTTTAGAACTATCTAGAACTAGACGACGTCATTCGCCAACTGTCTGAACTTCTGTGAAAACACATCTGTTTTCTCTCCTAAAGCCTGGAACACACCAAGCCGATGCCGACGCCGACGAACTAGCACTGATGAAAGCCGACTGTGTTGTCGCCTCGCGTCGGGGTAAAAAACTGCACTTGAACACACCGAGAGACTACTGCCGACTGTTAGCTAGAACGCGCGTTCTGCGCCTGCGTGTAAATGAGACAACTGTCTATTTCTGCAGATATATTAGTCTATTTTCGTCATTCAAAAAGGGAAAACCGACGCTGCCGGCTGCAGATACACAAACCATAAACAAAGCAGTGCGTGCTTACCGTTTGAATATCAATCCTGCTAAACACTTCTTTATTCCACTCCGCTCGTGTTAATATTGAAATATTCGCCAAGGAACACTCAGGTAAGATGACGTAACATAAGAACAGCCTTCTATCTTTTTGACTTCTTTGCTCGCTGTTTTGCTATTATTCTCATGCATTGACTCTTTCACTAAGCTGAACAGCCAATCAGAGTTCCCTCTTTCACCGACGGCCCGACGCCGATCCAACATGTCGAATCGGCCGAAACAAAGCCGACGAGGACCAATTTCAGCCGACGGCACGGAACCGAGCGGAACACACCGAGGAAACTCAGTCGGCCGACGCACAAAAACTGCCCGATGGCCGACCGTCGGCTTGGTGTGTTCCAGGCTATACTCACATACTGTATTTTAATATAATAAAGCTGTTTTCATTTACCTGACATCGGAACGACTATGATATAGTGACTGACTACATGTTAATCAGGAGTCCAAAAAGTCGCAAGATTTGTCACTAGGCGCTTTTTTGAAAAAAAGAGAAAAAGCCGCTAAAGGGGTCTGAAAAGTCGGCAAAACTCAGTTGCAGGGAGTACTAGTTAAAGCGAGGATTTAAATGCAGCAGTATTTTATTAAAATAAACTAAACAAGATGCAGAAAAAAAAACTAGAAACAGGTGTGGAACATATCAGTAACTATGGTAACAAACAAGGGTATACTAGTGACCTAGTAAACAGAAACTCCAACCCGATCTCACGGCAATTCGTACGAATTTTACGTGGCTAATTCGTAACAATTCGTACGACCTCACTCGTACAAATTAGTACGATTTTTGCTAAATCGTACATATTTTACGAGTTGGCCAATTCGTACAAATGACCTACCCCTGACCCCGCCCCTAAACCTGCCCATCACGTGGGTTTAGACAAATCGTACAAATTCGTACGAATTGGTCGTGAGATAGCGTTGGAAACTCAGGGTGTTTACACGGCAATGATGAACTAATAAATATTTGTTTATTCTCATGCTCCACCACTAATTACTTTTCAGTTTTCTGTCAAAAGAAATTACAAGGGTGTCTTGTTAACATCGGATTGTTTACATTTTACCTCGCTGATGATGTTTATGTTGTCATTTGCATATGCTGTCATCTGTTAACTAAATGCAAATAAAGACAAACTCGCTGTCTGACAATATGACAGCCAAATTCAGTCCAATGAATGCAAGCTAAGTATAATTTGTAGAAACAAAAGCACACAAGAGGAAAAGAGGAAAAGAGAAAAATACAAAATACAAAACATATGTGGAACGTAACAGAACAAAAAGAAAATTCATAATAAGAGTCTTATAACGGAAATAACTGCAGACTTGACTGAACTGTTTTCTCAAACGCAAGAACGGAGTATCCTCAAGGTCCTGGATCAGTGTAATACAGTTGTATTGACACATAATCTGTGGCCTTGGTCTCAGACATCTGGGTCTACAGCTAAGTTTCCCTTCATGTCCTTCACACCATGTTTCATCTTGGATTTTAACAGTCCTTCTCCTGGACCTTCTCCCCTCAGCGTTCTTGTTATGCAATTTTATATGAGACATGTCACTACAAATCAAACTTTGATGCCCTATTCCTACTATAAGACGACTAGACTCACATACCAGTGTTTTAATATTGTAAACTAAAACTACAACTTTTACAATTGTTTTCGTAATTGAAATAAATCTAAAATAAAATATAAATATTGGATGAAAAACAAGCTTAAATGTTGATAAATGAATTATAAATGTTGCTTTTGCTACGAACTAAAATAAACGAGTTTAAGTTGTTGAAGTACTACAATTAATAAAAAATAAAACTGAAATAAAAATAAATGAATATACATAATAAAAAATATTAAAGTTACTCAAAAATGTATTAATAGCTACTAATTACATCTTCAACAGTGTAATTAGATCACTGTACTAAAGTACTACTGATTACTGTTCAAATAAACAATATACAATTGCATAAATTAATCTTAAACTGACTAAAATATGTATAGGGAGAAGGTTACATCAAAAACAATAATACATTTTAATAATACATTCAAAAATACATTTTAACATTAGACGTTACATTTTGATGTTAAATCTACTATTGTTTTGTATAGAATTGTTCTATTCTAAACAGTATTCAATGCAATAACTTCAGAAATTAAATTACAGAAAGTAATGCATTACATCCAACTTTATAAAACATACTAAAAAGAAGAAAAAAACCCTGAAAATGTTTAAATATGAAAAATATGTTAATTAAATAAATAATTTATAAATACTCCAATAGTACAGAAATAATACTAAAGTAACATTGTCACATACTGTATAGACAAACCTATTTATTTATTTATTTACATCATGTTTACATCTTGTTTTTACATGCTGTCTATGCGTGGTGTATCTGAACTATACCACATTAATAAACTTGGCATCCATAAAGTTAATTCTAACAGTGCAACAGCTTAAATGTCATATTCACCATGTTAATAGTGAATTTTAAATACTTAATATAGAAAGCATTGCTTTTCAGATGATACAGTGCGCTCCTTTACAGACATCTTGGCAACATACAGTACATGTGGTATCTTTATACAGCATGAAAGTTTATGAAGTGTGAATCTAATGGACTGCTGCTGATTGACATTGATAGGTTTAATTGGCAAGCTTTGTAATACGACATATGCACACTGCGGTAGGAGTTCATCTGGCAGTCGCAAGGCCACCTACAACACTCCCCATATGTAAGAGACAGAAGGGCTCACCGTCCTTCGGCTAATGTTTACCGCGCTGCTGTAAAAGACGCTGTCCAGGGATGAGCAATTGACCTTACACGCCGACACAACCTAAAGGCAGTCAATACGCCACTGAAAATGACGCGTTGTGCATTTGAAATCTGCAAAACAACGGCAATGTCAGCTATTTTGAAGTTTCTTTAAAAAACGGACTTTTTCAAACTCAGCCCGTTGGATAAAAAGTCTGACGCTGTGTTTACATGGCGTGAGGGCGGGACAACCTGTCACTCACATGAATTCGACCAATTGCAAACCACAACCATTCAATCAATTCCCCATAGACAAAATCAAGTCCCGCCCTAGTTTTTTTTTTTTTTTTTTTTGTTCGAGAAGCCTTTTCACTGTTCTGATATATATTATAACAGGGAAGAAAACTACCACAGCTTCTGTTCCATGCTCACTTAAAAGGTTGCTCTCAAGCACATCTACCATGTTTGTAGTTTGTAATTCTGAACCGAATCCTTCTTCAAACCACAGTGGGTTGTGGGCAATCTAACTGTTGTGTGCTGCGGATCCACATTCCCAAAATCTACCGAAAATAGTATGCATCCAGGGACTTTTGGCATAGCATTTTCAACAAGCTTTAGGAAAAAAAAAACAGCAAACACAAACTATGCAAAAGCAGCATCCCTTCTGGCTCACTCAGTGTCTGAATTCGCTAACTCGTTTTCATACACTCTTTCAAGTGGACTATATTAGTGGAGTAATGTAGGGAATAGTGAATGAGTGTTTAGGTGGGGCAATTTCGAACACAGCCTATGGCACATGAGACAGGAAGTGAAACAAATGTCCAAGGACTGCTGAGAGTCAATTCAAAGGATTTTTTTTTACCGGCAAGTCAATTCACACAGGACTACTTTCACCTGTGGGTATTTTTTTCAGGACGTTTTATAGTAGGTAAAAGACAGTGTAATTCTTCTCTGTAAAAAAAGTCTAAGAATAATCACTGACATGGCCAGTTCGGACAGGATTAAAATCACAGAGGATGTAAAACTAATCCCGTCTGAATAGGCCTGTAGATTGTTTTTACAGTATAGTTAATAGGCTTTCTTCCCTCCAAACATTACTCAGTCGTAGCCAAGGGCTGTGACTGTTATAAATTGGGTGTATAGAGACAGTACTTCGAGTTTTGTGCAGGAAAATAAACTAGAACAAATTTGACTTGGACAATTTAGCACTGGCAATGCTATGGCCGCATGTCACTATTTGTTAAGATAGTGAAAATTATGTGGATGGCCTTATAGGTTTCACAGCCTTCTCCCACATGTGAAATTGTTGCCGAATTGCTTTTGGTGTCCGAGACTGGGATAACTTGGTTTGACAACACCTGTGTGAGTGCAACATATTATTTTTTTCAGTGGGAATGATCTTCTCCTCCCTAATACAAGAGCACGGCCCAATACCATCCATCCAAAACACTACCCACAGCCTTTTGGAGAGTTCAGCCTGTGAAACTATGTATTTTTCACTGCTGTACAAAACAAACATGCTCAATATCAAATGCAGTGGATGTATTTGACCATTACGGAGCATTTTTGCATGAACTATCCTCTTAAAAGTTCAACATGACTTCTCTAACAGGAATCCAATAGCGTTCAATGCTTCATTTACTGTTTATTTATGTACCGTATTGATAAAAACAAAGAAAAGATAAATGCATTTGTCCCCTTTCATCTAGTTTACACCTTTCAAAACTATACTTTAGTAGCCTGGTTAAAACCAGACCATTCGTCAGTTGTAACTGAGTTATGGTCTGGCAAAGCGTCATAGACAAATAATTTCCAGAGGGGCGTCACCAACAGACGTCGCGGATAGACCTAAACCCAATCAGAGCGATGAAGGAGATGACGTATGCAGAGCGGAGGAGAAACATCTCCGAGTGTTGTTCTTTGCTCGGTTTTTAACAAAAAGGAAACGTTCAAATCGGTTAAAACAGACGCGATAGCTGATTCGATCGAGTGATGTTCGACGGCGGCATCCATCTTTGTAATGTAGGCTACAAAATCTGCTTCAAAATCCCAGCGCTGTCGTCATCGTGTAAAGCCCGCCCCAACGTTTCTGATTGGTGCCTCGATTTCGACGGATTGGAAATGGGCTTGAATGAGCTCTTTGCCAGACTAACTTTCAGAGCAAATCTAAATTTGCCGGAAGTTGTCTGGGTTTTCCCAAGCTAATACTTTAGTGTTATTTCAACTAATTATGTTCCTGTTTTGTTTCGTCTGTAAATATGTTTATGCATGTAATTCAGCGTACATAACTATAGAACTTAAGAAAAGACTTAATAAGGTGCTCAGAACAGCACTGCAGTGAAGTGTCTAATAAGTCTAATCAGAATGCACAGACAATCAAGCCAGAGCCTTTGTAAATGAGGGAAGCTTAATCAGAATAAGCTCAACATGTAAACAGCTTATACTCATTACTCGCAGAAACATGCATCAGCAGTATTAAAGTCATTTTTTCAGCTTTAATGGCTGTGTTGTATTATATTAGGTGTGCAAAATTAACAAGCAGAATTTCCTTGCTTATTTTACTGAATTACAAGTTATACATTTGTTAAAATATATTGTTGTTTAATATTAGAAAACATTCAAGTGAAAATAAATATGAAATGCACAAAAAGTCTGCTTTTAAAAGGCACTATATCCTACAATATTTGTGAGGTTAAAGTTTTATTATTTTATTTTATTATTTTATTTATTTTATTTATTTTATAACAGATCACTTTAAAAAAAATCACACCTGTTTCTGTGACAGACACTAATGGTGCGTTCTATTATTTATCCGTCTCGGAGATCCGAATCGGAAGACAGACGTTGCGTTGCAACACGCCCCCTTTCCTCGGATTTCTCCTTTCCGGCGTCGGACAACCGTGAGGACACCGAGCAAGAATTCCGTTTCGGAATTAATGATGGCTGCGCCCTGTGTGACTTGAAAGTTTTAATTGTTTTCATTGTTTTTGAACCGCTTTGGTATTTTTTTAAATGACGATTATAATCACTCGTATTACTGCGTCCCCTGTAGGTATGGGAATCGGTTGTTGTGAGTGCAATTACTACGTTGCTAGCGTTGCTAACAGAAGATTAACATGAAAAACATGAAATAAAGTGAACATTTTCAAGTTCAAGTTCTTCCTCGGTGTTCTGTAAGGTGAAGCACATACTTATTTTGGAGCGCCTGGTACTCAGCCAGTGCTACCATTACAACGGGTGGCGTCCATTTTTTTCTCCGACTCGGACGCCCAAAACATAATAGAACGCTTGAAGTGTGGACGTGACGTCATATCCGAGGTCTGAGTCGGTTCGTTGGCTATAATAGAACGCACCATCACTTGCCTTTGGCTAAGCCCCGCCCCCCTTAGTTACTGTTGCTACGTCTGACAAACAAACTTCATCTGGGCTCTGGTATCAACATGGCTTATGCTGTGACAGCTCTTCCTGCTGAAATTTTATCAAACTTTTATAAAACAGCAAATAAAGTGTCCGATAGAAGTAGGCAAAAGCGGCTGCAATATACGTTCGAAGGCTATATTTACGACATACAGGTGAAACGCAAGGAACAACAAGCCATCCAAATAGAGGCAAAAGCATACCGGTCACAGTCAAAAAATGAACCACCGCATATCCTACTAATCGAGACGGAGGCTGGGACTAACAATATCAAGGAGCAACACTGTTCGTGCAAAGCTGGGTAGGTCTCTATTCACTTCTATAATCGTTATTACAAAGCAAACGGACTACGCGAGTATAACGTTGTATTTATCAGCAGCGTGTGCTAGACGACACTTGTCAGGATTTGACTTCGGTTTGGGAAGGGAAAAAAACGGACACCCCCCTCCAACCTCTCTGGGAAACGCGTATCTGTGTTACAAATGGCCCAGGCACAACGTTTAACCATATTTTTGATAAAACTACGACGGTAATAGCCTGCCGAGACCAAAAATATGAGATGCCTGTGTTAAAGTCAATGGAGCGCTGTGAAAAAGTGTCGGACCTCTGTGGGAGCTCGTTCTTGGCTGCGCTGTGATTGGTCAATCTACATTCTAGGGTGTTGCTTAGCCAAAGGCGAATAAGAGCCAGGGGAGTGGCCCACACTTTTTAGCCAATCAGAAATGCCCTCTATCCCTCTATCTATCATCATTTTATGCATTCAGGAATGCATGGCATCCCATTGGTTAACAGTCTTTGAAGGGTGGGATTTGGGGATTTTGGAGGTACGGCATGTGATCAGGTTTGCCAAGTCTGCGGTTTTCCCACGTAATTGGTCTCCTTTTTAAACTGTTGGGCTGAAAAAGGTTGGTAGGAAGCTCCTTTATGAAAACAGACATTAGCATATAGTGACTGTAAATTATGTATTTGAGTGGCATACATTTTTTATATTTGGGATAGGAACATTGGGCTAGTTTTGTTACTCAGACCTGGCAATCCTGCATGTGATTGAAGTCAGCAAAATGACATCCCTTATAGTGGCATAAGGACTTTACAACCCTGCAGGGCAATGAGATCAGTCCACTGCTTTTTAATCTGATAATTAACGGTGTATTTGATGAGGTGAAATCAGATATAGGAATGGAAGAGAGGTTGTAATCTTAAGTTCAGCAATATAGAAAACAGAATTTAGAGCGGTGCGATGCTTGTGTCTGAGTTATGGAGATTTGAGCAGAAAACGGAGGAGCTGAAGCGTAATACCAGATCTCTAATCATTTAAGGACCTAAACAAACGCCAATATAGTCAGGCTATACATTATTTAAAGTAGGCTACTGTAGGTGGTGCATGATTTAAAGAATGAACCACCATTAACAAGAAGAAGATTTTACAGCACTTTTTTTTAAATAAAAAGTGCCACTGATTTTCAATTGGATTAATCTTCCACTGTGTCACTGGATATGCATATTTTTCTTCTTAAACTCTCTATTTTAAATTGCCTTATTGTTTGAGATCATTGTCCCAGTAAGATGATCCAGCAGACTGAAGCAGGTCCTCTTGCAGTGTTTGCCTGTATATTGCACTATCCATTGTTCCTTTTAACAACATGCACACTGTTGATGAGAAAAGCACACAGCATGATGCTATCGCCAGCGTAATTCACTGAAGGAATAGAGTTCTTTTGCACCACTCATACAGTATAAATGTTTTTTTCTTTCTTTTCTTTTTTTTTCTTTCTAAAAAGCTACCTCGTTTCCATCTAACCACAAAACCTATTCATATATTGAAATTGGGTCACTATTTAAGTGTGTTCCCAAAAGAGTATTTAGACCTTTTGGATACTTAAAGCAGCACTAAGTAGGAATTCCGTTTTTGTCAAACAGCGACCCCTAGAGTCGCTGTGGAGTACTTGTACTGTCGTGAATAGCACTCACGCAGAGATGGCTCGCACTCACGGCCGGATCCCCTCCCCCTGTACACCGGTACCTGTTCAGTAGGATGGACGCTGTAACGAGTGGAAATAAGGTATGGCCCCTTTAAGAGCTGCGCGCACCCTGTTTAACTGTCGGCAGTCTGTATTGTATGTGCGCCTCGAACACCACATGTATACGGCGCCGGGTTATTTCTGTTTGATGCTAATTTTATCAGAATTTTATCAGATCTGTTTTTTGCCATAAAGCAATTCGTTACCTCGCGAGACCTGATATCACACGATACTTCCTAACACTGAGGCCGGCGGCCCGCCGACCCAAAGTTGCAAGGGTGGTTTTGCGGCTCACAGGCACCAGGGGGGTGCGAGACGACCACCATTCAACACGAAATCAGTAATATAAACATTACAGTGACTCCAAAGCTGTTCGGTTAAGGTAAAAAAGTTACTTAGTTCACCTTTAAGTCACCATACTTAAGTACTTTTTCCTAATTGTTTTTGTAAAGGTTTTTAACCAACTGGAATCAAATGAATTTTTGGTGGATGTATGAAGTCATGTGTTCTTCAAGTGGGGTTGGAAATGTATACATGATACATTGTTCCAAACCTGTATGAGTTTCTTTCTTCTGTTGAACACAAAATAAGATATTTTAAAGGATATTGGTTGACGGGAGCCATTGACTTACGTAGTATTTTTTCTGTGGAAGTCTATGGCTCCCGTCAACTGTTTGATTACCAACATTCTGTAAAATATCATCTTTTGAGTTCAACAGAAGAAAGAAACTCATACTGTACATGTTTGGAACAACTTGAGGATGAGTAAATGATGACAAAATCAGCATTTTTGAGTGAACTATCCCTTTAAGTGTCGACATACTTTTTGCAGCCGCTGTATGCTCTTTTGACAAACTCCAGAAGTCTTTTCTGTCTGTCTTCATGTTACACAGAGCTGTTCCCGTGGTTGAACAGTGCACTGGTGCTTTGCTCCCAGTTACTGAACTGTATGTAAATGTCAGGGCAGCTTTTCAAATAGAGAACAAGAGATCTCAGCAGTTCAGGCTGTTCCCAATATTGCTGAACGAATTGACTATAGCGTTAAAGGTGTCGTCTGGTGGACTAAAGCCTGTTTTACATGGAGATTTGCAGTATTCTTTGAGCTTTAGAAGAATTTCATTGTTCCATTTCTTTCCCAGAGTACCCTTCTGTTTGAATGGTTCTTCACCCTTTTCTCTTTTTGTCACACGTAGAAAGCCGTTATGGCTGATTTCCTTGTTTTCCTCCTGAAATGATTTGGTTGACTGTCCTTGTAAATTAATGACATGCTATGACATAATTTCTAGTACAGATGCTTCAATTTTAACATGATATCTTGAATCAGAATGTGCTCTACCCTATGATTGAAGGGCTTTTCAATGAGTTAATATGTATTTTTTTCCCACGCTTGTTATTGTAACCATGTTCTGAGAGAATAGATGAACTCTTCCCCCATAACGATCCGCGTTCCTTCAAAAGGCTTTGAGGTTTATACAGGTATGAATTCACTCTTGGAGCATAAATAGATTGTACGTTTATGAGTCTACTTTTTTTTCCGCTCCAGGCATGAATTTCCTCGCTCTCTTTCCCATCTCTAATTTTCCTGGAGGAATTTGACTGACCTAGTTAGCACAGTCTCGTGCACCTTAAGAATCTCATAAAGGATATTTACAGCGCTGTATTTAGATTCAGCATGATATGATTAAGTAATGAGGAGATGAATTATTAGGGTGTCAAGGAGGAAGCCTGATGCATCATTTAATGGTGTTTTATGCTGAGACGAAGAGCTGCAAGATGTGAGGATTTGTGAATTTTGAGGTTGATTTATTGAGCACTTTATATAATGGGTGATTCGATAATGATTCTGATTCAGATTTGATGAGGACTTTTCTGCTAAGAGTCGATTTTGTCACAAACCCTGTGCTGTGTCTTGTGTTCTGTAATAACTTTTATGTTGAAGTGTATTCTTTCTCAGTTCCCATTGTTTCTGTGTTCACTTCCTGTGTTTGGTTCCTGTTTTGCCTTGTACCTTGTTTGTCACCATAGTTACCCTAATTAGTTCCCATGACAACAAATCACCAACACCTGTCCCTCATCATGAGCCCCTTGTTAACCTGTCTATTTAAACCTCTGTGCTTCAGCTGTTGTTTGTTGGTTGTTGGTTGTTGCTCCTGTTTGTGTGTTCCTGTTGTCGATCCCCTGCCTTCTGTGTGGATTTTTCTCTTGCTCTTGGATTGGATTATCTGTGTATGTGTTTCTCAAATAAACTGGTGCTTGCATCTGGGTTCTCTCTATCCGCCTCGTCCCTGCTCTTATGCATGAAAAATAGAATCTAAAATTCATTTTTTTTATTTAATTTTAACTGGCAAGTAACATATATATGGGACACAGATTTATGGGAGTGTTTGAAATGTTTTTGAGAAGTGGACATGCTTATGGCATCCTGTACTCTAAAACAACCTTAAACAGCATTTTGCTATTTTTTTAATCATGCACGCAGCTTTTATGATCTACAGTCATATTTTATTGATTAATTTGTCACACCGTAAGACTTTTACAATTAAGGCAGAAATTAATTGAAATGGTGACCAGTTAGATTTTTTTTTGTCAATCATGAATCAATTTTGATTAGATTAATTAAGTGTATATAAATATATAAATCATGACAACTCTTGGAATAGTTTTAGCATGTTATTGAATATGGCAGTGTTAAAGGGATAGTTCACTTTGAAATAAATTTTAGGTTTGTTTTAGCTTACCTCAAGGGCATCCAAGATGTAGGTGTCTTTGTTTCCGCAGTAGTTTCAATTTTGATATTTTTAGGTCAAACCGTTCTTGTCTGTCAGTCATATAATGCAGGTCTATGGTCACCACCTCAAAGAGCATGCACAGAGAAGTCCAAATTAAACATGATTTAATGACTCGTAAATGTAAGTACACATTGATGGCCTAATACACGAAACGAGCGGTTTGTGTGAGAAAACGAACAGTATTTATATTGTTTTTACCTCTTGTAACCACAGCCACATCCAAGTGATCTGAGGGCGCGGGCGCTTCGGTCTTTTCCGGCAAGCGCCGAAAAGCGCCGGAAGTGATCTCTCGCGCGTGTATGTCACTCATTGTTTACACAGAACAGAGATTGTAGATAAGACAGCTAATTAAAATGGTACTAATTTGCGCTTATCCGGGATGTTTAAACCATCATAAAAGAAAACAATAAAAAAACTAAAAAACTAAAAAACTAAAACAATTGTATGAGTGACGTACACGCGCGAGAGATCACTTCTGGCGCTTTCCGGCGCTTGCCGGAAAAGACCGAAGCGCCCGCGCCCTCAGATCACTTGGACGTGGCTGTGTTTACAAGAGGTAAAGACGATATAAATACTATTTATTTTCTCACACAAACTGCTCGTTTCGTGCCTTATGCCATCAATGTGTACTTACATTTACGAGTCATTAAATCATGTTTAATTTGGACTTCTCTGTGTATTTGTACTTGGCCTTGGCGGACTAGATCTGCTATGCTATGCTGCTGCTGTTGATCATTATTGCTGCTGAAGAGCAAGTATGGACTTGCCACAGCTAATAGAGACACAGACATGCTGCTGTGAGCATGTAGGATATGCTGCTGCTTCATAAATAGACATACATACTGTAAATCCCCTAGCAGATCTAGGAAGGTGGAGCTGGGGGAGGTGGAGGGGTTCAGAGGAACTCTGATAGCGAACTGCAGGACTAGCTTACACCCATTGGCGTCAGTTTGGTTTGAAATGTGCTGGGGACAGAGACGCATTCGGAAGGGCATTTTCAAAAGTGCTGGGTACAATGACGCATTCATTCTTTTTTCTCTTTCGCGCAGGTCATGGTTTAGAAGACGATGTCCTGTAGCTTACTGATTTAAATAAATAAAAATGTATACAAAGATGTGATGATGTCCGAACAAAAATGTGATGGTACTTGGGTTTAATTGGTTGTAAAATGAGATCTAATATATGTTGCCTGCGTTGCGCCTGCGTTGCGTATGTACTGTAATGGTCCAGTGGCAGAATTTTTGCCAAGCGTGTCGGAGGTTGAGGGTTCTAATCCGCACTCGTATAGTTTTTTTTCCCTCATCAAAACCGATAATGTTTATCAGTGGTTGTATATCAAGAATCTTGATATACTTTATCACTGATAAACATTATCGGTTTTGATGAGGGAAAAAAAAAACTATACGAGTGCGGATTAGAACCCAGAGAAGCAGGGACACGTTTGTGTGCATTTTGAATTGTGATTTCTCTGGAACGAATAGAATCTCTGCAACGGATTGAAGCGCGCGTCCGAGTGAAGACAAAACATTTCAGTGCTAGATCGCCTCTTATTTAACAAATGAATGAAACGAATGCTGCTAGTTAACTGGAGATGTTTTATTTGTATTGGTACATCTGTGACGCGAGATGTTTCATAAGTGGTGGGGACAATATCGACCCTGGCAAAAAGTGGTGGGGACATGTCCCACCCGTCCCCCCCGTAAATGACGCCTATGCTTACAGCAAACAATGAACCAGACTATTTAAATGTTGAGCAAGCAATCTCATTGGCTCTCATCAGCAGAGGCCAATTAGCTTGTGCCATGCGGTCTTGATGTGATTGCTTGCAGATCGCATGTCAGTCTGCGCTGCACTAGATATACATTTAACTTTTTACAACCTCTTGTGTTTTTGTACAGGTGATCCTCATGCTGACCAAACTGTACGACTTCAATCTGGGAAGTGTCACGGAAAGCTCTTTATGGAGGTAAGAATTCAATCTGTTCAATCTGTGTACATGCTACTGGGGAAATGTATTACAATCATGTTGCGTAATACACCTTTGTGACTGTTTGTTTCTTTAAGAAAGTAGATAAAATCCCTGTCCCTGTGGTAGGTCCTCAAACATCAGAAAGAAACAGATAAATACAGTGTGGTTTAAAGGTTCTCATAGGTTCCCATGCAATTGCATTTGTTTAAATAGTGTGACAGTACAAACACAACTTTTAAATCAACCCTGTATTAATAGTCTGTTGAAGCTACAATAGCTGCTTAATGGCGTCTCTATCGTTGATTGTCATTACCCTTTTAAGATATGCATGCAACACACAGCTCATTGATCGGAGAATGTATGTGCATTAGAATAGCATGAATGGATCAGACGTTGAGGATCTTAAAGGGCTGAGAACACCCTTCATGTTTCATTCATTTCAGTTTTTATTTTTGAGCTATTTCTTTAACTTCCACTAATCTAAAGCTCTACAATCATGAAACAAATGGTGAAACTGGCCTCTGATCACTAGATCTGGCAGCTTCTACCAGCAGCAGATTGGAGTGGAGATGCTCAGCAGACTGTGTGGCCCTTTAGCTTGGAAAGATGGAGCTTCCATCGGAAATGCAGTGGCCAAACACCCTGTATTATAGCGGGACAGGAAACGATCCAGCTGGGCTCATAAACCAAGGTCTCTCAGAAAGAAATCTGATATGTTCAGCAATCTCTTACTTCTCAGACAATGCTTTGCTGTTGACCCAGCATTTCAGTAATGAAGTTAGTGACCCTGCATAAAAATATGCTGGTAACCAGAGGGCGATTAATCAAATGGCAGTATGCAGTTTAGTTACCAACCCAATCATTTTAGATGAACGGGAAATGATAATTAGATTTCTAAATGATGTCTATCCTTTCTGGGAGTCTGTATGTGAGTGTTCTGCAGTGATGTCTGTCCTCGGTGTGTGTGCAGGTAATCCAACGCTATCTCACGACCAATTCGTACGAATTCGTACGAGTGATTAAAAGGTGGCTAATTCGTACTAATTCATACGACCTCACTCGTACGAATTTGTACGACTTGTCTAAAACCACGTGATGGGTAGGTTTAGGGGCGGGGTCAGGGGTAGGTCATTTGTACGAATTCATACGAATTTGGTAACTCGTAAAATATGTACGAATTAGCAAAAATCGTACGAATTTGTACGAGTGAGGTCGTATGAATTAGTACGAATTAGCCACCTCGTAAAATTCATACGAATTGCCGTGAGATCTGGCTGAGTAATCATGTAGTAGGTTTTATGAAAAAATTGGATATTTTTTAACACCCTTATGTCAAGACAAGTAGGGTAAATTTTGACTAAATATATACACTAACTGTTCAAATGTTTGGGGTCGGTACTTTTTTTAAAAAGAATGTATAAAATTGATCAAAAGTGTTAGTAAAGACTTTTAAATTGTTAAAAAAAAAATTATTTTAATTTAAAGGTGCTCTATGTAACTTTTCTACTAAAATTAATCCTTTTTTATTGCCTGTGTGTGAAGGGGTTGTAATCACACATTAAAATGATCCACTTGTCGAGTTTTGCTATTACCTCTGAAGGCCAGTATTCCTATTTCTATGTGAAGTCTCCGGGTTGGATTTACCGCGAAATCCAACGGATGTGACGTGCATGCGCGCTCCCGAGCCTCTCTCCTTATATACAGTCTATTGTAGACGGTCAGGGAGTTACGTCCGGTTAAAGGCACACGTTTTCGGCTTATATCTTAGTCAATCTTTGATCAATATTCCCAAGACTCTAATCGTTCGTAGTGCTGGACGGGGCCTTTCGAACGAGCCCACCCCCGAGGTCCAACTCGCCCGGCTCCCTGAGTTATAGCCGTTTGAAATCGGGGGTCCCAGCGAACGGCGATCCGGTAGGGGGCATCCCTGAGGCCCGCCACTCTAGCGTTCGGGCAAGGGTTCCCCTGGGACCTCCTCCCCCGAATTTGAGCTCTCTGGGTCTTTGCGTTCCAGAGATACGAGCGATTTTCTTCTGAGATCGTGACGTCACCGGCGTCCACAATTTTGCAGCGCGTCCGATGGTTTTCTGCTAATATCACCGCGAAAACACCACCAAAAACTATGGAACTTATATGGTTCTTTTCAGCTCGACTAGATGGTCCCAACGAGCTCGGTGCTCGCCGAATCCGTCAAGTATTCGCCGAGATATTTGCGTAATTGACGGTATTGTCTATGAGTTCGAGCACGAGCGCTCTTGTAAAATTTGGTTGCAATCTGAAACATCACCACTAGAGGCCGCTAAAAGTTACGTATAGCACCTTTAAATAAATGCTGTTCTTTTGAACTTTCTGTTTATCAAAGAAAAATGTATCAGGGTTTCCACAAAAATACTGAGCTGTACAATGGTTTTCAACATTGATAATAAGAAAAATTTCTTGCTGAAAACTTAACATTTCAAAATTATATATTCAAAAAAAGCAGTTAGTTTAAACTGTAGTAATATTTTTGTTACAATGTTACTGTTTCTACTGTATTTTTAATCAAATAAATAAAGACTTGATAAAATAAAGAGAGTTCTTTTAAAAACAATACAAAATCTTACTGACCCTAAATTTTTGAGCAGTCTTGCCTAAAAATGTATTTAAATGTCTACAATGCGATCATTAAAAACAGACTTTGTTTCATAAACTCGATAATGAAAACGGTGCATGATTTCATGTGATTTTGAATTGCTCAACCTTTAAATATCCTGATGAATTTGATGTGCATTCTGCCTCATACGAGTTATCATATAAGTGTGCAGTATCCGTGTGTAAGTACAGTACAGTACAGTGCAGTATAAGTGTAAGACTATCTCATGGGAGTTATCAGGTCTAATAGATAGTAATATAATAACCAAGGCCATAAGAGGCCAGGTGCATCCTATGGTGTTCCCTCAAGATATTTGCATATTTCAAGACAATTATTTCCAACTCACCCGGGTAGATAAATTCAGGAGTGCTTTAATGAATGTAGTCAAATGCCTTCCGTGGCAGATAATTAAGCTTTCATGGGAAGGCATAAAGTACAGAGACGTTTCCTATACAGTAGTTACTGTAAGCATTTTTTGGAGTAGCATAGTATGTATAGTGTAAGTGTGTATATAGAAAAACACTGTAAGCATATGGCCAGCAAAGTTAGGGCAGGTGAACGTTTGCATGGTATTTATTCCGTAAAGTATTAAGAGACGGTAATGGTTCGTGTTTAGCTGTAGAGAAAAGTTTTTTGGCGTATAGGCCCCGTCCTTAGTCCGAATCCTGGGGAATCCAGCGTCATCAACTGCTAATGTGAAACAGAGTAAATTGCTTATACAGTATACTCCAGGTGTCAAGCAGTGATTGGCCAGACCTATTAATATGAATAAATGACGTGGCATTAGAGTCTTCCTGGTAGAACCTACACTAAAGCTCTCATCGCTGTTTGTGGAACCAGGAGAGTCTTTGTGTAAATATTGAATATTATTATAAAAGTACTAGCCTCTAGTACCCTTAAACATTTACAAAGCCAAAACGGACAAAAAAAGCTTCTTTTTTTTAAACTGAGCTTCTGCAAGTTCTTAATTTGTGATATTGTTGGCTTTGAAAAGAGCCGCATTGCGATAGCTGCTCTCATTGAGGTGCTGGTTATTAAATGTATTTTGAGGCCGAGAGAAGGTTTGATTTATGCACATACACACAATTTATTCAGCCTTGTGTACTCGCTTCAGTAGTTTTCAGTCTCTGCCAGAGTGTGGAAAAAGGAAATAACAGGATTATTAACTTTTCATTTTTTTCATTGAAAATGTATTTCATTTGTTCAGAAAAATAACGTTGTAAATGGGTTTTGTCAGAAACCCTAAAAAAGTGATTTGTGTGGTAACGTCTGGTTTTGTTGAAGTCAAGAAGTCAAAATGCTGCTTACTATGAATTAATCGATACGTTTACACACACACACACACACACACAACATGGACAAGTACAGGCTATTTTGGGCTTTGGGTGTGCGCTTAAACAGACAAATACATGCAAAGATATGTCAGAATGTCCATCTTGGGGACTTTTTAACTTAAACGTTATATCTTCAGTGATCATAAACAGCTTGGATAGTAATCGAATGCATGTCAGTGTATTAGGTCAGTACATGGTCTTAAAGTGACAGCAGCCCAATAAACCCGCTGCTCTCTCTGTCATTTAATATTATTCAAACAACAAAAGAAAACGAGAGAATCATTCACTGCTCTTCACTGAATAACATTAGTAACTTTAACAATTTGTGTAATTTTTAATAATTTGATTACTTTATTCAATTTCTGTAGGCTATTATAAGCAATAGGCTAAATTGTTCATTTCATGTGAATCTTTTTTCTGTTGTATTTGTCCTATTGTTTTTTTTTTTTTATTGTATTACTGAACGTTTCTACTCACTGTTGTTGGTTGACAGTTAAACTGCTCTGAAATAACAGATTAAGGGGTTGGGGGTCATTTTGTTTTTTTTATGAACGCACTGACTTAACTAAGACTGTAGTCATTTGAATTCATGCATGAATAACGACAAGACAACCTTAACTTACTAAAATTAGATCATGACTTATAAATATATTGGTATTTTCCACATGCAATAGAATAGACAAGCACAGAATTCTCAAAGGTGCACCTTGTGAAATAACGTGGTCACTCACAACTAAATTACAACTGTTTAGTGAAGGAAACCTTGACTAACATTATAAGTGAACTAGACAGTAGAAGATATCCTCTTTAAAGCAGGATTTTTAAAGTGCCATGTTTTTTAATGTATTAATTAAGATCTCAGAGCAATGAGAGTGAAACTCTAAATGGTCCAAGGTCAAACTTCGGTGGTGGGGAAAAAAAAGCTGTTCCACAGCTTCATTCTTGAACTTTGGAACGAAAGCAGTCAAAAACAAAGTACAAGCTTGTTATAAAAAGATGAAGTTCCAAGTGTTTTGAAAGATGTAAGAAGAATGGCACTGGAGTTCTCTCGTCTTATCAAACTGCAAGTCAAATGAGGTTTGTGAAACTTTAACATCCAAACATGATTTTTATTTTTCCGGTGTATGCTTGATTGCACGCTTTTAAGTGGTAGGAGATATTTTGATTCTCTGATGTTATGTGTCTTTGCGTCATTTCTGTGTGAGTTGGCAAGACTTTGCTCTTCTAGAATAGATTTGAAATGGCAGTTCTACCCGGAAAAAAAAACATGTTTAAAAAATGTCAGGTCTCAACCGAACACAAGTTTCACATTAGCACACAGATGAACGTTTGAATATTTTATAAAACTCACCACATCTTCACCAAAGCCTATTTTCAAATGCTGCCAATATTCAACATTTCATATTACAGGAAATGTAAACAATGTTGTATATCTTTCCTTCTCACTCTCTCTCTATCTCATTGTGTGTTGTGTGTGTATATACCTCTAGGCTAAAACAATTGAATGGAAAATGCTTTATATTTCAATAACAGCTTAAAGGTAGGGTATGGGATTTGCAAAACGGCCATCAGATTTTGAAAATACACAACTCAAAAGGTCCTACCTTCTTTCCTCAAACGTTGGCCCTGACTCCACCCATTCAAAGAACATGGACGGCCGCGCAATCATGCACTTGCTCTCTCTCTCTCTCTCTCTCTCTGTACCGGGGCGACTTGCACTTACTGTGACTGGGTCACAAGCTTTGAGTATGCGCACGAAGGGGACACGCGTGCGAGGGGGATGTGGGGAGGGGGGTGTGGTACGACCGTTTGATTGACGCACTTACTGTCCAATGATTCTAGGTGGTCTTGGAAATGATTGGCTGGAGTTTTTCGAGTCCTGCCCGTTCCACAGATGATTAAATTGCTTAATTTTCATTACAGTGCTTCTAACTCAGTGGCTGTAAGTGGGTTAGGAATAAGGGTGTCAAGATTTCGAACTTCGAATTAAAAAATGGAATCGTCGATGCTGCCACGCCCCCATGCCACGCCCATGTTACGGAAAAAAACACGGGTCTTGAAGTGCTGCGAGTCAACCTCCTCTAACTTAGCTACAGCCAGTCAAAAGATAGCATGGCAACTGCAGATGCAGGAGACCCATAGACAGAACTTGAACCGTCTACTCTTTCATTGAAGTCACCGGTGTGGAAGTATTTTGGATTTCCAGTGAGTTATGTTGTCAACGTTCGCGTTCAACGTTCGCGCTTCAAAAAAGCCACAGTTTGCAAGCTCTGCTATGTGCGTGTACCCTTATTCTTCCACTGGCAGCACGACTAACATGGCAGGGCATCTCCACAAAAACATAGATTTATCTGTTAAATCAACAACTGTTTGTTTGTTTTGTGAACTTGAATGTCGTCATCTGCCTGTTTGAGAGGCGGCTTTATGTATGTGTGTAAAGAAAACCATCTCTCAGAGAGTGCGCGAGTACTGAGTAGTTTAAAATCACTTGAATGTTCAAACTGGTAAGACTTAAAAAGATGTGCAAATGGTAAACTTTAGTTATTCACGATGCAATGCTGGCCCGATTATGCAAGTGACAATTCCGTCATGTCACGACTCCCGAAAGGTGAGAGCAGCGCGCTTGACGATTGCCTTGCCCTTGTGCAACCCATTTTGAGAGACAGACAGAGAGAGAGAAGACGCGGCACCGCTGAACACTCACGCTGTTTGTGAAATTGCATTTCGCAGACAGTTTAAAATGACTGATTTGATTTTATAATTGCGTATGGCAGGTTATGGCAAAATATGGCAGGTTATTTTGCTTAAGTTTCCAATTGACTAAAGATATAAGGTATTATATTATATTATAAGCACTTTGTGTTGTTAATAAATGTTTTAAATTTGACAGTGTGGTACATTGCGAACAAAGGTCAGATATTATATTGCATAAAAGTATATTCTAAAAATGGCATAGCAACCTGTGCTTTTAAAAAAAAGAAATGTAAAAATCGAGAATCGAATCGAACATGACCTTAGAATCGAAAATTCAATCGAATCGAAGATTTGGAGAATCGTGACACCCCTAGTTAAGCCGCGTTTCCACCGCAGGAACTTTCCCCAGGAACTAGGAACTTTGGGGTGGTACTCCGTGTGTTTACACTGCAGGAACCAGGGTCTAAATGAAGTTCCGGGTAAAAATTTCCCCCCCTCTCTGAGGTAGTACTTTTTCAGAGTTCAGGAACTTTCGGGGTGGGACTTGTGCGCTGAACATGCTGATTGGTTATTTTACCTTGTTCTCTTTGCCGGATGGCGCGCGTTCGTCCCATCCATCTCACGGTCATGTCCGCTATAGCTGATAACAAACGTTGTCTACTTTTATATCTAGCATTACGAGCTTTCTGAAATGAATACGCTTTGGTATTAGTGTTTGTCTCTTTTCTGCCGTTTTGTTAATTACCTCCTTAGTAAACCAATAGATCGCACACAAAAGCAGCACAGCTTGAATCTCCTCAATACTTAAAACTCAAAACAAGTACGCGCAGACTGGGAGGAGCAGTCGCACGCAGTTCAACGTCACCAGACTAATCTTCCCGGTACTTTAGTCCACGGTGTAAACGCAGTGAGCAATCGTTCTGGAGCTAAAAAAGTTCCTATGAAAAAAGTTCCTGGGACAAATAGTTCCTGGTAATTGCGGTGGAAACGCGGCTTTAGGAATAGGATGTCAACTGATTTTGAAAAAATGGTCAAAAAAGAAAATCACATACCCCACCTTTAATGAGGCGGCCGAATGTCTCTGGGCTTCAGAAGTGTGTCTATTATTTTTTTAAATAATAGACACAATTTCCCAACAAACGATGATCGACAGTGGCGGTCCTAGAGGCAAAGTTGCTAAGAATGAGGAGTTCTACCATGCGGTATGAATGTTGTGGGCATGTGCGAAAAGTCGTTTGAGATACAATTCTTTACGCACGTAAAAAAAGCAAAGGCGCCAATTTCTTTCGAATTTCTCACAGGCCACTAAGCCCGTAAGTCAAACAGGCCCATCGATTTTTCATTCCGATTGGCCTCCGTTAACCTTGTCTGATAACTGCTCAAACTTCATTGGCCTCCGCCGGCCACGTTTTTCGAGATACGTGAATGTCCTCAAAGGCAGTCTTGGCACCTTGGATGAAAACACCACATGCCAATTTTCAAGTCAATCAGACTTAGGGTTGCGTAATTATACCCATTTAATATGTTTTTTTTTTCATGTTATAGTGCCACCAAGTGGCCAGTTACCACATACTTTTTAACACGACCACAGAAGAGCTCTTACATATGTGCGCCAAGTTTGGTAAAAATATCTAATTCCGTTCACAAGATATAGCCATTTTAGTAAAGGTGGCTCCTCCCACTTAAAACGTTTTGGCACCCCTTAGAGACGGTGAATCGAAATTTCAACTTTTTTTTTAATCATTATTGACATCAGGCTCCAGACAATCTTTCTGCCCTGGTTTGGTTCTGATCAGGCCAAAAACCTAGGACGAGTTCGCAAAAGTAAGTTTTTCAAAAAATCCAAAATACACGGAAAGTTCGCCAGACGACGATCGAATCCAAGGCATGTCCGTCTTGAGCCAAGGATTCCAACGATATGAGCCTACGCCTAAAGGTTTAGGAGTTATGAGCGCCTTCGCACTTTCCAACACTGTAGCCCCACCGTCAGGCCAATCAGGTCGAGCCTTGGTGACGTTGTAGTCGGTGTGAGGACTACTAGCCCTCAAAGTCTCTACGGCTTACAGTTTGGTCCGCCCGATCACTTTTAGGGAAGAATGCTGACCCTGGGGAAAATGTAACAATTACAAGAGGGTTTCAGCGCTATACGCGCTTGAACCCCTAATAAATACTCTGACAAATGTGTTTTATGTATGTGTTTATATAAAAGTATGAATATGTATGTTTACTAGAACAAAAATCCAAATAGCAACAGCATGAGATCATGTTGCAATGTTTCAAGACTTCATGAGCTAATTTAAATCCCAAGAACATCCTGATAAATTTGAACAAGTCCTTTTTATAGCAAATCGCAAAGACTTTCTTGCTTAGATAGCAACTTTGTAAAATAGTCACATGTGGAGATGATCGTGCGTTGCATTGAAGTGATGCAAGCTTGTAAAAGGGCCTTAAGTGTGCTGTAAGTCGCTTGGATAAAAGAACTAAATTATTGTTTCTGTTCTGTTTAAAATGCTGAGAACTTTAATTTCATCTCAGCGGACCTTCCCTAGTCTAGAAAATGACATGTATTTAGTTAATAACCAAGAAGTGCTGCATATAGCGCCAGAGCAGCAAAGCTGTATCCTCTGAAATGACTGTGTTTGTTTATGTAGATGTCAGGGAAATGTCTCTTGTTCCCCTAACAGTCAACAGAGGGCATCCTCCCTGGAATTCTGTGTTTATCAAAAGCTCGTTACCATGGTTACCACACACCTGTGTTGCATTTGGAGCTCATTAGTCAACCGTTAAATGCTCCCCTTGTTTCAACGGTCATTTGTGAAGTCTTATTTGTTGGATTAATATGGTCCTGAGCAGCTGTCTTTGTGCATTCTGTTTTATGCTCCTGTTATTGAACATTGTCGTTTTGACCTCGTCTGCACCTTGGATTTTATTCTCATTCCATTGCAACAATGTATGGGCTATTATTGATCTGGTGACAAAATTTTAAAGTAACAAATATCAACATTACTGTTGGCCTGTAGGTTGTTGCTGAAGTTGGCATTGTATTGGCTAGAAACTGCTGACTTTCTAGTATACAGAGCTCATTTTAAATTGAAAGCTGAAAATGGAACGTCAGTTCTAGCAAAGTCTCATTAACGTTAAAACTTCACATTGAGTGATGACAGATTCTCAGGATCAAGCTCTGTGTATCTTTCCTCAGCTTTGACTGATGGTCTCTTTTCTTTAACTTCCCCCTCATACTGTACGTTTAATTAAAAGCTGACATTTTGTTTGAATGCCAATGAGCATTGGGATGATGGGATGGCAGGGTGTCTACTGATAGAAATGACTCTTAAACTAAATCAAAATATCTGCTCATTTAAAACGTACAGAATTCTCTATTGACACGATTTGATCAAATATATTATCAGTTTATGAAAATGTGTGAACTAATGTGAAATACTGTGAATGTGATTTCACCAAGTGCAACATGTTCCTGGATCAACATCTTTGTTGATACTGGAACAACATTCCAATCAACCAATCAGATTGAGGGAGAAGTTTAGAGTTTATGTCAAGTTTAGGCTTACAACCAGGGTTATATGCTTCTACATCAGTGTTAAGGGCTAGGTTTAGGTGTAGGGATGGGATTGTTAGGACTATGTTTTTAGACAGGAATGTTGTTCCAGGATCCATGAACAATATCTTATTTGGCAAAATCACGGTGACCTAAAAGTACCTTACTTAAATCCTCTTCATCCAACACAGTCTCATAACATTTCGTAACTATTTTACATTTGGACGAATTGGTATGAATTCATGTATATGTTTTTGTATGAGCTTATATTCAGAGTTGGGGAGTAACTAGTTACATGTAACTGAGTTACATAATTTAATTTCAAAATAAATGTAACTGTAATCAGTTACTGAGAAAAAAAAAACATGTAATTAAATTAAAGTTACTTACTAACAATTACAAAGGGGGTTACATCTGAATATTTTCTGTAAAGAGTTACAGAACAAACAAGAGGATATGTTGAATAATATTAATTTGTTGCTTTGCCTGTTTTTGATGTGCACGATGCCTCCTGTCGTTTAAAGGCCGTTTAGTAAAGCCATGCTATTCTGATGCTTTTGATTGGTTCTTTAGGCTACAATCTGTCTAATGGTGTGTTCACACCGAACGCGAATAGAGCGTCAAATACGCGTCTATCGCGTCTAGTTAGACGCTTGAACATTCGCTCGAGTTCAAATTTTTCAACTTGCGCGGAAGACATTCGCGGCAAACGCGTCGCCCAATTCGCGTCATTCGCAACGCCCGGCGCGAATGATGCGTCTATTCGCGTCTTTGCATTGACTTTGTATATAATCTACTCGCGCAAATAATTAAATTCGCATTCGGTGTGAACACACCATAAGAGTTGCCACCATGGCGAGTGATAAAAATGCGTACCAGTGCTGGAAATTAGAAAAGTAATCAAATGTAATCAGTCACATTACATTATTAAAGTAATTGAAATAGTTGCACTACTTGTTACATTTTAAATAGGGAAACTTGTAATCTGTAACCTATTACATTGCCAAAGTAACCCTCTCAACACTGGTTATAGTTAGGGATGGGGTTATAGGTGAGGCTTCATGCTTACTTTTGTAAAAGAAAAAACATACATTTTTGTACGATTCACATCATATAAATTCATTTGAAATCGGCATCTCTTAAAATACTTAGTTTTTCGTGTGAGATTGGGTTGCGTTATCCATGTCTTTAAAGGTTCGGACACATTTACTGTTGCTCGACACATTTTCATTCCAAGTCATTCCAATCAGCGAAAACGTTCGCCACACAGATTTCAGTCATGTTCAACTTTGTCATGTAAATTAGCTGTGCTAACCAAAACTGATTGCTTTAAAAGTGACTGTATGCGCGAGATACTTCTCTAAGCTATTACATGTAACAATGACCAATGGACATGTATTGCATGCAAACATTTCACTAATCTGACTGGACCTTAAGAGACTGTAAAGCGTCATGGCATCTTCAGTGCATAAACAAATTGTTGCAACATTTCTTAAACCTGTAATTACCTTCCTTTAAAACAAATTAGTCACTTAAGAAGTGTTTTGCTTCCATGAAGAAGCTCCAATTCCATACTCGCTTCAGCCTTGTTTAAAAGTGCACACTAGGTCTTTAATTACAGCAGCTGATTCCCCAGGTTCTCATCAAGGCCTCTGATTACATTTCAGGTCAACAGATTACGGAACCACTTATGAGAAACTCAATGAAAAGGTGGGCGTGAAGACCATCCTCAGCTATCTGTACGTCAGCCCCAACAACAAGCGCAAGGTAAGATTTATGGCATTCGTTCCCTCCGTCTGGAACACCTACACATTGTTAGTCTTCATGATGTCTCTTTTACAAAGATGTCAAAACAGTTTTCAAGGTGATTATGTTTATGTGCGTGCGTAGCTCAAACCCCCTGCTCATTTATGACCGCTAACTGCGTTGGAAGGATTCCACAGGTCTTCTTCTTGGCTCAGTGCGCTGTTGGCTAATTTATCCTCTAGTAGTATTTACTAACCTCTCCAGCTTTTTATGAGATCAATGCATTTGAAAGATTCACTGGTTACAGCACGCAGTTTTCACTTGGAGATATAGTTAGCATTCAAAGCAAAACACATTCATATCATTAATATTGATAAGGCTGCAATTTATTTTGTTTTTTTACTTTGAGGTCTAATGAATTATGAACTGGATGAAAGGAGATTCATAAATCGCTAGTGTTTTAATCAAAGGCATGACAAAATGGCTTGTATTTATGGCTTGAGGCTTTGGGAGTTTGCTTTGACAGTACAAGCTATGTTTCTCCATCGTCCTTTTTTAAACCTCCTTTTTTTACTCGTTTACTTTTTTCTTTATCAAGAAGAGTACTTTATTACTTAATTGTGGCTATCAGTCCGTTAATTATGGCCATTAATGAAGATGGTACACACTTTCAGTGGTTAGTGTTGGGGAAGCTACTACAAGACTGTAGTGTGCTAAGCTACGGTACATGCTAGTCATGAAGTTCTAAAAGCTTTTTAATTTCAGTGAAATTTAAGTATCTATAATTGTATCTTGTCATATATATTATTACAGTGACCGGGAGGAGACATGTTCGGTTCGCTTAGATTTCACATTAACTCGTGGGAAAGTGATATGTTGTGGCCATTTTGTTGAGGCAACGACATCCTTATGTCGTGGACACACGATGAGAAGTCGTGGCCTATTTTTTTTTCTTATGACCACGACTTCTTATGTTGAGGGAATGACATCCTTTTCTCGTCGCCATAAATTGAATCCATAAACAAGACTATAGCGTAACATATAACGGGAATGGACATGTTCGGTTTACATAATAGGTATTATTAATAAATTAACATTTTCAGGTATCCCATGTCAAAATATGTTGTAAGAAAAATATCCATAATTAAAACTTTATGATCTATAATCACGGGCTTCCAGCAACTGGCGTACGGGCGTTCACGAGAGAGTTGAGTGACCTCTGACCGCGGGATTTATTAACCCACTGCCGCGATTTCTGTTCGAGAACGTTTAGGCTATTTAGCGCAATGTGACGTAAACTTTTTAAGATAATTATCATCATGCGGTTTATTTATTCCCGTCGATGTACATGTTACATGTACACAAATAATTCCTATAATTGTTAGCGTTTTAAAATGATGCCAGTATCATTCGCTCATGCTTTGGCAGGGGAAAAAAGGAAAATTGCCAGTAAATAGCAACTGGCGTACGGGCGTTCACGAGAGAGTTGAGTGACCTCTGACCGCGGGATTTATTAACCCACTGCCGTCATATGGATTACTTTTATGATGGATGGATAAGCTTTTTTGAGCTTCAAAAACTCTATTATTATTATTATATAACTTGAATAATATGATATATTATTATATAACTCACTATTCAATGCCATTACAAAGCTGGGAAGAGCCAGGATGTCATTTAATATAATTATGGGATAATTTTCATTTTTGGTTAAACGACTCCTTTAATTACTCCATAGCACTTCTGCTCAGTCTTGTTCATATCAATGTGTTGTTAAGATGCAGGAGCTGTGGCTTCGTGGCACTCAATCATAATGTAATAATCTGGGATGTTTTTCTAACAGATCAATTTTGTTTTGCCTACAGTTGTGGGTGCCTATTTAGGGATTCCTATTTCCCAGCAGTTCTGAACCAGCAGATTTAATTACACTGTGTCTAGACGGCATCTCTACCACCAACACACGCACAAATGTCATCAACATCTGCTCAACACTGTGCTGTATTGTTCATCCGCTTTGAATGCCAACGGGTCGGGTAATCTTTTTCTGCAGCAAAATAGCAAACTTGTACACCAGAGGAGGAGAGACAAACCCAATGGAAATGTCCTTTCCTTCTGTCGCATCCAAGTGCTTCATTTTCCATCCAGTAATGAAGGCGGAACCCAAGTTCACATTAAATGGCTACTCTCAATTCCAATGACATTATAAAACCAGGTCTGGGTTGTAATTAAGGGCTCTACTGTAAACATAATAACAGCTTTGGGTCTAATAGAATAGTCAACATCCATTTGTCTTCTTTTACATTAACATGTAATGTGGGACGGCTTTTTATATCAAACCAGGAATGATTATCTTTGAATGTGAATGGTGAATGGCTGGTCAGTGCAGTACATCACAAAGAGCCATAATGAGTAGTGTGGAGTGGATAGTAGAGCTTTAATAATCCGTTAATGCTAGTTGATTGTGTTCTTGAGGATGCAATGGAACATATTCAACATAGAGAACAAAGCAGGGACATTTGGAAATATAGTATTTGCATAGTATTTTTGTATATTTTTTTGTCACTTTCTATTGACAGAATAGTCAAAGGTTTTGCTCAGTGCGTTGGGAGCTTGTGCCAACTAGACAATGGGGTTACACTTTATATTGTTGGTCCACTTTAGACACTCCACTAACTATTTGGCTCAAACTTTGTTTTCTTAGTACATACTTCCATTAGGTTCAGTTTTAAGGAAGCATGAAGTGTATTTTTGTTTTTATGCAGATGACACCCAAATCTATCTGACTTTGAAACTTAATAACAAGAAAGGTTTAGAAACCTTGCTTGCATGTTTAGCCGATAGAAGATCTTGGATGTCTTTAAACTTTTTTTACACTTAAATGAGAGCAAGATTAAAAAATAAATAAATAAATGTTGGCAACAGTACCTCAATCTGACTGTGGAAAATGTGGGAGTTATTTTTGATTCCTGTAGTAATACTAGTAAATGATGCATGATTTCATTCAACTAACCCCAAACCAAACCCTATTCCTAACCCAAACCCTACAGTAAGTACATGTAGGTAATTTATATTACTCAATACTTAAATGTATAATTACAATGTAACAAGGATACCTTAAAATGATACCTTGTTTTAAGCATAAAGTCACTTAATTTTGATAAATTTGTCAAAAAACAAGACTTTATATCTTACGTCATTTTGCTTCTCAATTAAACGTATCCTGATTTATGAATGTTTCAATATCTTACTGAATAAATTGAAAATCAGTTTTTGCCGCGTTTGTGTTGACGTGTCATAATTTTATGACATCAAACTTAAGTAGACATACTTTACTGGCCTGATAGGATGTACAGTTACATGTTGCCTACATGTCTAAGTTGTCTATAACAAGGACATAGATCATCAGAATAGCCTTTTCCACATACATTTAATCCAGTCTGTAAAGACATTCTTGAGTTATCAGCGTAAGATAAAGTCACATCAATCAAGAGTCATTTCTTTTGGTAATGAGTTATTTGAGTCTAACTCTAAGTCACGAGCCTTGGTCTATACATCTGTTCTAAACGTAATATTAAATAACAAAATGAGATGACTTGAGCAACTAAATCAGTCCATTGAAGAGCCTGAATATAATTGGAGGATTAACAATCAGTTGTGGATCTTGTGGTGCCGGTGCCAACATGTCATGTGGGTAATTCCTCCAAGGCAGTGGAAATCAAGCAGGCATTTAAATGAGAAAAATGAGCAATGCCAAAAATGCTTTGTAGCGAATATGAGATTTACTCAAGATGAAATTGCTATTATATTCTGTCCTGGAATGGCCGTACTCTTCGGGAGAATGATTTTATTTTATTATACATTTCACAAAGAAAATTTCTCATTCTTATTTGAGTGGCTTTTAGGAGGGCATTACAGGGTGTGACAAATTGAATTTGAGGCATCAACAAATACCCAAATTCTGTTCCGGTGGCAAACGTGTTACTGCAAAATTATGTTTTGCAAGCTCCTATACCTCAAAGATTATTTGAAGTCAGAGTGTAATGAGATGGAGAAAATTAATTCACCCCGTAGAATTGACTGTCATATTGGGCAAAAATGTCTCTAGAAAATCATTAAAGGATGGTGGATAATTAAACTAGAGAGGTAGAAGCCAAACCACCGTGCGGTAGTTTTGAGCATGTGAGCGCCACAGGGAAAAGGTAAATGCACAGCAGAAAGTGCAGCCACAGCAGATTGTAGACGGGAGAGGAAAATCAAACGGCGGCAGTGCCAAAACCCTGGAAGAGAAGCGGTCAGCATGGTGGGAGACCGGCGGGGAGAGAGAATAAGAGACACACAAAGGCTAATATTGGATTGCTGTATTTAAGATACTGTATCACATTTTGCGGTTTGAAGGGTTACGATTCAAAAGACTTGGATCATGTCCATTGGATATTTTACAAATAAACTAGTGCTGCCAATGGATTATAAAAATTAACTGGATTAATTTTTTCTGCGATTAATCGTGATTAAAAACACTTAAGTCTTTCATATATTTTGTAAGGTAACCATTTTACAGTTAATGTCCAAATTAGAGACAACATAAAAACTGTATATTTTAAATACTTGTTTAAAGGATAACTAAACCCCTGGTCAGAGCCTGACTCCACCCGCTGGCAATATTTGAAAAATGCTGGAAAAGTGGGCGGAGCCCAGCGGAGATACAGGGGATGAACGGATACTCTATCCTGATCGTTTTCAATACTCGCAATTCCAACTCCTGACTCGCTACAGTGGTTTTGACGAAACAAGATGGTTTTTATACTGCCATGGGCGTGGTAGCTCGTACCGAGGGCGTAGTAAGCTGAAACCTGCTTACGTCAGCTCTCACCGCTACCGTCACGAACTACCCCAAACATCCAATAGGAAAATTCAAGTGCAGTAGTCACCGTTCAACCTGAAGAGGGCAGCACTCAGACGTTTTTACACCATATATTGTAGAATTAAAACACTTTATACCCAAATGTCAAAAAAGTTACTCGAATCAATGAACAGCATTAATAAAGCCCCAGTCTTACAGATCATTAACTAAAAAAAGTTGGTTTAGTGTTTAGTTACCCTTTAATGGCATATTTTTATGAATGAAGAACAGTATCACTTTTATCAAAAGACCAGATTTTAATACAGCTACTGATATCATTTAAACATTAATTATAGCCATTTGACATTACAGTCTAATTGAAAGCTATCATTTTTTTAAATATGAATTAAGCTTCAAAAAATATAACAACTTTTAATTTAAGTGAACTTATAACAATCAATTCTCACATAAACCCATAATAAATGTCATATTTTCCTGTGCCCTTTCTGTCTAACAGGTAGGAAATATACAGAAATTGAATAAAGTTATCAAACAGTCTGCACTGCATAAATTACAAATTGAATAGATTAATCCGTATTAAATCTACAAAAGATCTTTAGTCAAGAGCAGTGAGTGATTTTCTCTGTTCTCTTTGTTCTTTGATTCACATTAATGGCAGACAGCATTTGCGGCTGCTGTCACTTTAAGACTTGGCGCTGCTGCACGCTGATCTCACACACGTCTCATTTTCTCACACGTTAATTTAAGACTTTATTTAACTCATTTAAGACTGCTCTTATGAGGATACTTGACAAAATGGAAATTTTGGGATAATTGTGTGTGTTATTGTTCGTTCAAGTGCGAAAGAGAACTAACATTCACTGGCAACCAATTTGGAGATATTAAAATTGGAGTAATATGTTCACGTTTACAGACCCCAGTTAAAAATTTGGCTGCGGAACCATTTGAAGCCGTGACATGGATGACTGGGATATTCCAATATATAAATAGGAATTACAATAATCCAAATGAGATAAGACAAAAGCATATATGACTCTTTCAAGATCTTTAAGAGATATGAAAGACTTGGACAGATGTTTTAAATGAAAGAAGCAACTATCAAACTTAAGGGAGTAAGTGCATGTATATTTACAAGGACACTGTAAAATAAAGTGTTCCCAAATATCTGCCAATGGGGTAAGAATAATAAAAACTCATTTCCCCTTTGAATTAACTTTTTTAAAACGTTTATTTACACAATGTTCATCATTATTTTAGAAAATAAGACATAATGCCTTCCGTTATTTTGCTTCTCTAGTAAATGTATCTTAATTTAAGAATGTTTAGATATTTGTACTGTAAAACAAGTCAAAAATATGCACTGAAATTTGACATTTTGAAGATGTACGGGTTATTTTTGTCCCTCAGTCCCTCATAAGGAATCCAGCCACACACACAAAAAAAAAAGGATGCAAAGCATAAGAAATTTTAAAAAATGTCAATGAGGATTTCGCTAATAATTCTTCCCTCCAGTAAGAAACTGAACAGACAACCCCGATCTCACGGGAAAACGTGAGTATTTTACGAGGTGTCGATTTCGCATGAATCCGTACGTATGAATCCGTATGATTTTCAAACAAATCTCATTATGAAGGACCACCTCTAACCCCGCCCCTAAACCGACCCGTCACTTTAAACAGATCGTACGAATACGTACAAATGAGATCATATGAATTTGTGCGAATTAGCCACCAATTCACCAAAACTGCCATTGAGATTGTGGAACATCTCTCCAGATCAGGCCCATTCCTGAAGGAATCATTGGAAATCTGATCAACTGATTCACTGGAAATTCTCAAAAGAGTGATTCATTTGTTGCTCATTCGCTCATGAATGCTCCAAGGACAGCTAGAAAGATTTGCAAATAGCAACTTCAATCTGTGAGCAACCGAACAGATAGCACAATATTGCACACTGTTATGATACTTTTATGGTGCTTTTGTTTCCTTTCTGAAACTTTAAAGATCTAGTCATCTTTCATTGTGCGGTACATTGCTCAAAACTGTGCTCTGCAGAAGAAAAACAAATACAGGTTTAGGCATGATTGACAAGAGTAAATTATGACAGAATTTGCATTTTGGGCTATAGTTGCTAAATACATTAAATACCTAAAATTATCAATTAAAATTAGTGAAAAATTTAAATGCTTGTCTTGAAGTTTCTTAATGAAGCTTTTCATCGAAGAGATGGCCTTTCAACATAATTGTATTGGGTTTTGCTTTTCTTCTGCGATAAAAAAAGTTATGACCTCATGAGAATAACAAAACATACCTACACACACACACACACAGACAAAAGCCCACTGTTAAATAATGAAAGGTAAAAATGTTTCGACAGTCTGTTCTACTCTAGTGCCCCAGCCTGTAATTGTTATCACGAGGGACCTTTCATTCAGATGAGAGCGAGTGAACTGTCTCTTCACAAAGTGAATTTTCAGCTTTTTTATTTAATAACTCTCTGTTGGCCTGCACAAAAATCTATTTTGCACTGTCATAAGAGTCACACTTGAAACTGAACAGCATACATGTGTGGTTGTGTGAAGTTGTGAGTATGTTTGTCTCTGTTTAAAACTATCGCTTTATGAGTGTGAAATTACAATAACTAGCAGGTAAACAGAGTTGTTTGCACTCTGCCCCTGACAAAAAAAGCACATTTTAAAAAGTAAAACATCCACATTAAACTCCCACTTGTCAGTAGTAGCCCACACCACACAAACAGCCTTCTGGGAATGAAGGGATGATAGTGACCTCCATGATAAACTGCGATAGCTGATGGCTAAGGCAGTTAGCGTCACTAAACCGAGGTTGAGAATCAGATAACTTGTGTAGGATTCTCTCTAGGCTTTTAGCATTTGCTGTTGATGCTATGGGGTGAAATGAGTGTGTGCTTAGTTCAACACACACTATACGTGTGTTATCTTCTAATGTACCAAGAGTGTCTGTTAGCATTGCAACAACTTTAGCATCACAAACCGGATGAATACTGCAAAGTCGTGAAGAAACTAAAGTAACAGCCGTTCTGAAACAAGACACATACAATTCAGATCGATGCTAATCTATTGTTAATTCATGACTCGCGTTGTAAGAACTGAAGCTGTAGTAGTTTTGTCTGCCACTAAAATGAAAACACATTATATAGGTGAGCTTTTCAGTTGGTGTCTGGTGGTGTGGGCAGCTCTGATGGCATGAGATCTGCAGGGGAAACACTCACTGATTGGGCGGAAGCAAATGTCCTAACTGAGAAATAAATAAAGATGAACATCTGTTAGCCCTCAGGCATCATTTCAAAACGCATGCAATGAGTAGAGAGAGAACAGAGAGGTGATAAAAACAGGGTTGAGGGAGAGAGAGAAAGATGTACAGTTGTTTGCACACTTTGGCAGTTTGATGAAATGAACAACTTTGAGAAAAGGTTTCTTTTATTTAAGAATTCATTTATTATTTATTTTATTATTAATGAGGATGATCACCATGCGTCCTTAGTAATGAGCATAAGAATCTTAGGACAGCTTTATTTTATCTTAGTTCAAAGTATTATTTGGCACATGTCCCACACAGTGCTGGCAATAAAATTTGTTTGATAAATACTTTCATGCATGTGCTGTTATGCTGTAAAACATTTTGTTTTGATGTTTCCCGGTATTTTAGACCAAATATTGGCCGATATTTGTAATATTTGGAAATATTGACCAAACATTATATATTATATTATATTAAATTATGTTATATTATGTTATATTATATTATATTATATTATATTATATTATGTTATGTTATGTTATGTTATATTATATTATATTATATTATGTTATGTTATGTTATATTATGTTATATTATATTATTATATTATATTATATTATATTATATTTTTATATTATAATATTCTCCATGATTACAAGAAACATTGTATTTTTGACTGTTAATACATTAATTGATTTATTAAAAAAATAAAATAATTATTTATAACATAGATGTTTCATTGATGATTCTACTAAACTTATTTTTGTTAACTAATGGTAAAAACTGGAACCTTATTGTAAAGTGTTCCCACTAAATCATGCTCCATGTATTCAGATTGCTTTAACATGGTCACCTGATTCACAGAATATCAAAAATGGTAAGAGCGGCCACTCAACGGCATGTTTTCAGCCGAAATGTGCTAAATAACCTCCTCTCTAATGCATTCCCTTCCTCCTGCCTCAAATCGTCGCTTGTTAGCTCGGCTCTTCGTCAGACTCTCAATCACACACGAGACCTTTGCTTCGTTTGCTCGGGCCCGTGCCTGACATTTCTCATTCTCATATGAAGACTTCACATTTTCCCTCGTTGGTGGAAGTCACTGGCTCCCTGACCTTTCTCTTTCCCAAGCTTTAATTAGGCTCAGCTTGCCTGACCAGCTCCCCGATTCCACCCCGGCTCGGCTTTATCCCCCTCGCCCCGCTGACAAGCTTGCATGGTCGCGTATGTGTCTTTGGAAAGATAATTGCCAGATAACAGGGGTTGATCTTTTTGGTGGAAGAATTGTACTCATGTTTTCATGTAGAGGGAGAGCATGAAAGGATATGCGCATTGCAAAGAGAATAAAAGATGAAAAAGGTACATGAAAGTACATTATAGGCAAAAGTCTTTTGTCTAAGCTAAAGAGCCCCTCTATGAAACGTTAATGCTTTCTTGCTGCCTTGGCATTCATTTCTTCATTCTTTCATTTCGTAATACCACTTGTTATTTGATAATTCACAGTTATGTATTAGTATCTACTGTATGTACTGTAAGTTTAAAGGGGACCTATTATGCAAAATTCATTTTTACATGGTGTTTGAACATATGTGTGGCGGCAGACTGTACGCAACCACTATGGAGTTATTATCCTGTCAAATGTCGAGAGCGCATTATTGTAGCGCGAAAGCACATTAAAATAATGCGCGAGCGCGAATCTCTCTGCTCGCGCGCGGAATATGATGTGCCGAGCGCGCTCTCAGATACACGCTGCTCTTGTAAGAATTGTCTCTGGGCTCGCTCAGAGAATATGCCTGCACTTAAAACGTGTTCAGTGCCATCGCGAATCTCTCCTCTTCGCTTAAAGTAAGCGTGTATGTGCTTAGACTGTGTCCCGTGCGTTCGCGCATGCCTAATTACTCTTCTCTTCGATTTCTTTCTCTTTGCTCTTGGCATAAACGCTGTCAAAACGGCAACAACCAATCAGAAATTGCTATTCCATATGTTATGTAGGTTTTTCCCCCCTTTTTTCTGCTGTTCTGTAAAGCACTTTGGCCAGCCAGTGGCTGTTGTAAAAATGAGCTATATCAATTAAATAAACTTTAACTTGTAAAAGTCATTGGTTGTTTTTGGTCATAATCCTTGTCCTTGTGTTCCCATTGTCTCTTGTCTAGCTTTGTTCCCTGTACCATTTTTGGTGATTCTATGTTTAGTCCAAGTTTATGTTCATGTCAATTTCATATTGTCACTTCAACCCAAATCGGTTTATTGGAATAAACTATACTTGGGTTCAATTCAACTCGACTTCAGTGGACTACATTACACATATATTATAGACATGATTCATTGTTTTTTTGTCTTAATTTTAAAATCTGAAAGTTCTTGTTTTAGGTTCTTCATATAGGCCTATTATATAGGCTACCTTGTTATATAAAAAACATTAAGAAAGGTTTTAATAATTATTAAAACCTTTCTTAATGTTTTTTTTTCATTGAATGAAACGTTTTTCATTATCTTAGAAAAACATTAAGAGAACGTTTATATAATGGGAGAATTGAACGTTTGAATAACGTTCTTATAACCAAGCAAGAACGTTAATACAACGTTTATATAAAGGGAGAATTGAACGTTCTAACGTTATTATAACCAGGAATAACGTTAATACAACCAACGTTTATATAACGGGAGAATTGGACGTTCTTATAACCAAGAAATAACATTAATACAACGTCTAAAAAACTGGATGTTTTGAAATTCCCTAGAACATTCAGAAATAACGTTTTTATAACTTAATGGGAACGTTATGAAAAGGTTCTTATAACCTAAAATTGTTAGCTGGGGAAGAGGAGAGATTCTCGATTGCACTGAACACGTTTAAAGTGCAGGCATATTCTCTGAGCGAGCCCACTCAGCCCAGAGAGAGAATTCTTACAAGAGAAGTGTATCTGAGAGCAGCAGAGAGATTCGCGCTCGGCACATTATATTCCGCGCCTGCGCAGAGAGATTCGCGCTCGGCACATCATATTCCGCGCGCGAGCAGAGAGATTCGCGCTCGGCACATCATATTCCGCGCGCGAGCAGAGAGATTCGCGCTCACGCATTATATTAATGTACTTTCGCGCTACAATAATGCGCTCTCGACATTTGACAGGATAATAACTCCATAAACCACCCTTTAATGGTAAAAATCACCCACTCCTTTTTTTAATCCCCATAAATCATAAGCAGTGTTTTAGAATAAAACATTTTCAATTTCTATGCAATGTGACGTAACATTGCACAGGCCCCGCCCACTACTGCTGACAGTCTCTGCCCTATTAGCATAGACCCCGCCCTGAGCTGAACACACTCCACTCTGTTTATCTCCTCGCCAGAGCATTTAAAGGGATAGTTCCCCCAAAAATGAAAATTACCCAACGGTTTACTCACCCTCAAGCCTTGGGTGTATTTGACTTTCTTCTTTCAGATGGATATAATCAGACTTTTATTTAACAATGTCTATGCTCTTCCCAGCTTTAGGAGGAGGAGATTTTGAAGCCCAAAAAAGTGCATCCATCCATGATAAAAGTAATCCATACATCTCCGGGGGTTATTAAAGGCCTTCTGAAGCGAAGCGATGCGTTTTTGCAAGAAAAATATCAATATTTAAAATTTTATCAACTAAAATAACTAGCTTCCGACAGACGGCCGTATGCATCGATTTACGGCGAAAGAGTAAACCTTGACCTGGCGAATGACGCATTGACGAACGCGGAAGCGCAGAGGATAGAGCAAAACAAAACACCAGTCACAAATTAGAAGTCTAGAACAACCCATTTTTAAAGAGAAATGTCAGAGGAGCTTGAGTTTGTTCCCCAGCCCTATTTGTTTGAACCGCGAGATGCGTCAACGCTTACTATACTCCTACATCCTACAGGTACGTCATACATCGTCGAGTGTTACTCTTTTGGCGTAAGTCGACTTGAAGCTAATTATTTTAGTTTTTTTTTCTTACACAAATGCATCGGTTCGCTTGAGAAGGCCTTTATTAACCCCATGGAGCCTTATGGATTACTTTTATCATGGATTGATGGACTTTTTTGGGCTTCAAAATCTCCTCTTCCATTCACGGCCATTATAAAGGTTGGAAGAGCCGGGGCATTTTTTTAATATAACTCCAATTTTATTCGTCTGAAAGAAGAAAGTCAAATACACCTAAGGCTTGAGGGTGAGTAAATCATGGGTAATTAAATGTTTTGGTTGAACTATCCCTTTAACACCAGCATTCAAGTAATAAATTAATTCTCATTAAACCTTCTTAAGTTATTCAATCAAGAGCAGAGAGTGATTTTCTTTTTTTCTTTTGTTGATTGATTCATATTAACAGCAAAACAGTAGGTACTGTATATTACGCTGATGTCACTTTAATACACAGATCTAATATACACATGTGACCTCTTGCTGTATACGTTCACAGACATAACCGACTGTTTATGTGAACTGTGTGTTTTTGACATAACTTTGTGTGTATTTGACAGTTTAAGCGCAATAAAGAAAACTTAGTGTAATACTCACGGGACGCACCGTCTGAAATCCAGCTTTCTGTGCACGTGCTTCAGATGTGTGCACTCAGAAAACCATGTGTAAGAAGTTTAGACTGATATGGAAACGCATGCAGATAATAATCTTTCATGATGAAGAAGAACTGCAATGTCACGTGAGCGTGACCGCTAGATGATTGCCAAAAACTAAAACATCTGTTTGGTTTTGATTGAGTATCGGAGGCACGCCCTCTTCTGGAAAGTTCGGTGGGGAGCAGCAGCTCATTTGCATTTAAAGATACATGACACCAATACAGCATATTTCCTTACACTCAAAAATAGGCATTTACAACATGGTATAATAAATGAGCTGTAGGGTATTTTCAGCTGAAACTTCACAGACTCATTCTGGGGACACCTGGGACTTATATTAGCCTACATCTTGTAAAAAGGGGCATAGTAGGTCCCCTTTAAAGCTGGAGTGTTTAGATAATTTTAAAGGTATTGCATGCGAGCGCTGGAATGCTTGAGTCATAATCAGTTTTGCCTGTCGCCTGGCAACCCCATGAGTGCCATCTACTCCCTTAAAGACGGCCCTAAAACTGAGCCATCAGCACAATCTTTCCTTCAGAGCAAGAGATTGTCTCTCCTAAGATAAAGATTTCAACATTTTAGCTGATTTTCTTCGTGTTTTTAATCACCCTGACCTTCAGCAACAGCAGTAAACTGCACATACAGCGTCTCAGCCACTAGATGGTGGTTATTCTTCAGTGTGGTGAACAGAGGTGGATGTGGCAAGTATATGCTTGTGAAGAGGGAGGGTGTGTGACACTGAGTTACTGCTTTTTTTGTACTAATGAGTGTATTTTCATTTATATTAAATGTGCTATGTCTATATAGAGCTGTCAGCAGTTTTATATTTGCATTTTCCATGTCTTAAAGTTGGCATGACATGAAAAATCACCCTATCTATTTAATACATGCATGTAACATATTGTATTGCCAATGCTTATTATATGATCAATTCATCCATGCGTTTTTTTATATATATTTTTAAAATGTTTTGACCTTGAAATGTTTCATCAAAATGTGGTGAAAACAACAGACTTCTCCCTGGTGACATATGCAGGTTTTCTCCAATCGTTAAGTGTGCTTAAACTCCGCCCACATCTCAAAATCCAATCAACAACCGATGAATAGAACCAAGTCCCTGCGCTACTTTTTAAAATCTTTTTCGATAATCCGTTTCACTCATATGTACCACAATACAGAAACAAATCTGTCACTATACTTCCGTTTCATCGCAACTTTAAATGAACATGAAGTTGAGAATTGTTGAGATACAATGTATAAACTGACTCTTTATGGAACATTTGCCCTCTCATTAGTGATTTTGATTTATACCATTTAGATTTGTTCCCATAACTTTAGATACATTTACTGAATCATTCAAGGAAACTTTATAAAATTGTATTTTATTTTACTTTATTTGATCATTTTTTTTTTTTATTTTTTTTTAGCAAATCACCTGAGCCTTAAATGCTATGAGACAGACTGATTCGTACTGTTAACTGGTCGCCGGAAAACATCTATATATTATACATTGTATCTTTATGATTTTTATTTAATCAGAACACACTGTTCATTAAGAGCCTCTTAATGAAAATGTGTACTTAAAGAGATAGTTCACTTAAAAATGAAATTTATGAAAATTATTTATTTATTATTTTGTTTTGTCCAAACAATGAATGTATTTTTTTATTTTTATTTTTTATATTAGTGTATTTTAAGTAAGAAAGTCATGGGGGTTTGCGATGACGTGAGGGTGAATTAATTTGTGGGTGAATTATCCCTTTAAGGACAAGAGAAGGAAATTTTATTGAGATACTTTCAATGTTGTTCAGAGCTGAAACGCATAGCTACTATCTTTCTCCCACAAACACACACACTCCTCTCCAATAACCAGCCTGTATAACCCAGCACCCCATTCTCCCAAGACAACCTTAAATAACAGCACCTTGGATGTTTTGTGAACACCTTGAGCACTCACCTGGGACCCGACACAGCATTTCACCCTAATTGGTCAGTTCTCCTGTGAGCAAACAATAGCCTTGGTTAATAAGGCAATATGGACGAGTTCGCCACCTGCATCCCTAATAAGAGCAGAAAAAACCCAACACAGCTCTGAGTTCAGGGAGCACATTCAGTCCTCATCTCTGGCATCAGCAAGGAAGCAAAAGTGACTTACCGCTCAGTCGTTCCTGAGCTGGATGAGGAATAAAAATTCAGCCCACATGTGCAAACCTACAAAGATTGTTGGAGAGATTTGTGTGTGTCGTGAAAACATAAGCGTAAGCACTGAAAGGGCAAACAGCTTGGTTTACAGTTGTTTAATGATGTTTAGTCATCAGTGGAAGAGTGTGTATGCTGGTACGTTATGTGCGTGCGTGTGTGTGTCTGTTTGTTCACTCACTTAAATAAGGACTGTAAAGCCCGACTGTGCAAGCTTGTGTATCATTTTTAATGAGACTTCATTTTCATCTTATCACAAATTCAATAACCATAGATTGACTGTCCTCTGGTCAATAATGTTATAATAGCATTCACTATATATGGTGCTGTGTCGCCTTATGGCAACATGATTTTTTCTTTGACTTTCTAAATAAAAAAAATAAAAAAACGTTGCCATTGTTGGCTGGTATACTGTTATTAACACATTTTATTTTCACACATTATTTCTAAGACTTTCCCCATTTGCTATTAAATATATTTCTGGATAATTTGTTTATTCTTTAAATAAACGCGAAAACTAAGTATCCGTTCTATCGTTTTAGTAAATTGTGGCCGCGATTTACTAATTCATTCACTCATTCTATACTTAAATCATGGCCACACGATTTATTAATTTGTTCCCTTGTTTTAGTAAATTGTGGACATGTTGAACTAATTCATTCCTTCATTTTGATTTAACTAAAACGAGGGAACGGATTATTACAACATGGCCACGACTTAATAAATCAAGGGAACAAATTATTATATTGTGAATACGATTTAGCCTACTTAAAACAAGGAAACAAATTAGTGCTGATGTATAAGTCGTGGGAACAATTTTTTTATTCATGACCATGATATACATTTTTTTCCAGCTCTTTACAAATGTACACTTTCCATTAGAAGAAAAATAGGTGACACTTTATTTTAAGGTGCTTGTAATAAGCAGTAATTAACAGTTAATAAGACACTTATAAGACCTTATAAGATGCATATAAGATGCATATAAGCATTAACTAATGATAATAAATAAATTAAATTAAATAATAAATTTCTCAAGTATCAATACATTGCACTTTTAGAACAGCCGAACAAACATAAGTGGTAACACAAACTCCCAGGCCCTTAAAAATTGACCTTCCCAAGAGGGAGTAGTTTCCCTGATCTCTTCAGGGCCTGGACCTTTAATTAACCCTTATATGAAGTAGTTAATGCTTATATGCATCTTATATGCATCTTATAAGGTCTTATAAGTGTCTTATAAGGTCTTATAAGTGTCTTATTAACTGTTAATTACTGCTTATTACAAGCACCTTAAAATAAAGTGTTACCGAAAAATAATAATATCTGTCTTAGACATTGAATAATTTATTCAAACTAGATGTATCGGCCAACAATCAGTATCGGTCAATACAAGCAATTATTTTCACTATCGGCCGTCGGCTGATAGTTTAAAAACAGCAGATGATCAGTGCCGAATCCGATTATATCATGTCACAGGGCTTCAGACTAACTTTTCCACTGGTTGCACTGGTGCTACCAACTTTCTCAGTGGTCAAAAACACGGTTTGGAAAATGGATTCATGATGTACTCGTTCATTTTGAACATACGGACTGCAGCAGCTGCTGATACAACGGCGTTCTGTTGCGCATGGTGAATTTAACCAAAGTCCTTTTAGGCAAGTCATGCCACTCGGCCGCCATCTTGGCAACGCCTCCGGGCAGCTATTTCAGACTAACAAGACCAGGCTCCTATCTAAATGAATGGGCAGAGAGTCAGAACTGCAGTTTCACTGGTCACCGGGACATAAAAACTGCATGTATAGAAACAGCAGTAAATTATGATAAAAATCGCTGAAAAAGTTTGATGACTTTGCCCCAAAATAAGGTATAAAAGGCCTTTTTCCCCACAGGTTATACTTTTACTACGCATGCGCAAGGGTTCTCTCCCTCGGTCGTGCACGCGCTACACAGTTTGAAGCACAGTATGTGCGTGCTCTTGCTCGCTCGCTCTAGATTCCGGGAGATTTGAACTAATTTGCGGGCATCAGGGAGCCGCTATCAATCTGCGGGAGACTTCTGATGTCTGATATTTACACAACTCACACATACACTGCATATCAAATCTGCCGCCTTTTCAAACAGTAACGTGTTTTGCGCTGTCGCAAACCTCAACTGTGCGCATGCGTCAGTGGAACCAGACGATAGGCTTAAATGTTTCCCGGCTTGACTGTTAAAAGCAGACGATTGGCTTTCCAGCAGGAGGGGCGGGACATGTGCATACAACCGCCATCTTTGGCGTTACGGGTTTCCCCTATATAGTTGTATTAAGGATTGATGAAGTGGCATGTCTCTATATAAATAGTCTCTGATTTAACTGAGTACATGACCATGCACAAATGCGACCACATAACATTTTAACGCACATTCTCAAAAAAATTTGGTCCCAATCTGGAACCTTGTGTCAATCAAAAGGGTGCGGAAAAACATGACCAACTGCAACTCACACTATGTGTGAAGAAAATCTCTCCTGTTAAGTTAGTTAAGGTAAGTTAATGCGACAATAACACATTAACAGCTTAAAACAGTTACATAAAGGCAGGCTCTATTTTGACCCTTTGAATCACCCGTAGTTCAAGCCAGGGTTGCCAGATCTGCAGTTTTTCCCTATATTAAAGGGGTCATATAATGGTACATGCACTTTTACAAGTTGATTGTACTGAAATGTCTGTTGGCAGTGCCTGTACACAACCATCATATAATGATAAAAATCCATCCAGTGTTTTTGTTTTAATCTCCTTATATGTTTTCCCCTGTCTCAAATCGAGCCGTTCGACCGTGTGACGTCACACGCTCGGACGCCCCTCCCACGATTGTTGATTGATAGCAGCGTTTCAACACAGACCCGCCCTCGCTCGTGAGCGAGCTGTCAATCATAGTCTGCGCGGACCGGCGCGGTCATTGTTGATATGCTGGAGCACTGTCTATGAGCAGAATGGCGTCTAAGCGATTGTGGTGTTCTGTTCTTGGGTGTAATAACGAAAACAGCAGTCATTTTAATGTTCCTAAATCCGAACCGCTGAAGACGCAGTGGCTGAGTTTGTTTTCGAAGGGAATATTCCCCACGAGTAACGTCAATGCTTTCATGTTTGCGCGAATCATTTCTCACCAGACTGCTTTATAAACGAGGGTCAGTATAAAGCTGGATTTGCTAAGAAGCTGCTCATGAAAAAAGGATCGGTACCAGCTATTCGTGTTCCTGCTGAACCTCTAGAACAACTGAAGTGAGTGTAACGTTTTATTAAACGTTACTTTATATTAATATTTATATTAATCTTTGCAAATCGCTAGCTGCACGCTTCACAATGAATGCGTCTAAGGTTTACACTTAGGGTACATTACGGCATGTTTTCTATGTATGATGTTCTCAATATAATTCATAATCCCACGTTTATACTGAACAACGCGTTATGGTTATTGTGTTATTGTGTTACAAACGGTGTACACACAGAACAGAGAGGCGGGGTGAGCAAAGCTCATAATCATTTAAAGTCATATGCACTGAAACGGCGTGCTGAAAACAGAGCTGTTTTTGACCAGGTAAAATAAGTGTTTTCTTACAATACTAATGAGAATTTTTAATTAAAGTATATTACAAACTTTTAATTTAGACCCTAAAGAATCATATTAGCTTGTACAAAAATGGCATTATATGACCCCTTTAAACATTATTTGTAAAACGCCTCTCACCCAATAATCGCAAATAGCTCTTTGCTTTGCTACTTCTAAAAAGAAACAAAGTGTCATCTTTCAAATTCTGTCCATTTTATCACGAAATTCATACACATCAAAAAGGTTATACATAAAAACAATAAATGCCGTTTTGATGCTCTTATGTAACGTGACGCGCCTCAGTTCAAGCAGCAGCGTGGAGCGCGAGTCTATTCTTCCACTTTAATACAAATTATATATAGAAAAACATGCATGCATATCAGAAGGTAAGTTGAAAGTTACAGTACAACTTACAGAAATCCGTATCATGTCTCATGTAATCACTCAATCAGTGTTTCAACCGTGGAAAGATGTCAATAAAACTCGCTTGTGAAGCTTGAAACCTTCTTGTGAAGCTTGTGAACAATATCACTTAATGTTGCTTAATTTACCTCAGGAAAGTCATCCATTTGTTAGTTAGCTTAAAAAAAAAAAACTAGAGAGGAGCTTATTTACTGTTAATTATGTATGTTTGAATAAATTTGCCATGAAGACAAGTGCTTATGAAAACTACCTTATGTGTGTAACTGAGTTGTATATAAACATTTCAGCTTTTATTTGAGTGTAAATATTATATCTGGAAATAAATAGCAGTTGAATAATAGCGCTGTTGTCAATTTTAACCTCTAATATTATAGTGTACCAAATGAGAGGGTTCTCTGTTTGCAGCATTATTTGGGAGAGATTTTTTATCCATAAGAAAAAACTAAGTATCGGTATTGGCCGATATCATTCTGAATAATCGGCTATCGGTATCGGCTCAGAAATTTCATATTAGTGCATCTCTAATTCAAACTGTTTTTTTTTTTTTTACATTCAGATTACTTAAACATTTTAAATAGAGTACAGCAGTTAACATTTTGTCAAAACCTCAAGTAAAGTATGTTATTTAATAGTTATATTTATTATTTTGTTGTCTGTTTAGAATCGTGGGAGAATGGAGATCTCTTTAAAAAAAAATTGTTTTTTTTTTTTTATTCGTGATTTTTCAATTTATCCAGAATGCTTTAGTAGGTTGGTTGGTAGGTATCTATCTTTGCTCAAAAACCTTGACCAAAGTACTGCAAAGCTAAATTCTCTGCTGTTTAGTTACTGGTTTATGTGCAGTGGTGCAAAGTAAGTGACACTTGTTTGAATCTGAATATCAAGCTCAGAAGACCATTTATCCAAGTCAGGTTAGCGGTAAAAAAAAAAAAAGCAATTGATGACCGACCTCGTTATGGTCGGGATTTACAGGAGTGAGACAATCCAATTAGTTTAAGATGGAGCCGAAACATGTTTCTAATTTCATTAATATTCTATCAGAGCCGACGTATCACTGCACAGCGGGACTCAAAGATTCTCCAGCACACTCTCCAAGCGTCTCTCCAGCCACCTCATCTGCTGCTTCATTAACCTTTGTCTTCCCAGAAACCTCTGCTCTTATGCTTCAAGTCACTGATAGGGACTTAACAGAGAATCAGAGGAAAGATACGGAGGTGGATTTTGCAAGGCTGCATGAGTAAGGAGACGGAGAAAAGAAGATAAAATTAATTGCCCTTGGTAATGTGTGACTCACATTATAAAAGCGAAGTCGACAAGGCCAGTGCAGACCATCTTTAATTTTTATCTCAAACCAAAATGACTTGTTCTTGAATTATCTGCATTTCACTTTTATAGTGCCGATCAAAGCTTTCTAAAGTAGGTATGCGAAATCGGTATTTCATTTTTTAGCTACATTTCTTTGGAGCACCCGCAGATTTGCACTCTCAGATTCTTTCTTTTCTTTGCTGTGCCTTCCTTATTTCTGCACAACTGAAGGTCAAAAGAGAAGGAGCGAGAGACGCACATGCACCTTCACCTGCATATTGTATTTTCATATGTCTATGTCAGGTATAGAAATGCAGATGGAGAAGCTTTTAGAGAGAGCATATGACAGCTTGTATGACTGATGATCTGAATACGATCTGAGCACTTAACCCCCTGGGGTCGGCTATCGCGCCGGCGCGATTGTCTCGCTTTTTTTCTTATCAGTGTAAAAGAGACTCAAAATACTCGGTTAATTTTGATCTTACATATAAGTGTTGTACATCATTAGATCCTGTTAAGTTTCTATTTTTTTTGTGGATACTCACAATAAAAACAAAGTGTTGTGCTTTTCACCAAATAAAGAAAAACAAACATGATGCGAGTTCTGCGTTCTCTCTGTCAGTGAAGTCCATTCTGAAACGCGTCCTAAGATTAACTGTAACTCCGCGATTACTTGTCACACAGGCACGAGAGGTTTTTCTTTATGAAGCTTAAATTCTCTTCTTTTAAATGAAGTAATTTATATAAAAAACAAATATTCTCAGTTTATGCAATCTGTATGAAAAGAGAGTGCTGTCAGTATTTTTTTCCCCAGCTCATTACACTTCATTACGCGTTAATCTGACACGCCCACGGAGGACGCGCGCTATTCAAACGCAAATGTCGAGGCAAGCCATGACAATGCCCACATCAGCCGTTCCACCGCGGCGGTAAAATGTGTGGTGTATTTGCTGCCTTTTACCGCTAAGAGGCGCTACAATCATAGACTCTGAAAAGTGTTCGTTTATTCCGGTTTATTCTCTCTAATGCGTAATCTGCTGCCGCACCGCGCTGATTCAGAGCGATTGAAAGCTGGTAGCAGAAGAATTCAACAAGTGAAACGTAGTTAAAATAATTCATAATCACAATACTGAAATTAGGCTACTGAAATGTAATTGAATAAATAATGAAAACATTTCAACATAAAACATTGCAATAAAAACATTTAGGCTACATGAATGAGGCTTTACAACTTTAACAGCATAGCCTACAGAAGACAGCTCAGTGATCAACGCAACGACACGAGCTTCGAGGAGCTTCATTCGACCCGAGATCGAATCTCAATGTAGCATACATGTTGTTAACCGATGTTGTCCTACGTTTATATTTTCCCACCTTGATGCTTAAATAGATAACTGTTTATATCTGTTTACTTATTTAAAGTCAAGAGTTTTGTTTGATTATCATTACAACATAAATTTGCTACATTCCTGTAGAACCGCAGCCGCTGCACAAACGACAAAAACTGATGAAGGAAGATTGTCAGCCGATTGCATCAGAAAATGAAAATGAAGAAGCTCGTCTTTAGTCTGCTAAATTATTGTGTAATGCAAAAGAACACTAAAATTACTTAAGTTTGAAACCAAGTTCGAACATTTCAAGGTTTAAATTGTTTAATGTAAAACAGGGTTGCATCTTGTTTAGAGTTTATTTCTTTTGCGATGCAAAATAAGAAACACTAGGCTAATCTTATTCTTGCGACTTTTTAAATTTGTATTGCCAAAGAAATTACAGCTAAATTAAACAATTAAAACAGTAGGCCTACAAAACGAAAATTGTCCAAAGAAACATAATTAAATTAAAAACATGCGTTTCTCTTTGCCTCTCTCGCGCTGGATCTCTTTTTAACAAGTTTATTTAGTCTCGCTGCGCGCCGCGTCTCTCTCGAAATTAATCATTTCAGGGTAAAAACACATCATACAGCTGATAATACTGTATATGTCGCTGCGTGTCAGCCATACAAATCACGAAAAAATTATTTAAGCTTTAATTTTTGCTTCAAAGACACAGCATGCCTTGTTGAATTCACCTTACAATAACTTCAATTGAAATTTTGTGTGAAAAAAACTTTAAATAGGCTACAATAAATAAACTACAATATTTATAATTTAATAAGATATGGGGTCTACATTTGGACACAGATTTATCCTTACAATAATTTTGCCTGCTCATCAGGCTGGCTATCCGAAACTCTCCATATGAAAGAGGAACATTAACACCTTTGTCCAGCAATGTCCCTCCAACCCCCCACAGGCTATCGGAGTCTGAGGCTGACTTAACACAAAGAGAAGTCGCAATTCACACTTATTAAATTGCACGAATTTACACGGAGAATACACGGTATAAAAATAAATAAAACTCGCGTGGAAATTAATTAATGTAATGCGGAACTACTGTTAGATACGCGGGTTCTTTAGGGACACATAATCTGTACCATCGGCTTTGCTCTGAATGCGCGTTCACTTCAAACGTTGGCTTATACGCGCGTCCTATTCTATGGAAAGCCGTTAGGGCCAAAAACACGCGAATTTTAACGCGTATTTCACGCGTATTTCACGCGTAAAATACGTGTATTTTACGCGTGAAATACGCGTTGATTATGTCACGCGTATTTCACGCGTATTTCACGTGTAAAATACACGTAAAATACGCGTGAAATACGCGTGACATAATCAACGCGTATTTCACGTGTAAAATACGCGTATTTCACGTGTATTTTACACGTAAAATACGCGTGAAATACGCGTTAAAAATCAGTATGAACGGGTCCGTGTCATTGGCTGCTGAAGACTTGGGTCTAACCATTTGTGTGAGCTTAGAGGGGTGTACCTTTCATAGACTAGGCTACCACCAGTTTACATTCTATAGATCAGCTTATTCAGGTTTTTTGTATAACCTATATGAATAATATATTTAAATAGCAGTTTTATGACAATTAATTTTATGACAATTTAGATAAAAATAAAATTAACTTGTTTTTCTCCACTCATGCCTTTTTGTAAATAAACACATTAGTGGACATTCTAGCTTTAACATCAAAGCATTAACGTGTGTGGGGAAATCAGTTACAGTGGAGGTAACCAATGCAGGTTTATGATCACTGCAGGTTTAAGATACAGACCACTGTAATCAATATCTGTCTTTGGAAAACAACGTGAGCTTTTGTTGTGCTTACATTTACAGCTATAGCAAGCAGGGGGCGCTTTTTCAAACCTTTTTGTTCTGAAATTGGGCACTCAGACAAACTGTAATTAGGTATACAGGTGATATTATCAATTTAAAGGAATTTAATGACTTAAAGTATTTAAATATGTTATTTAAGGCTTTCAGGATTAGAATGAGAGCTTGTGCTCAGGTCAGGACAGGTATAAGAACTTGATTTGGCTTTCCTGACAGCAGAAGTATTTTACTGCTACCAAAATTAAATATCCTTCTATTTCTTTTTTTCTTTTTCGTCGTTTTCTTGTGTAGCCCAAAGAAAATAGATAGATTGCATTTTTATGAACAAATATTTTTACCAAGATTGCCCCCTTTTGCATATTAGTACATTTACATATTATTATTATTATTATAACAGGGACAATGGACAGTAAAGAACTGTCCCAGAATTAGCAGAGCTAAATTTCATCTGCAGTCCCTGGCATTTGGCAGATGCTTTTATCCTAAGTGCCTTACATTGCATTTCAATGTACACATTTACGTTCTTATCAGTTCTTGCTTTCCCTGGGAATCGAACCCTTGCATGAATTTTGCAAGCGCTAACATTCTACTGTTTGAGCTACAGGAAAAGTAGGAATTTATCTGTAAAACAAATCAACCCAACTCAAGATTTCTAATATTAAAAGTTAACATTTGATTGTGGAAAAGTTTACAGCTGTGGTTCTTGATCAATGCAATTGTAATGAATATCTGTTAAAACAACATAACCTTGCTTGCAGGGACCAAATTACAGAAACGTCCTATCTTAAAGGTATTGTTCACTCAATTTAAAATTCTGTCTTCATTAACTCACCCTCATGTTGTTTCAAACATGCATGAGCCTCTTTGAATGTTTGGTTACTAATATTTGAAGATTATTGGTAACCAAACATTGCTGGTCCCCATTGACTTCCATAATATTTTTTTCCATAGTATGGAAGTTCCACACAAGAAAGAAACTTTGGAACAACATAAGGGTGTAAATGGGTGAACTATACCTTTAAGGCCCAAGTTATAATCTGACAAGTTCAGTGTTTTAAATTGGTTCCAAAATGAAATCACAGTGGTTACTTAAGACAAGATATTACTCTGACTGAAGTTGTTTCTGCAATACAGCCTCAGGAAACCATTCCAGGTCATAATTTCAAGTCCTCCCTCAGTGTCATATATTATTAACTAATATTCAGGGCAATTTGTACTTACCTCAGACTTGTCAGCAGCTTAATATCCTTTTATCTTAGCTCCATATCCTTTATATCTTTAAACATACAATGCTTTAATAGTACAATAATACAAATGCAATAAATTAAACTGTGCAATACTCAAATCTATATTTTCTACTGTTTAGTTTCATAAGTAGAGTATATGTACAAGTAATCTTAATTTTTAAGATTTCACATACGCTTTTATTTCTTTTCTTAAATGTGAGCAATGGTGACATGACCAAATTTAAACCTGGGATCAATAAATTATATCTATTATGCAATTTATTTTCCACATTCACAGTGTCATTACATGGACATTTATCAACTTTATCATAGAAGGCTTTAATAAAATAAAGCTAACAGACATAGGCGTCGATTTCGGGGATGCGGTGATTTCGTACCACCAGATTTCGTCATGAGTCATTTTGCACCCACCACTTTTAACTCCCGTCCATATTAATTTGACTTTTGGTTCGATTTTTTGGACCGTTTTCAGTGGTTATGAGGAGCAATATGAGAGAGAAATTTGGCAATCATTGTCTGACCCAGCAAAAAAAACAACACTATAATACATTTTTTATTGATTTTTCTGTTCGCATTTATGAGGGAAAAAACAACGTGTCAGTTCTCGTTTACGGACGTGAGCGTTCTGAAAGCGGCACTAAAAGACTTCTTTAAAACTTTCACAGAGACCTCAAACAGAACAGCTGCCTTTCTTTACATTTATTTTCGTTTTATATTAATTATATCTTAATTTTAATCAATGTTTCATGAACCAATTGTCTGGATTTATTTAATAAATAAGAAGTAAATATAGCAGAATCACGACATGGAGGCGCCGGCGAGTGAATTGGAGTTCGTCTCATAAATTAACCGAAACTCGGCGTATAATGCACATTCACATTCACAGCGTATTAGACGCATTTATTATCATTACTTTTACCGGTTCTTTGTGGCAAGCTTTATGCGTGCGGTCGTGCGCTTGAGCACAAATTATGAGCTTTTGGCAATTTTTTTTTTATAATTATTGACAAAATTAGAATATAGTAAAAGGATTTTTTTGTGTGTGTGAAAGTTTTGGGTGGGCCTGTTGAAAAGTGGGGCCGTGCCTGAGCTACAGGACATCGTCTTTGAAAACATAACCTGCGCGAAAGAGAGAAAAAAAATTAATACGTCATTGTACCCAGCACTTCTGAAAATGCACTGAAAATGCACTTCCGAATGCGTCTCTGTCCCCAGCACATTTCAAACCAAACTGACGCCCATGATAACAAAGATAGATTTACAGGTGACACTGCAATGACTACCCTTTTAAATTGCTAATTTAACCCTTTACACTTTTTTTTTTTTACATCAGCAGGGTTCACTTGGAATGCTCCGAATGCAATGGGCAAACACGGTCCTCAAGGGTCAATGCCCTCTGCCCTGCAGAGTTCAGCTTCATTTCATTTTTTCTAAATGTAATAAATTTTCAGTGAAATCAATTCTGATTTAAAATAGTAATATGTTAACAAACTAACCCACAGTACCTTTTATCATGCAGATGATTTGTATGAATTTATGATCACAAGCTTGGATGTGTTCTGTCAGCTTGAGGAAGGTAAAGTAAGTGGGGAACTGAAAAAAAAAAACCGAGTTGGCTTTATAGCAGTCTCATTTCAGTAAACTGCTGGTTAGGTATGAAATATGCCACATGGTGTCCGTAAGAGACTTGGTGAAAATATGTTGGAAATTTGAGAGTAACCTGTTTATTTGTCACCCCAACAACTCAGTTATTAACAAGGATTGAATGGTTGTACTTAGTTGTGGGTGTATTAGTGTGTGGTTTTCCATAGAAACAGAAAATGCAGAGTAAATATTCTAACATTAAATATTAGAGACAACACACTGACAACATACATTATTATACTTCATCTCATTAAACAACAAATTAAACCCCATGTAGCCTACTATTTAAATCGATTGCTGGACGTCGTAATGTTATTGTAGCATAAATCTGATTTAGCATTTTATTAGCAACCCCCACCCCACCTGTTCCACCCACTTTTTAAAACAAAGTTACGTCACTGATTTTTATGTTTATATGTTTACTTAAATGTTATATGGTGTTTTACCAAAGTGTCTAATCATTTTTACAGATAAATTGCTTTAATACCAATTACCAAGGTGACCTGTAAAATACTTCTGCTGTCAGGAAAGCCAAATCAAGTTCTTATACCTGTCCTGACCTGAGCACAAGCTCTCATTCTAATCCTGAAAGCCTTAAATAACATATTTAAATACTTTAAGTCATTAAATTCCTTTAAATTGATAATATCACCTGTATACCTAATTACAGTTTGTCTGAGTGCCCAATTTCAGAACAAAAAGGTTTGAAAAAGCGCCCCCTGCTTGCTATAGCTGTAAATGTAAGCACAACAAAAGCTCACGTTGTTTTCCAAAGACAGATATTGATTACAGTGGTCTGTATCTTAAACCTGCAGTGATCATAAACCTGCATTGGTTACCTCCACTGTAACTGATTTCCCCACACACGTTAATGCTTTGATGTTAAAGCTAGAATGTCCACTAATGTGTTTATTTACAAAAAGGCATGAGTGGAGAAAAACAAGTTAATTTTATTTTTATCTAAATTGTCATAAAATTAATTGTCATAAAACTGCTATTTAAATATATTATTCATATAGGTTATACAAAAAACCTGAATAAGCTGATCTATAGAATGTAAACTGGTGGTAGCCTAGTCTATGAAAGGTACACCCCTCTAAGCTCACACAAATGGTTAGACCCAAGTCTTCAGCAGCCAATGACACGGACCCGTTCATACTGATTTTTAACGCGTATTTCACGCGTATTTTACGTGTAAAATACACGTGAAATACGCGTATTTTACACGTGAAATACGCGTTGATTATGTCACGCGTATTTCACGCGTATTTTACGTGTATTTTACACGTGAAATACGCGTGAAATACGCGTGACATAATCAACGCGTATTTCACGCGTAAAATACACGTATTTTACGCGTGAAATACGCGTGAAATACGCGTTAAAATTCGCGTGTTTTTGGCCCTAACGGCTTTCCATACTATTCGCTTTGGACTAGCGTCGAACTAGACGCGATAGACGCGAATTTAACGCTCTATTCGCGTTTGGTGTGACCGCATAATGAACAGGCTGCGATGTCAAGATTGCAATGCTGGAGTGTGTGTGTGTGTGTGAGAGAGAGACGCAGCCGCGTAAAAAAACATAAAAAACATACTCCGTCATTTTGTTCATACAGATCATTAAACCTGCAAAGTGTTTACTTATATTTGTGTACACTCGCAATAAAACACAACATTGTGCTTTTGTCACACTGTAAACTCTTGTCAAACTGTAACCTACAACTGTCACCCAACCAAAATCTCTCTCTCTCTCTCTCTCTCTCTCTCTCTCTCTCTCTCTCTCTCTCTCTCTCTCTCTCTCTCTCTCTCTCTCTCTCTCTCTCTCACCCCTACATGCCCAGACACACACACTCTCTCTCTCTCTCTCTCTCTCTCTCTCTCTCTAATATTTTGACCCAATTCCTGGGTTGTTTGGGTTTCTGGGTTATTTTCCTAAGAGTAACCCATGTTCTGGGTTATAGGATTCTCTCTCTCTCTCTCTCTAAAAACTCCTGGGTTATTTCTTCAACCCATTTTCTGGGTTATTTGTGTTGGGTCAAAATTATGGGTTATTTTTTTAGAGATTAACCCTTTTCTGGGTTATAGGGAGGTGAATTCAGATGAGAATAATGTTACATTGTTAATTAATAATGTTAATTAAAATTAAGGAAAACAAATATATTGATCTGAAATATAGCAAATTAATTTTAAATTAATTCAGGTACAATTACCAAACATATCGCAAGGTCTTTTTGTCTTTTTATTAATTTAATTAATAAACGAATTATATAAAACTATTGTCAGTGCACTACAAATAAACTGGTTCTATGCCTTTATTAATAAAACTTGTTTAAAAAATACAATGCCTTCTGCATTTTTGTTTTGCTTTTCCCTCCATTGTACCGAAATCGTACCGAACCATGATGTCTGAACCGAGGTATGAACCGAACCGTGACTTCTGTGTACCGTTCCACCCCTAATATATATATATATATATATATAGGCTATATATAAAGTCGTTCTGTTGGATACTATTTTTTTTCCTTAGTGTGAAATGGAAATGCATGATAATTGTATTTTATAAATATAAGCAAAAAAAAACTGTATGGTGTAACAGAGTTTTAGAGCTAGACAAATCTAAATAAATATAAAATATACAGCAGACCTTGTTTGTGCGGGATTTGAACCCGTGTCATCTTGATGATGAACCCTAAGTTCTACCGCTCGGCTATGAATTTACTCACTGAGAAATACCCAAACGTCTGTTTCTCACATGAGCGATTTTTTCATTTAGCCTGTGAGTGTAGGCCTATACTTTAGCCATTTACAGTTTTAAAAGATTATATCTTATCTGTATGACCAACAATTACGGAGTAGGCTATAAATGTTTGTTGTAGACTTATTTGGAAATTACCATAACTTGTAGAATTTCATCCTTAGGCTACAGACATTAGCCCCACTTACGTTTTGCTAAATGTCCCTTTGCGCCACCTGGCGGTCGTTTCGCGAACGACTTTGAAATGCGACTGGTTTATTTTGACCGCGGTGGATGGCTAAAAATGGTATGTGGATGGCTAAAAGGTGTGACTAAAAATGTGCTTTTGGCTTTCATTTATATTTTGATTGTTTGTATATATATATACACACTACCGTTCAAAAGTTTGGGGTCGGTACGATTTTAAATACTTTTAAAAGAATTCTCTTCTGCTAACCATGGCTGCGCTTATTTGATTAAAAATACAACAAAAATCAGTTATAGTATTAAATATTATTCCAGTGTAAATCAGCTGTTTTCTGTGTGAATATATAGTAAAGTGTAATTTATTCCTGTGATCAAAGCTGAATTTTCAGCATCACCAGTGTCAGTGTCTTCAGTGTCAAATGATCCTTCACAAATCAGTATAATATGAGGATTTGATGCTCAAGAAACATTTATTATTATTATCAATGTTGAAACAGTTGTTGGTAGTTTTTTTTTTTTTTTGGATTCTTTGATTAATAGGGTTAGGGTTAGAATCTTTTGTAACATTATAAATGTCTTTACTGTCACTTTCGATCAAATTAATTATTCCTTGATAAATAAAAGTATTGATTTCTTTCCTCCAAAAAATAAAAATAAAATTCTCACTGACCCCAAACTTTTGAACGGTAGTGTATATATATATATATATATATATACATGTATATATGTGTGTGTGTGTATACATATTTATTTATTTATTTATATATATATTGTCCTTGCATTCTTTCTTGTGTGACACCACTGAATGAAAGGCTCATTAGTATGCAGTCTGCTCAGGTGAGAACTGCCTAATTATTCATGAGGGGGTTGGGCCATTCCGCCCATCCGCATATTGCCTTTGCAAACAAAAAAATGTTTTTCACAATTTAAAACAATCTATTGTTTTATGTGAATGATTAGGCAGAATGATTTTCAGATCAATTCGAAGCAAAAACTCTAGGCGACAACATCCACTAGTCAAAAGTCTTGTGGACAGATATTTAGTATGTTATTTGTGGCCTTATATTAGAAACTTTAGTTTTTAGTTTTTTCAATAACCATGCATAAACAATATTCTCTCAACAATACAAACATGTATTAACATGTTGTTCACATATTATGGTAGCCCTGTGTGTGCTATATAGAGTGTAATTTAACCTGTGCCATTAATATGTTTATAAGCAACTGAAAAAAGCAGAAATGTCAGAGCATGCCAAAACATCTCAAGGACCCTGAAAACACCTCAGACCCCAGAGGGTTAAAGGAACAGCTCAGTCAAATTTTTTTAGACCCTGGTATTAAAACCCTGTCAGATGTGTTCGTAGTTTTTGAGTGAATGGTCCCTAATTCAATGGCTACATATATCCCCCACGGTGTTGACATTGCACATATACACTCACTGGCCACTTTATTAGGTACACCTGTCCAACTGCTTGTTAACACTTAATTTCTAAGCAGCCAATCACATGGCGGCAACTCAGTGCATTTAGGCATGTAGACATGGTCAAGACAATCTCCTGCAGTTCAAACCAAGCATCAGTATGGGGAAGAAAGTTGATTTGAGTGACTTTGAACGTGGCATGATTGTTGGTGCCAGAAGGGCTGGTCTGAGTATTTCAGAAACTGCTAATCTACTGGGATTTTCACGCACAACCATCTCTAGGGTTTACAGAGAATGGTCCGAAAAAGAAAAAACATCCAGTGAGCGGCAGTTCTGTGGGCGGAAATGCCTTGTTGATGCCAGAGGTCAGAGGAGAATGGCCAGACTGGTTCGAGCTGATAGAAGGGCAACAGTGACTGAAATAACCACTCGTTACAACCGAGGTATGCAGCAACGCATTTGTGAAGCCACAACACGCACAACCTTGAGGCGGATGGGCTACAACAGCAGAAGACTCCACCGGGTACCACTCATCTCCACTACAAATAGGAAAAAGAGGCTACAATTTGCAAGAGCTCACCAAAATTGAACAGTTGAAGACTGGAAAAATGTTGCCTGGTCTGATGAGTCTCGATTTCTGTTGAGACATTCAGATGTTAGAGTCAGAATTTGGCGTAAACAGAATGAGAACATGGAACCATCATGCCTTGTTACCACTGTGCAGGCTGGTGGTGGTGGTGTAATGGTGTGGGGGATGTTTTCCTGGCACACTTTAGGCCCCTTAGTGCCAATTGGGCATCGTTTAAATGCCACGGCCTACCTGAGCATTGTTTCTGACCATGTCCATCCCTTTATGGCCACCATGTACCCATCCTCTGATGGCTACTTCCACCATGTCACAAAGCTCTAATCATTTCAAATTGGTTTCTTGAACATGACAATGAGTTCACTGTACTAAAATGGCCTCCACAGTCACCAGATCTCAACCCAATAGAGCATCTTTGGGATGTGGTTGAACGGGAGATTCGCATCATGGATGTGCAGCCGACAAATCTGCGGCAACTGTGTGATGCCATCATGTCAATATGGACCAAACTCCCTGAGGAATGCTTCCAGCACCTTGTTGAATCTATGCCACGAAGAATTGAGGCAGTTCTGAAGGCAAAAGGGGGTCCAACCCGTTACTAGCATGGGGTACCTAATAAAGTGGCCGGTGAGTGTAGTTTATTTGTTTTGTTTTTTGCATCGTATGACTATAGTATCTTAAAAAGCTGCATTTAACCTGCGCTCTAAAAAACACTTGGTTAAAAACAACCCAATTTGGGTTGTTTTTAACCAAAGGGCTGGGTAAATATAGGACAGAACACACGTTGGGTTAATTTTACAAAACTACCCAAAAACTGGGTTCGTACATCTGACCCAGGATCTGGGTTACACAAACTACCCAAACACTGGGTTGTTACATCTGACCCAGGAGCTGGTAAGCCCCACCCCCCCAAATTCCAGCACGAGTCCTTATTCTTTTCAAGTGCATAAGTGAATTTGCAGTGCATCTTCTCCACATGAACAACACAAACCAAACTCTTCCAGGCCTCTGCTCCAACTACAGTGTTTGAGGGCGGGGCAAATTAGAAGTTGTGGCCAGCCAATGAAGATAGGCTGCATTATGCAAATTTGTTAATTTGTCAAATTTGTTGGTAAAACGGGTAGAACAGCAATTACTGACAACTCGTTTCAGACAGTTCAGAATCAATGCTTTGACCGGCGCGAATCAATGCTTTCTTTTGGGAGACAGTAACTTGTCATGCACTTTGATCTGTAAAACTTTGCAGACCTTTTACATTCACAAATCGCTATATTAAGGTAATATTCAAAACGTATAATAGGGGCACTTTAAGTATTTTAAACACAAAGTATCAAAAAAAAATTGTGTAATTATAGTCCAAGTCTTATAAACCCAGCATTTAGCATTATAGGCCTAAAGGCACCCTTATTTTTCATGGAGTTTTTCAGGATTGGCCTTTTTGGTGCTTAAAATGGCTGGCCGCTCATTAACTTTTGACATAAGTGATGTTCATTTAAGGTCGCTTTGCAAGAGTACACATTTTTATTAATCATCCAAACTTTCAGAACCCAGCAAGACGAGACTTAGTATAATGAAGGCCTGCTGCCATAAAATTCACCTCCAAAATCTCTAGCGTATCATACAAATGCAAAATGTTTGCTTCTTTAAAAGAGAATAAAGAATCCACCAATGAAGCAACCCACTTGTTTGGCATCTGGGTCATGTTTGGTTGAGTTGGTGATGATTGATGAGCGGGTGTTCTGGGTTCCCGCCGCTATAGTTAGCATTAGCATGTCCCGTTTGACGAATGGTCTGGTGAGCTCTGCTGCACTGCTCTACTTAAAGGTACAATATGTAAGATTTTTGTAATAAAATATCCAAAAATCACTTGCACAGTGTGATATATTTCCTGCAGTTGTGTACTTACAATATCCCAAAAGTCTCCAAAGATTTTGTATTTCAAAGAAATTCCAATTTTAAATAAGTGGCCGTCCCGGAAAAAAATGTCGCCTGTCAATGACGCAATATTCGCGCTATTCTCGGTTTCTGTTCACACTGCCATAGCCGTGACGTAACCATGGCGACAGACGTGGACAACTGCGTAGTGCGTAACATTTATCTGCACGCAGTTCTTGTTTCTTTCAAACATAGACCATGGCAAGTAGACTTTGGGACAAACAAGGAGAACTAAAATGAGGATCAATATCAGCGTGGTGTTTGAGATGCCGAGAGCTCCACGTCCGCGACTAACTTGGACTTGACAGAGCTTCACGAGTCACGACTTGACAGCTTTATTAGACAAGTGAGCAAGTGTACATAAAACAAATCAATGTTATATAACGTTAGCTCAACATGATGAAATGTTAGAATATGGTCAGTATGTTATTCTAATGTTGATCTAGCTTACTGCTAGTTTCGTATAGCAAACGAACTAACACGTAGTATAACATTATAACTTTCAACACACATTTAAATGCCGTTTAGTGTGATAGTGTAACGTTAGACCGAGTGAAGCAGCGCTGCGTTACCTCACAAGTTTAATTCGTCTAATAAACTGACCTGTGTGAGTAATCCAGCACTTGCGGGTAGTTCAGTAGAATTAAATGTCCTTATTCCTTTACATCCGCGGGACTCGCGTGTGATATCTGTCTCTTTAGCAATCACGACCTGCTTCATACCACTGTAATGTTAAAAAACATAAATGTTTGCACTTATCCATAAACATTATAAGATCCATCAGCTTGACAGCAAGTCCCATCATTCAGCTCATCACTGCGTCATAAACCTACGCCTTTGTTATTGTTGGAAACTGCGCCCTCTTGTGGTGAAAAAAAAACCCCTACATATTGTGCCTTTAATAATGCTATTGCCCTGGGGAGATGGGTCAAGAACGCAATTGAAATGGAAACCGACTCTGAGGTGGACACTAATGTTTTATGTGCCAAGGAAGAAACAAGACGGTTCTTGACCAAGTTGCACTGACCCGTATTACATGAGCAAGAGGGCTATTGATCTGTTAATATAATCGAAGCTTGCGTCCATAAAATTGCTATGAGAAGGGTCCATATCCAGCCTGTTTAAGGCTCTACAAACTAATGGAACAGAAAAAAAAGACCCTAAAGCAAATCTCCTGGAGCTCAGACACACACTTACACACACTCCTTAGTCCTTAGACCCTGAAACCTCCAGCTCTGTCAGTGATAAGGTTTTGAAATGGTTCAGCCTTGACGATTTAATTATATTTGAGGCTGATTATATTTATTTATTTATTTTCAAAACTGGCACAAACTTAAGACTGGTGGCACTCTTAAACAGAAAAGAAAAAAAAAGCTCTAGGGAAATTATAGATTTAACAGTATGACTGCGCTTCAGGGTGAGTTAAAGTGTGTGCATGCTGGTGTCGTAATGAATTACTCATTGGAGTGTGTTACAAGATTGACAGCGTTAAAGAGATTTATGCTTGTGATCCACTGCGATTATGATGAGATCAAACCAAGCAAATCAGGGATTGGAAATGAAGATATCACAGTTAACACGAGGCGGTGCTGCCACAACTTTAAAAGTGTTCATTAAGACTTGCAAATTAGGAACACGGTTTGTGAGTTCACCAAATTAATGAGCTTCCTGTCTTGACACAAAAATTGAGATGCAGTATTGATAATGTTTTATTTTATTATTAGAATGTTCCAGGTTCAGTGCGTACATGTTACAAATCTATCAACAGGATTCACTTTCAAATGTATTTATTGTTTTATATCGTATAGGCTATAGAACGGTAACAGTACCATATATAAATCAATTTGAGGCTGCATTGATTAATACAGTAATATTGAGGCTGTGCTGGATCGTGAATAAGTCACGGCTGAAGGGCGTAGTAAGGCACGACGCGAGGCTTATTGCTTTTATAAAAGCAATCAAGTATGCAATTGATGTGCAATTGAGTGGTTGCTAGGGGTGTTGTGTAGTGATACATCCGTTGGGTGAAGCGGTCATCATAGCTGTGTTTTATCCTGAATAAAACACAGCTATTGACCAATCAGAATCAAGGACTGGAAATTACCGTTTTATAAATACTGTATATTGTAGATGTAATATATTGCATAACTGTAATTTGTGACTATTTTTATAATATTTTTAGTTAAACAGAATATGTTTTAATGAGGCAAACATATATGCACTGGTCTTGTTACTGCCATCTCTCACCATTTAACAATGTCTGTTTGTAGACAGAACATCACAGGTGGAGCTCATCACGTCCACTAGCTGAGGCATTTGGTCTCTGAGGGACAGTGAAGGAACTGTAGAGACTAAGAACCTCTTGTCTGTGTTTCAGATCATGTTGCTGACAGATCCAGAGGTGGAAAGCAGTTTGCTCATCAGCTCAGATGAAGGCGCCACCTATCAAAAATACCGTCTCAACTTCTACATCCTCAGCCTGTTGTTCCATCCTGAGCAGGAGGACTGGATCCTTGCTTATGGCCACGACCAGAAGGTGCGCAATCATTTCAGCTAAATAATTCCTGGAAAAAAAATATGGCAAACAGCTTCTAATTATGGGGGATAACATTCAGAAAGGCACTCTTTATGTGGTTCTCTTATCAAGCTGTTTTATTGCCAAATATATAACCAAATTCATGAAAGACAACGGAAAAACACATTTATAGTATTTGCATACTTGATAAACATTCAAGGCACAAACTGCAAAGCAAGACAGTATAGTAATGAAACACATCCGTGAAAACGGATGCCAATCTATATTTGGGAATGAAATATGTCCTCAAAGGGCAGTTATCAATGTGAGAGGAAATACGTCTTAAAGAGACAATTTCAGTGAGCTTAAAGTTGGCAATTAAGGCAATTTATGGATCCCCAGTCGCAAGGAATTACCATTAATTATATGCTTTCGAGCTCATGGTTTAGGGCTAATAAATTATGAAAAAAATGTACTCTTCTGAAAAGATTGTTTAAGCATCATATTTAATCATATCGTAAAATGGTTTAACTATTCAAGATTTGTTTTATTTTTTTTTCCTGATGAATCATTTTAACTCCTCTAATTTTGGATTATATTCATTTCTTAATTGATTTCAGTTTTTTTATACCCCTTGACGTGGATCTAAATTATATCAATGATTAGGATTATGAACACACAATTTAAAAAAAGGTTTTCTTCACCAAATGTATATTCAAATAGAACAATGGGGACAAATATCAGACAAATAACTGTTCACAGTGACATGCAGTATAATCAAATAACATTGATGATAGTTTCAAGTCTCGAGCGATGGTGTTAGACAGCATTGACTTCAATTTTGACAAATCAACATTGACTTCACCCTTGAATGATGGCCACTACGAATGAATTACAATTAAATGAACACAATCAAAACGAATTATCAGCCAATTGAAGGCTAATAGTTGACTGTTTGCACAATGCACATGACTAGCCACGGTTAAAAGCTGCGAAAGCAAACAGCACAAAAAGAAAACACAATCACTAATTAAACCCTATCAAAATCAATAAATGCTTTATTTGTTAGTGTTTACAGAGTTATACCACAGTGTCATTGGCAAAGTTCCTGAGGTTTATTTTAATACAGTAAACACGATAGAGGAAACAAGCTCAAATGAAAAGCTCAGTTGCCTTCATTGGTGAACATATTTCCCTGAAAAAAACCCCCTGCTAGACTAAAACATATAAATTATATACAATATAGGCATACAATATTAGGCTGGGAGACTGTTTTGAACCAGCTAAGACCAGTTAAGGCTAGTTTAAGCTGTTGTTTTCTCTTCGTTTCTGTCTGTTTTGGTTCAGTTTGATCCCGTTTGTGTGTCTAAATTTGACCGAGCTCCATCCTCCCACAGTCAGGTTGTTATATTGGATACAAGATTGTGATATCACAGTTTCCAGCTAATGCAAAAGCAAGTGCTGCATTGGAACCTGTATTTCCAACATTTATTCTGTATTTTCTTGGAAAATCATTCATAATTTCACTTGCTCAGTTTGAGAACCTAGTTAGCTGCCTACGTAGGCAGTATTTTAAGACATCTGTGGTGCGTTCCTGTTGCGAATTCTGTACCAAACAGTAGACAACTTAATTATGCTGCCTTATAAGATATCTTGATTTGGATCTATTTTAAGGCAGCATCACATCCTACTCGGAGAAGACAATTTCATAATGCATTGCAACAATCTGTGAAAATAAAATTGGAAAAGGAATGCAGATTATTAATACACTTTCGTTCAAAATGTTGGGTTCGTAAGATTTTGTGCTTTTTATGCCCATCAAGACTACATTTATTCAATCAAAAATACTGTAAAAATATTATCATTGTGAAATGTCAATTTAAAAGAAAAATTCCCTATTTGAATATATTTTAAAATGTAGTTTATGTCAAGTTTTCAGCATCATTACTCCAGTCTTCAGTGTATGATCCTTCATAAATCATTCTAATATGATGATTTGGTGCACACATGTCTTATTATTATTATTATTATTATTATTATTATTATTATTATTATAAATGTTCAAAACAGTTGTGCTGATTAATATATATATATATATATATTTTTTTTTTGGAAACCATGACACTTTTTTGACATATTTGACATATTTTCCAATTCATATTTTAACAGTTTAGCAATTTAAATGCCTTAACTATCACTTTTGAGCTTTTTAACGCATCTTTGCTGAATAAAAGGATACATTTCTTTAAAAAAAATAGATGAATAAAATACTGACCCCCAAAGTTTTGATAAGTAGTGTATACTGATAGTATCTCATTCAAGAAAAGAGGATTGCTAAAAATATTTTCAACCAATATTTGTGTACAATGTATTTCGATGCATATTGGATTATCATGCCATTAGCTTAGCAACACGCTAATGTCAAAATCGGTAGAAATCAGCATGGAAATCACACTTCCATTTTGTGTAGTGCGTGGAGTTGCTGCTATAGGTTTCATAATAGTGATAATGTGGACTTAGAAGACAGCTGCCTATGTAGACATACGGTTGTTGAACAGAGCTAATGATAAGAATAAAGATTCAACTAAACTTACCTTTCAATGGCAGAATATTCTAAAATCAGAAGTGTCAGAAATGTTCATACAAATACCTTTGCTAACACATTATTTGGTCCTCAGCTCTACAGCTCTGTTGAGTTTGGCCGTCGATGGCAGCTTGTTCACGAGCGGGTGGCGCCCAATCGATTCTACTGGTAAGCTCTCTGTGTGATTCCTTCTGCTGCATGTGGAACATCAATCATTTGAACTCCTGCATTCTGTGGATGATAAAAGAATAAACCAAAGAACACGGATTGTTGTTCAACCCTGATGTGATCTTCTTCCCCACTGTGTTCCATCTCAAGGTTTACGTCCAAACTTTAGAAGTTCTGAATGTTGTCATTAGACCTTGTTGTCACTGAGTCGGATTCTGCATTTGCAATGTTGCAAATGATTTAGTGATTAAGAAAGCTTATTCAACTTGATCAGGGTGGCTAATAGATGTCTAGACTGTGGTGATTAAATAGACCGGTTTAGAAATAAATTCTAAATGTGATTCGATTTTGTGTTTATCTCTGGTCTCAAGTGGACAAGCTGGAATGAACTGAAAAGGGGGCATGGATCAATTGTTTATTTTTTTCTTTCAGACAAGTTTTTTTAATATTAAAAATATAATCTCCACTAAATCTTGAGTACAGGGACAAAAAAAGTGGCTAGCAGTGAAAAATAAATAGATAAATAAATACATTAAATTAAATAATGTACAAAGGAATGAGATTCCAAAATAAAGTCATACCAAATATTTTCACAGCATCTGGCATTCGCATTGATGAGTGAATAAATGAACTAATTTTCATCTATTGAATTAATCTTGTAGAGATTTGAATCTTGCAGAGTTGACAAAATAACTATATTTCCATATCACACATGTATTAAATGTCGTAGCCATTTTTTCTACTTTTGCTAACTAAAGTGCGATCAAGTGTGTGTGCGTGTGTGTGTGTGTTTACGCGTGCATTTTGGGGACAAATGTGTACCCAGAAGTGACCAAAAACCTCCCTTTAGGGACGTCCTCATTTGTAAATATGGTATAAAATAAAGTAATTAAAGGTTTTTCTGAATTGTAAAAATTCAGAAAGTTTTGTGTAAGGGGAGAGAATATACAGTTTTTACAGTATAAAAAAACATTACGTCTATGGAATGTCCCCATTTAGATAGCCAAGAAAACTTGTCTGTGTGTGTGTGTGTGTGTGTGTGCATAAAAATGTGTCAAATGGGTAAATTCAATTAAAAAAACATAAATTAAATGTTAAATTTTTAATAAGAACAAAAATGTGTCAAATGGGTAAATTCAATTTTAAAAAACATAATTAAATGCTACATTTTTTATAACAAAACGTGTGTGTGTGTGTGTGTGTGTGCATAAAAATGTCAAATGGGTAAATTCAATAAATAAATAAAAATATTTGTTCATATCAAATCAATCATTTATTGATTTTTTTTAATTGATTATTGTCTTTTACCTGCCATGTGCCATCCAAATTCAGATCTAGTCATTAAGCAGCAGGGTTTTGTTTTTTAAGGAAATTTTTGTTTCGAATTTTTGCGTAAGCACAGTCAAAGTGGGACAGAGCGAAGACATCAGAGAGTCAGCCTGCAGTACCGTTATTTTTAGTCTGGTAATGATCTACCCTCACACAAGTTCCCCTCAATGAACTCTCACATATAGAGTCTTATTATCTGAAGTGAGATGAGATACATAACCCTTACAAATGGGTAGCTATTGACTATGTGAAATTAGATCGTCCCTTTTGATGAGAGACACCACCGTGGTCACAGCCAGAATATGAGATGATTGAAGGAATGGAGCTTTGAATGGATGAAATGGACTTTTGTATTTGTCAGCGCTTCAAACGGAACTTAGATCCGATGCGGCTTAATGCCCGCATAGATTTCGAGTCTTGGTGGAATTGAACAGGTCAGGAACTCCTTTACTTTCACCTTCACTATTGATCTCAAATCGAAGCCTTTCCTAGCAGTTCCTTGTGGTAGATATTTGAAAATGAAACGTTCTTTTGAGTAAGCAAGGTTGTAAGGTAAATAAATAAAACTGAAGGTACCTAAACAACCTTGGATGAGAATCACGTAAGACAGAATGCTGAAGCACTATAATAAGCCTGAATTAAATATAAAGGGAGCGTGTTTGCATTGAAAAGAACGGCAATGTATTTAAAACAGCATGATGCAATGCCATGTCTGTGCCTTTTTAGGGGACAGCATTTAGGTTCTGGAAGTAAACATCCCATTCATTTTCTCCGTAGGGGGACTGATTTCGAACGATAACTCCTAAACCTTTAAAGACAGACCTACTGTGAGCTGAGGTTGTGAAACAATGCTATATTGAAGCCATCAGCCCACATTATTTCAACTTATTTTTTTAAATAACCATGCTCAACAGCGGAGTTCCTGCTGAAAACTACTTTAACCATGATTCTGCAGAGAAATCTCCTCCAATTATAGAATCGCGACAAATAAATTGCATCAAAAGAACAGTTTAGCACCGACCCACTCCTATGAAGCACTGCGAATGACATAGAGTCAGTTTCACTTAAAAATACTTCATATTTGTATGCATAATATGGATCTTTTTTTTTATTCAGTTGTCTTTCGCATGGGATTATATTTCTTTCCCTCATGAAAGTTGTACATTTCGCCTTTATCGTCCCATTTTCCAATTATTTTGCTGTTGTGATTCACCTCGTAGGTGGCTGTTTGGTTCATTGCTTGTAGCTCTTTTACAAAGACATTTTAAAAATCCCTATGGGAGAAATTAATGGAAACAAAAACCAATACATTCGGAACCAAGGTCGCTAAAAAAATGGGCGGGCACTGAAAGAACATTCCATTCTGATTGGTCAATTGGTCGCGCCATCTAGCAACCTGAAATTAATTTTTCAGTGACGGCCAGGGGCGGACTGGCCATCTGTGTGATCTGGAGAATCACAGAACGGCCGGTACTCCAGGACAGCCGGCGGGCCGGCCCACCACCCGCCACACACGCAGTCACAGAGAGGGAGCGAGCTAGAGACCTTGCGTGTGTGTTAGGGGTGGGAGAAAAAATCGATCCATCGATGCATCGCGATTCTCTCTCCAACGATTCTGGATCGATTCTGAGAATTCCAGAATCGATTCTGAGCTTAGTTTTTAACCAGATGTGCGATGACGTTGAGTTTGCTTTAGAAACACCCGTATTCTGCTTGCTTCCAATTCCTCACACACATACACCACTCGAACCTTCCGTAAAATAATCTTTCATAAAGTTCGGAAAGGTTGAAGCGAATTACAAGGACATTCACAGGCTTCATTGCACGATACGCTGTGAGAGACGCGCGCTTTCTTTGATGTTACACTTGAAGTGTGCTGTCTCGCCCGTCGGTATTTTCCTTACAAATGCTCTACGAAGTCATCATTTATGTGGTTTGGAATGCAGTGGACTTATATATTTAAAATATGAACCTCACTAACAGAAGGCTGCTTTCAATTTCAAATGCTGACGCGCGCTTTGTTTGTGAGACTGCTTGCGCATGCGGCTGTGCGACTCCGTGTAGTGGTTTAATGTACTTGTGCAAAATTAACGTAAACACAGCCAGTTATGTCTTAAGGGATTAAACGGACAGGACACACCGCATTACTTCTTTTATTTCAAAAGAGATGCGTGCGTGAATGCAGCTTAATAGATCATCCGCAGTCTATGATGTCATAGTAAAAAACAACAGTAAAGATGAAGAAAAATCACTCACAGTTCTTGAATGGAAAATGTTCAGATAATCTATAGGCTACTGAAAGCACTTTTTGTTTGTTGTTTGTTATATTTTTCTATGCTCCTCTTTATTATTTGTTATATTAGTTATATTAGTTTAAAATTCTTAACATACAACTGTTTTAATAATAAAAAAAAAATTAGGAATTATTTTTTAAATAGTACTTAATTACTTATGTAAACTAATGAATTAATAAGGGGGGGGTGGGGGGGAGGTAGATAAAGAATCGTTCTGGAATCGGATCGTGACTCCCAGAATCGGATCGGATCGTGAGGTGACCAAAGATGCACCCCTAGTGTGTGTGCTAGTGTGCGCGTGTCTCACAGGATGATGTTAGGAAGTGATATTCAGCTTGCTACATTTTAATGATTACAGTAGTTAAAACAGCTAAACTTCAACATTTTAGCTGTAAAATGCCACAGTAGCTAATAGTAAGAAATATGTTGTGCTTTTACTTTTAAAAATGTTGGTAACGTTACAGTTAATGCTTACAAACTTTGAAGATTTTAAATACAGAAGTTACATTTGTAATGGTGTAGCCTATTTTCATTTAGATGTGGTATTATTATTTGTGCAGTAGCTAAGATTAATTACTGCATAAATTAATTAAGATTATTAAGTAATACATTCATTTTAAGACAGCATGGAATAGATTGTATAATGCTGTTAGCTATAATTTGGATGGTATAGTATCAGCCACAATTAAAGTCTTGTGACACATGCCTGGTGGCAGGCGTTATTGTTGTTGTTGTCGAGTTTCCGCTCGCCGATTGCCTTGGGCCGGGCCTAGACAAAGTCCAGGGCCGTTTTTTAGTCCCAGTCCGTCCCTGGTGACGGCAGCTTGAAACCTATTATGGATTGACGTTCAGAGGAGTTCAGTTCGATTTTTTTGTACATTGCAACAGACTTTTTTTTTTTGTTAGTGGAAACTGTAACATAATATTCAATTAAGATCATTAAATCATTTAAGCTCCAATCAATATTTCATGTCTGTGCATCCATCCATCCATCCATCCGAGTAGCTGCACAATAAATGGGATCTGTACAGTCCGCTCACATTATGTATCATTTTTGCAAATAAACCCATTCAGAGTGAACCTTCACCCTGCATCTTAATAGATTGCCGATCAAACTTGAGCTGAAATTCCGTGAGCAAACGCAACATAACTTTGTCATGAATTTGCTGCTCTGTCTTTAAAATATTAAGGGTGATCCCAGTACATGCCAAGGGATGCTATATTTGTGAAAGCGTCAATACTTCCAATAAGTGTCATGATAAAGTCTTGAGCTAGTCTGCTTCTACCTTTGTAGCTTTCTCACTGGAGCAGTTCTCTCTGATTTTTCAGTCTCGAATAAATATTTCATGCAACAATGATTTTTTTCAACACTAAAAAGAGCGCGAGAGAGATGTGCGCTGCCTGTGGGTGTTCTTGGGAAGCAAATGAAGAAGGGCTTACTTTTAATGATGTCGGGATATGCTTCTCGCTTCTGTCAGAGAGCACAGAAAGATGGAGATGGAAATGGGAGCTTAACAGGACTGGGTGTTCTGATGGTACTTTCCCACCTTAACCCGTATTGCTCCTATGGGAGGCAAACACAGATCTGTTAGCCGACACCAAAAAAAATCCAATGCCCTTATTTTGACCCATCTGTTATTGTATGGAAACACAAAGGATTTTCTTTTTTTGTTTTTTTTTAAAGCCCATTTTAAAAAACTCTGTTTTTTATTTCCTTTGGGCTCTCTAGGTCTAAACTGGGCCTTGATAAAGAGCCGGGCCTGATTCACCTTGAGACCAGCATCTCAGAAACACGTAAGTCTGATGTGCTTTGATTATATTTCAAGAAGCCATACTTCAAACACGGCACAAGGCAACACTTAGAGGGTTCAAAATAAGCTACACGTCAAAATGCAAAATGGACGTTTCTTCACCAGCAAATCGATCTGTCCGTATCTGTCATCCGTAATAAACATGCTGCACAAATTGAGTTTGTCTTTTGTCTGCTGAACCTATATTCCTGTCGATTGTTACGTTTGTCAGTTCTACTGGATATGGTCCCTTAAAATACAGTCAGTCAAGTTGTGTGAGTTTTTTTTTAGATGGTTTGAGGCTAACTCTTTTCCCGCCAGCATCAAAAAAAGTTGCCCGCCACCGCTGCATTTTTAACCATTTTCACAAAGTTTTCATGGCGCCCGAATCTTTTGTTTTATGAATATCTGAACGTCATATATCAAAAGAAAGAGCAGCCTCTGCTTTTAAACAAAATAACATCCTCTCATAGTGTCCTATCACTTGGTTTATGGCAAGAGGGAAACACAGTATACCTTCATCTCTTTCTGCCATTTGTCCTGTTGCAGAGGCTCTGTATGTCACATGTAAACTTCAGAACTGCACAGATGCCAACAAGGGCAAACCTTTTCCTGGATACATTGACCCCAACTCCCTGGTGGTCCAAGATGAGTATGTGTTTGTCCAGGTGAGTAATGTATAGAGGGAGTACCTTTGACTAGTGCTAGATAATGGATTGAAGTTTAATGCATGCTGTGTGCGTGGCGTAATGTATGGAAGCTTGTTTCCTCCACAGAATAAAAAAAAAAAAAATAGGTAAAAATAGACGACATTTTATCTCACAATTCTGACTTTTTCCACAATTGCAAGTTTATATCTCACAATTCAGACTTTTTAACTAGTAATTGTGAGTTTCAATTCTGAGTAAAAGCTAGAATTGCTAGTTATATAACTGTAAAATATTATATGATCAATACCTTATGACAACATGTTTTTACATTTGCTTTATCTCATTAAAATAAGTAAACCTTTTTTATGTTATACAAGATTCAACTCATTTTTTATGTCAGTTTAATGAATTTTAAGTTGTAATGACTTAAACATCCAAGTTAATTGTACTTAAAATTTAAGGCAGCAACTTTTTTTTACAGTGTACTCCCAATTGAAAGAAGTAAAGACTGTATTGTGAGATATGAACTTGCAATTGTGAGATATACTCAGAATCGTGAGAAATAAAGTCCGAATTTTGAGATATAAATTAGTTAATTGAAACGTTTTTTTTCTAGCGATTGCGAGTTATAAAGTCTGAATTGTGAGATATAAACTCACAATTGAGAGATAAAAAGTCAGAATTGTGAGATAAAAAGACGCAATTACCTTATTTTTTATTCCGTGGCAGAGCAAGTTACATATTAATGCACTTGGGTATGGCTGTAGCAATAAATATTTTCTTTCAATATTGCATTGATATTTATATATCAATATTTTTGCATTTCCTACAGTTCAATTACACTTATTCAATTATTCAACAATGTTTACCTACATCCTTACCTTTTAATTTAAGCATAAATGTGATATTTTCAAGCAAAATTCTCTTTTATTTTAGTCAGCTACCTTTATTAAATGACCTTCAGTTATACGTTTGCACTTTTCCAAATGACTTCATAAGACTGTTTTTTTTCTTTGGTGCTTGATTGACGGTCGTTCACTGCCATCAGGACGAATGCAATGTTGATACGTAACATTTTAGCTACCTTTTAAATATTTCGGTTTTAAGCACTTAATCTCAATGGCACTTAATCGTAATACCAGGTGTAAACATGGTTTATGGTCATTGCGGAACATTGAAGCAAAAATAGAAACTAATCCTCCAAAAAACAGTGTCATGCATTTGGCACAGTTTCAACTCATCTAATCATGTAATTAGATCAAATCTTCTTATGATTGAACTGTGGCAACATATCGCCGACAGCCAGCCCTAATATGTGACCAATATCTGGTGGCACTCGAAATGTTACTTCTTTCTAACCTGTCCTTGTCCTGTCTGTTTGTGATCCCTCCATTACCCAAGGTGTCAACCGGTGGTCGGCCAATCTACTATGTGTCATCCAGGCGAGATGTGTTTACACCCATGAAGCTTCCCAAATACACCCTTCCAAAGGTAGGGTTACTCATTCACACTTGCTCGACACGAAGTCGGAATCTGCCACACCGTGACAGAGTAAACAAACATAGCTATTTCAGACCCAGATCATCATGTCCCTCGATGTTAGCCTTTGAAGCTTCAAACCTTTACAAAATTTGATTTTTTTTTTTTTCTGGCATCTGGCAGGCTTTTACTTCTGAGCGAGTGAATTCAGGGACGCAGATGCTACCGCGGTCCCTCGCCTCTCAGGATGTTGTGTTATTATTCAAAGCTTAAAATCTGCTGCGCTCACATGACAATTAAACATGTTTTATTCAATCAAGCTCTCGGCGCTCCTTAAAGCACACACCCAGCAACCCTTGCGCAGTCTGGGGTAGATGAAATTCGCAAACTGCCAGCATGTGGTTTTGTTGCATTTGCCCAACTGACAAGCTCAATTTAAGGCTAATAAGAATATTTGCCGTACGCCGGAGCTTTGAGCAAAACAAGACAGGTGAGAGTTGGGTCTGATACTGATTATTAATCGGATTCAGCTCAGTGGGGTGAAACCACCAATGCACTCCAGCTGTCCCCTGCCATCCCGGCAATAACATTCATATTCAATCTAACTTGATTAGAGGCAAAAATCACATTAAAGGTTAAAGTCATCCTCCTTTGATGAATGTAAATAAGAAAGGTAAAGTGTTTTGAACATTAAAATGAACTTTGGAGGCCTACATTTTCTTTCTGAAGAAGAAAAAGACAAAGCGGATTTGTTAAATCATCTGAATTGCTCAGTCATAGACTTCATTGGGAAACATAGTGAATAAAATCCAACTGAATTTTATTGACTTCAATTTTTAGTTGTAAACAGAGATATCAGCTAGATAGAAAAGAAATATTACTACACAACAGCACATTACCATAAATGTATATGTATATATACCATTTAGTTCAGTTGGACAACAGACAATAGAATTATAAACTGAAAGCGTTTGCTCTGCTCCATCTGTTTGTTTTATACAATTCAATGATTTTATTTTGGTCTGGTTAATTTCAAGGCATATGTTTGTATATAGTTATTTGAATCTGTGATAAATGTTTCTGACACAGCTGAAACGTATAATAAAATGTTGATAAAAAAAAAAAGATTTCACTTATCACGTGACGAGAGTAAAGAGAGATGACTGACAAGACGATGGCGGAGGATTTGGCGTGCAACAGATCCTGAGCGTCAATGATAATCCAAACCTGCACACCAAATCATAAATATATGGATAGCCAAACAGGCCATATTTCGCCATTAACCAAACGCTTGGTTGGTCCAGAAAATGGCGGGTTTTACGGCATTTTAGACGAAAAATGTTCTGTAGTACAAGCGTGAATTACGCTCTTTTCACCACAGAACCTGCAGTAATATCGTATTTTATATATGTTTGGCTATCCGTTAGCCTGGGAAAACCCAGACAACCTCCGGCAAATTTAGATTTGCTCTGAAAGCTAGTCTGGCAAAGAGCTCATTCAAACCCATTTCCAATCCGTCGAAATCGAGGCACCAATCAGAAACGTTGGGGCGGGCTTTACACGATGACGACAGCGCTGGGATTTTGAAGCAGATTTTGTAGCCTACATTACAAAGATGGATGCCGCCGTCGAACATCACTCGTTCGAATCAGCTATCGCGTGTGTTTTAACCGATTTGAACGTTTCCTTTTTGTTAAAAACCGAGCAAAGAACAACACTCGGAGATGTTTCTCCTCCGCTCTGCATACGTCATCTCCTTCATCGCTCTGATTGGGTTTAGGTCTATCCGCGACGTCTGTTGGTGACGCCCCTCTGGAAATGATTTGTCTATGACGCTTTGCCAGACCATAACTCAGTTACAACTGACGAATGGTCTGGTTTTAACCAGGGTAGCTATCCATACAAATGCACGCGAGAAATCCAAACAGTAGGAAATCTACAAATGCCTGCGTGATCGCGAATTCGTAAAAGCAAATTCAATACCCAGCATATTGATAGCGTAATACAGGTGTTGTCGCAAGTTTATATACCGTTGTGAAAAATTCCTCACTGTGACATCCATAGTTCAGAGTTAAAAAGTATGTCTCAGAAACATGTTAATATTGTGATAAGTAATTAATTGGTATTACTTTATAATGTGTCATAGTTGAATGAGGCAATTAATGAGGCTAATCTCATTCAGTAATTATTGATTAAGGATCTTAGTCATAAATTTGCTGTTGCTTACTGATTAGTTAAGCTTGTTTTCATATTGGTTGATAGTAGTAGCTGAAGTGTCGATGTAGTCATTTGTACTGCATTACTTCCTGACCATCATTCTAAAGTGTTACCCAAATTATTATACAAAACTGAAGTCATGCAGCTACACTGGGCCAAATGTGATCCACAACCTAGTGCATCATTTATAACCTACTATTAAAAAACGTTCCATGTCAGATTTATTGACTTTTTTTTATTGACATGTATTTAAATATTTGAATTGCAGCAGAGGCCACACATTCTTTCGTCCAATAAACCACTGAGATCTGTCTTATGAAACGTCTTTTCCTTTTCCCCCCAGGATCTGCACGTGATCAGTACAGATGAGAACCGGGTCGTGGCGGCGGTTCAAGAGTGGAACCAGAATGACACTTACAACCTGTATGTGTCAGAGTCCGGAGGCATTTACTACACACTGGCTTTGGAGAACGTCATGAGCAGCATGGGTCCAGAGGGAAATGTCATGATAGATCTATACGAGGTACCTCTCTAAAACAGAACGGCGTCATTTAGTTGGTTTCCACACTGCACAGATGTATGCTGATTCAATATCACTGCTTCGTGTTCAAATTTCCCTGGATATTAAAAGCGCGAGCAAATTGGATACACTAATTAATGCTAATTGATTGTAGTGATAATTGATTTAATAGCAGCGCTAATTAATTTAGGCATCGACATAATTATCAGTGGATTATCTAAACAAGGAGCAGTTAGGAACCTTGAAATATATCAGTATGCTGTCTATATGGATCTAAAATAGGCGAAATCCATTGACGTGTTAATTTCATAACATATTTTGTACCATATGAATGTGCCATATTAAACTGTCGTTAAAGATAATCAAATAACAAATGAAACAGAGAACATTACTCACTGCTCTTGACTGAATCATTTTTGTAGCTTTAATAAGATTAATCTATATTTAATTTATAATTTATGCAGTGCAGACTGTTTGATAACTTTATTCAATTTCTGTATATTTCCTACCTGTTGATTGATCACGATTAATCAGAGAAAAAATGTGATTAATCTAGTTAATTTTTTTAATCGATTGATAGCACTAATATGTATGTATATGCATATCTTCCAGTTTATATATAAATGTATATCACTGAATTACTATATCACAAATACCAGAAAACATATTTGAAATCTTAATTTGCTGTTTCTAACACATTTCTAACTATCCAATTTTACTCCGATTTCAAACCACATTTGGGTTTGTGTTTATTTGTTTGTAATTATTCGATACGTTTTTGTTCTGTTCAGACTACAAACAACTAAATGGATTAGGCAACAACAAATATTTTGCAGCCTGTCTGAACAAAACCTGTTTCCAATTCTAAATCTACTCTTGCTTGACTTTTGTTTTCAAACTCTGCTCAGTGTCTTTGCAAATACTTGTATGCTACATGATATCTTGCAGTTTGAGAGCATGTAGGGCTTTGGAGTGTTCTTAAGTTCACAAATTTTTATAGTTCTGCAATTGGGTCTGATAGGTGATTGGGGTTTGGGTGTAGACCGCTCGTCTCTTTGAAGAATGCGCCATCAGGTCTCTATGCACCTCTAGATGGAACGGCGCATTGCAACAGAGGCCAGCAGGTGTCAAGCTATCTCCTGATCAAATAATTAAACTGTTGATGATAGCAACCCCCATAAAATCACATTTGGCCCTTGTATAGGCTGAAGAGTCCGGTGACTTGATTGAGGTCGCCACCTCCATGTAACATATGCTAAAATCTCAGCCGTCGGCGAGATTGAAATATTCGTCAATTATTGAATAGAGAGTGTCCTCCGAGTCCCATCCCGGGCTGCCTCTTCTCCTCTCTAGTGCTTCCTGGCCCTGAAGAGATGTCACTTCTGTTCAGGATGGACATGGATTACCTTCTCATTCCCTTACATACTCTCATTCCACTCCAATAGATATATTTTACAAGGAACAGCGCTTTTTAGAAGTTCTCTTGGCTGGGTGTAGTGCCCCGCAGGGACACTAAGTAATAAAAGCATCATAGGCTTGTTTACCTATAGGTGGAAATATTGAAATGGTGTAACTTTACAGATATGATTATTAGTGGTGCATCTCTTCCTCATTATCTTACTTGTTCCCATCCCTAGGTGGCAGGGATAAAAGGCATGTTCCTGGCCAATAAGAAGATAAATAATGAGGTGAAGACACACATAACCTATAATAAAGGCCGAGACTGGAGGCTCCTGCAGGCTCCCTCAGCTGATCTCAGAGGGAACCGAATCCATTGCATACTGGTGAGTGGAAGTGTGGGAAAACAGAAAGCAAGAGATTTGTCCAAATTTTACATTCATAGATGAGCTTTATGAGGTCATTGCTCTTTCCAACACCCAACTTATCAGATTTTATCTTTTGAAACATTAAACAAGGCTGGGTGTTTCTTCAACTGCAGGCACTTTGGGTTGATTCTAATTAAAACTAACAGATTTACATTTTTTCCCCTTTTGTTTTATGAATATCACATTGGATCTGTCTTTGAATTAATTTTTTTATCACATCACCTTCATTATTTATTATTTTTTCTTCTTCTTTTCAAATGCTGCTTGTTTTATTGCCTCTTTGTTCCAGACCCAGACTTTCAATCTTAAAATATGAAAATCAATCATAAAATATTAATCATTTTTATGACTATGATAATAGGAAGAACGAGTTTAAAAATAAAACCTATTTCAATATTGTGTGAAAATTGTTTATTAGACAAATTCAAATCCTAAAAAAATATGTCTATCATTTCACATCACATCCAACAATTTTGGCCCTAATTTAAAAAAAAAAAATTTTTTATGATTATTGTATTTTGTTACCAACGAGAGTGTCAATGAAGGAGCATACTTGAAATATGCGATGTGGGGGGAAAGCAGACAAATCAAGATAAATAGCCTATCACTTGTGAACAGAATATTTTATTGTGTGTCATCTCCAATCAAGTTCCAATTTTGTCAAATTATGTATAAGGTGTGAAAATGTTGTTTAGTTTTATAGATAAAATGTTAGCTATGAAATTAGCCTTTGAAAGAGGCTCACACATTGCGTTCCCAGAGAACGTTATAAGCAACCCAAACATTTAGCAAATGCAGAGAAGGATTTTTATTGACCATATAATGTTTTACAGTGTAGTAAAATGTTTGAAAAATGTGTCTTAAAATAATTGATTTTTTAAAGGTCTATACAGAGCCAAAAGTGTTGTTGAAGAAACACTCAGCTAGATATGGTCATAATTGATCATATTTTGCACAATATCTTCATCACATTAAAAAACAAAACAATATGCAAACAGAATGTGTATTCCTGTGGATATGGGCATTTGGAATAGGTCTACGTAATGAGTGCTGCTTGTCATCGCAAATGACAAGACATATATTTCATTCCGTGGAGATGTTATCCATCCCCTGTGAATGCCATCTACAACCCCCCAAAAATGCAAACAAAAATAATTACCCTTTGATAAACTCAACTAATTAATGGTCCCGCTTGTGCCCATGCCTTCACCATCCATTAGAGCTATTTGTTAGAAAATGTCAAAGTTTTAATAAACCCCTAAACAACCCTTGCAACATGTGCTTACCATTGGCATTTCCAGACTTATAATGAGAATTGTGTCACTAAAGGTTATTCCAATCAAAATTAATGTTTGGAGGGAAAAAAAGTCACAAGCCTTTGCTGTTATGGGATTTTTTTTTTTAATGGGATTTTATTCGAGCCCAAGCACAATGACAGTTTAGTTGAGGCCACACACTGGGGTTTTATCGATTTAGAGAGCCTGTTGGATCTGGATGATTTTTTTTGTGTGTGTGTGTTTCTTCTAGCCGTACTGTTCCCTGCATCTTCACCTGCACGTATCAGCAAACCCGTACACATCTGGAAATATAGCCAGCAGAGAGTCAGCTCCTGGAATCATAGTGGCATCAGGTGAGTTTGGGTGAAAGGAATGATTCTGTAGTTTAAAGAGAAATTTTCCTTGAAACTAAATATTTTTCACTAAAATCATTATCGTTACTACGGCAAAAACATTATAGATGGGATAATGCAGAGTGATCTCATTTCAAACATAAAGTGTACTGTATATGTACCCTACCGTTCAAAAGTTTGGGGTCATATTTCTCAAAATTGTGACATTTCTCAGAATTGCGAGTTTATATCTCACAATTCTGAGAAAGTCAAAATTGCGACTTTATGGGCCCTATCATACACCCGGCGCAATGCAGCACCAAGTGTGTTTTGCTAGTTTCAGCCTGACGCAGATATAATTTTCACGTCCTGCGCCACGTTGTTTAAAGTTCAAATGCATTTGTGCCTATTTGTGCCCCCATGGGCTGCTGGTCTGAAAACGAGGTGTGTTCAGGCACATTGTTGGTGCGTTGCTATTTTGAGGTAACAGAAATAGACTGCGCCATTGACCAACAAAAACCTTGTCTAAAGTCAATGCCGCAATATTTTGTTTGTTAATTAAAGAGCGCGTTAGTAATATGAGTCTATAGGCGGGTGCACAACGCGCGTACACTGCTTATTACACACACAGGTGCAGCAGCACACAAACTAGCCAAATATTAAAAATAAAAGGATTACAATGTAAAAGATTAATATTGTGTGTACATAAAGATATGTGGAATCCAGCTTGTCCCGTTGATGGTCTGCTTGTGCGCTTTAACCTTGCGCACGAGCAGATCCGTTTCCTCTCTGGAGAAGCATTCAGTTTTTTCCGCTTGCAAATTCCGCCATGTAAATAGCGAATCCGCCATGGCACGAGCGCAACTGGCTTTTAAAGGGGAACTTGGCAACTATTTCAACTTAATAAAACCGTTTAGAAATCATTTGGATGGTTAAATAACCTGTTCTGGTGAAAATGTCAGAACCCAGTGTTCCCAGGCGGAAAACCAACCTTGCAACATGGGGACTAACGTCCTGGTAAGTTGGAAATAGGAAGTCTCGTGAGAAGCGAGAACGAGCGAGAAACACGAACTGCTTGATGGCAATTCGACATAATTCTATGATATTGTGTATGATGTATTATCCACCTCGGTAACATAGCTCCACACGATAAAGTTGGCCTCCGATAATAACAAATGCACATGAGCAGCGGTAGAAAGGGGGAGGAGGGTACCGCAAGTGAGGTTTTTTTACGACAGTGTTGTGAAATATACGCCCCACAGCTGTAGGGGGAGCTCGATGAGAAAATATGCGACAACAAAAGTAAAAATCAGCGAAGAAATGGCTAGAGTTGCCACGTTCCCCTTTAAAGGGATTGGGAGATGGGACTCCTGTTGGTTTATTTCACGTTATGCCCAAAACACACCCGTTACTCATTAAGAGAATAGGGACAACCCTTTTAGACCATGCGCCGGGTGCACCAACCATTTTTCCCGTCGTTAAACTAGCAAAAGTGGTTCCCTTTCAGTTCGGTCACGTTCAACGTAGTCGGACGTACTGTACTGATTGGGTTCGTTTTGAGAGACCAATCTACTTCGAGTGTAATAAACATGCCAGGCATGCGATAATTGCATCAGCTGCGCGAGCATATGAGCAGCAGGTGCGTCGCATCTTTGCTTTTCGCTTCGGAGCCGAGCAGTTGTACTGTTCCTGCTCTCCAATCTTATCTGAGAGTGTTTTAACTTCAAAAAAGAAGAAAACGAGTCTGCTTCTTCAGTGGAACGTCTCTTCAAAGCTGCTGGTGTTGGATTAAACAGCGAAAGACAGCACTGGCTGCGATCTCACATAGAGCAAAACAGCTGTATTCACAGCTTGAACGTTGCGCCTTCGCCTTCATTGAGAATTTGAGTGCTCACATCAGACTTGCACTATCGTCCTGTTTGTGGAGCCGCGACCATGACCCTGTACGCTCGGCACCAGAGAGAGCAGTTTCCTGAAAGAGCATACATGGTTTGACGCTGCGTCTTTTTCAAGATGTCATAAAAACCGTGTGTTTCTGGATGCGGCCGTTTCCTATACTCATTTGACGGCCACGATCACTGTTTTACATGCCTGGGCTTAAAGCATGATGAGACTGTGTTCGTGGGTGGTTCATGTTCTCTCATGAGAGCATGACCACGTCGGCAAGTTGTTCGTCTCACCTTTCTCGTAAAGGCTTTAGCCGCTCAGCTCAGCTCCTGTGCCGTCGAACTGCCGGCTGACAGTGCGGGTTGTCACGGCATCCCAGCACATGTCGTTTAGCGCTCTAGATGCGCGGTCGAGACTCAAGTGCCTCAAACGAAGTGGAGTCCCCTCATCTATACCCCAATCTAGTTCCTCTTCTGGTGCACCAGATAAGGGCTACTTCGCCAAATAGACAGGGTGACCTGAGGATTACAGTGAGGGCTTCCCCACCCGATAACCAATCCCTGTGGGCCCCTCACTCCTCTATCGCTCTATCGTATCGCAAACATGCTGAGACTTTTAAATGCTTCAAAGTTATGTTCTCTCATGAGAGCATGACCACGTCGGCACGTTGTTCGACTTGCCTTTCGCATAAGGGCTTGAGCGTTCAGAGTGCCGTGTGCCGCTGAGTTTGATGGCCACGTTCACTCTCACATGCCCGGCAGCTTCCGGATGGGATTGCTGGTCCTTCTCATGAGGGACATAGCATTTCATTCGGGACTCCAGGGGAGGGATCAGATGTCGATCGCTGCATCGGAGAGAGGGCTGTTATGCTCTGGAAATGAAGATGATGCTGAGCTTCCCACTATAATGGTGTGTGTGCTCATGCTGAATTGGATTCAGATTTGACAGCCATGCTTTCCCGGGCTACTCTGGGGGCGCAGTGCGACGCGTAATCGTCTTGCCCCGCCCCTGTGCCTGCCCGGATGTGTGTCAAAAACTTTGACAGTATGGAAGCATATTGGCGCCAATATGGCAAGCCAATCATGGCAAAATCTGCAGGAAAAGTTTTTCCTCTCTCACTACCTTCGAGGATGGGGCGGCTGTGCTACTGCAGACCGCCTCTTCCCTGCATGTGATGACCACCCTGCAAGTACAGTGGAAGGCCAAAACACTCATAATGCACGAGAGTAGTTTTCGGGGTTGAGCTGTGCATGGTGACTAACCATGATTAAAGTCACAGCGCTGCCCCTCGGCCAGACGATGTCCACCCCGGTGGTCCAGGAGCGCCCCCTGGCTAAACCTTGCAGAGGTGCGAGATATCACCAAATTTCGCTTTCTCGATGCTCCCATCTCAGGAGGTGGCCTTTTTCGGTGACACTGTTGGAGACTGTGCCCAGCGGTTCTCCACAGTTCGGAATAGAGCTTGGATTCTCTGCCCGATATTTCCCGACACTATCCTCGGGCCAGGTCGGGCCGGGCCCTTGATCTAGAGACGTGCACTCCCAACGCAATAGAGTGCGGCACGGGACTAGATTTGATGGCCAAGTGCGAGCGTGGGCGGGAATGCACTCACTCTGTGTGTGCGGGTTGCGGGAGAATAAAACGATTCGTGGGACTCCCGCAAACTAGAATGAATTTAAAATAATAAAATATATATGAATAAAACATTAAAACTAATAGATTTTTATTCATCTGTTGCAGAAAAGCAACAAGAACAACTAAAACAAAATAGAAACGATTTACAGGCCAGAGTTTCTATTCATAACATGTTTGCAGCATTGAGCGATGTAGCCAATCACAGACATATGTGTTGATTTCTTGAACGCAATGGCCAATCAGAAGCATTTAAGATAGACTCCCCTCACCGCTCAAAACGGACTTTTTGTTTAGTGCTGAATTCTCTATGCTGGCAAATCCTCTATAACAAACAAAGTGTGGATATTATGAAAGTTTCATTGTGCAGTCAGCTTCATTGATAATAACAGAGATGTGTGAGATTGCGATGAACTGTCAGCTTTTTAGGAATTATTAAGGGAGTGCACTTTGCGCGCATTCAGTCATACCAAACCATGCACGCAGTAGCCTGCTTGCTTTTATGTTAAATTAACAGTGGTTTGTGTGTTAATGCTTTAATTACAAATAATTTATCAGGAGCATTTATGCTGATGTGTATGGTGGCGACACGTAGGCAAACTTGAAAGTATTTAGAGGTACAGAAAAAAAGTCTATGTGCGGGCGGGAGCGGGACAAAACATAAATGTTGCGGGCGGGAGAAAGTAACATAGAAAGTTGAGAACGTCAGTTATAACGACCCACGTATTAAAAAAATGGTCGTTCCCTGAAGGAGGGAACTGAGACGTAGTCCCGTCGCCACTATTGCTGGACCACCGCTGACTCCGGGCTCCGCTCGGCTCCTCAGCGCAAAAACAAATATGCGACGCACCTGCTGCTTATTATATGGTCGCGCTGCGAGGCAGAGCAGCTGATGCAATTATCGCATGGCAATGTGCATTGGCTCGTTTTATTACACTCAAAGTAGATTGGTCTCTCAAAGCAATCCCAATCAGTACGGTACGTCCGACTACGTCTCCGTTCCCTCGTTCAGGGAACGAGGTTTACATACGTAACCGAGACGATTCGGACACGCCATAATTGCGGCATTTCTCAGAATTGCAACTTTATATCTCACAATTTGAACTTTATAACTCACAATTGCGAGTTTATATCTCACAATTAGGAGAAAGTCTAAATTGTGACTTTATATCTCAAAATTCTGACTTTATTTCCCAGAATTGCAACTTTATACAATTCAGACTTTTGTATCTCACAAAAAAAAGTAAAAAATGCGACTTTATATCTCAAAATTCTGACTATTTCTCAGAATTGTGACTATATATCTCACATTGGACTTTTATATATCAGAATTATATATCAGAATTCAGACTTTATAACTCGCAATTCTGAGAAAAAAGTCAGAGTGGTCCCACTGCAAAGCAAAAAATGCACAATTACCTTTTACATCTTTTACTCTCTGGCGGAAACCAGTTTCCATACTTTTAATATATGTAAAACTTATGTCAAATTTAATACTCAAGTCAGAGTCCTATAGCAGACTTCTCCCCATATCTGAGTATGCATACGTTCAATATATCTTTACACATCTTTCTCTTATGTTGTTTAATTTCTTTCTTTTTTGTTTTCGATGAAAGTGGTGGCTTTACCACTGTTCTAGTCTATGTAGTGATAATAACTGTAGTAAGTATGTGAAACCTTAGTTATAAAGCTAAGAAGCATTTAAAAGTTGAAAAGACACATTTTTTTAAAAAAAAAAAAAGAAAGAAAAGATTATTAAAACTGAATGCTCAAGGAGTATTTGTATTTTTGTTTTGGTTACAGACAGGTAGAAAAAAAATCTGTTTAGTTTTCAGGTCCTGGAAAACGAAATACTTTTTTTTTAAAAGTGTGTAGTTCTCGTATTCTTTCTTAAATCCCTGACATGCGAAGCATATTAAAATTCCTTTCATCTTGAGCGCTTATGACACTGTTACTGTTGAATATGTTCATTTTGCGCTTGTGGAGCACAGGCATCTGTATATGGACTATAAACAAGATTAGTGTCGTGCTAGCATAAACAAATGGAAATGCTAAGGCCTACTCTTGAGATTAGCAGCAGAGAGTCTTTAGAGTGTTCTTATTATTCTCTCTCCATCATCTTCTGCTTTCACAACCAACTAACTCTTCCACCACTCAAACTTCAAATGTTTATTTTATAAGATTGAAGGCTCTTGTCACTTTTTCATTTTACTCCTTCAGGCTTGTGTCTTCCGCGACGTTTGTCGACTATATTGGCCTTAAGATGAACGCAGATGAAATATAAATGTCTTGGCACTGTAACTATCTGGATAAGTAATCCTAGGAGGAGGCCGACTATTAGATATTAGGCTCTAAATTGACATTTAGTTGATTGATTTGATCGTATAAGCGTTGTGGGGATGGCACAGACTTTCCTGAGTTTTTAGCTTATTAGATATAGAGGTTTTCCAGAACTCCTAGTTAGTTCTCAAAGTATCAGACGGCCAGACTCTTTGATTTTATTACACATGATGTATTTTCTGCTGTAAGAATCTGTCTGTCTGTATGTCCGTCCGTCCGTCATACATTTTCAAACCTTAAAACCAATACTGTCAATATCAGCAACAAATTTGGAAAGGTAGTCATTGTGGGTTTTCTCACAAAAAAAGAGAAAGTTTTGACAAAATACTTATGGCACTTGCAAGCTTTTGGAATGAAGTACATATGACTTTAGTTTAGCAAAAGAGGCACAATCTACTCAATCTTCATATCCACATACCTTCATATCTTCATACATAGCTTTAGTTATCAACTCTCTATCTGCTTCGGTAAGCATGACCGTAATTGTTCTGCTCTTCTTTCCATAGGTTCAATTGGCGCGGAGTTAACGAGCAGCAACGTTAGCATGTTCATCACACCCGACGCTGGAAACACGTGGCGGCAGGTGACTCTGACCGTGGGCCGTTTAATTTCAGCACTGATGCATATCTTTGAGCGGATAAATCTGTGTGCCACGTTTCAGAGCCGATAATCAAATGACACCTTCAGAGAAAACTAAATTCAATGACATATATGATGCCCGTGGGTGCATGTTTGATGATGCGATTTAAATTTATGGGGCCAGCTGTCTAATTAAAAATGGAGAGCTCAAATAATTAAGAGAAAATTGATGTGGCAAAAAAGTTAAAGCATGCTGGGTAGGGCATGGGTTTGATGTCATATATCTTGTCAGTAAGCATTACAATCACTGGGATTTGAGAAATAGCATCATTTCAAGGACAGCAGACCTGTGGTTGCCAGCTTTCATATAATCAAATTGAAAGCCCTCCCAAGAAGAGTGAAGGAGATTAAATATTGTCGTAGCTCAGCCAAAATCTGACATTATGAATGAAAATAACACGGGAACATATTTAACAATGCCCTGAGACACATACCTATATGCAGAAGTGTTTTGTTTGTTTATTTAAATTTAGCGGTTCGCTAAACCAGCGAACTCACAATGATTTAGGAAATATGCAGTCCTTATTTATTATAGATTTATGTTGATCAGGGCAACTGGAGTCAGCTGCGTTTCTCAGTTATAATCACTCCAGTGTGGCTTGTAGCTTGGTTGACCTAACTTTTCCAGTGAGTTCACTGCCAAATGAAAACAAAGTAAACCCCACACAGTATCCCGCTAACATAAACACTAGCCTCGCGATTAGCCTGTGAAGTACTTAAGCCAATCAGATGCAGTTTTTCTCCTCTTAAACGGACTAGCGCATGCTAAATGCTTGAAGCCCTAAGGCCTAAACTCAACGGGAATTCATTTCAGCAAGAATTCACTGCACATACAGGGAAGTTATCGCTGCTCTGGGGCAAACAAATGGAAATTACTAATGAGGGCTTCAATTTTCAGTTCAACTCTGCAGTAGGTCAGCCTAGCATCTGGCAGGATTTTTTGCTCTGTAAGGCAATTACTTGTTTTGCACATGTTTGCAACCACTAGCAATTCTGTAATGGTGACTGGAGGCGATCATTTGTTTTAGGCATTTTTTGGAGCTCTGTATTTTTTAAAAAGTATATTTTTAGTCTAAGTATATTATAAAGTATATATACAACAACAAGAAGATTATCAAAAAGGAATCAAACAGAATGGAACTAGCTTTTGCATTAGATGAGGGTGCACTACAAGAGGGTGAAGTTTTAGATGATCAATTACCAGTTCATGTAATTTTATCGAATAGGACAATGCTTTAAATGAGGAAAAACAAACTAATACCATAACACATAGTTATCAGATTGCTAATACTTTCTAATCAACCAATCAATCAATCAATCAATCAATCAATCAATCAAATCAATGAATGGAACATGTTATTAAGGGCTCAGAAAAAAACTATAAATGTATTATAAGTGTGTGTGTGTGTGTGTGTGTGTGTGTGTGTGTGTGTGTGTGTGTGTGTGTGTGTGTGTGTGTGTGTGTGTGTGTGTGTGTGTGTGTGTGTGTGTGTGTGTGTGTGTGTGTGTGTGTGTGTGTGTGTTATAATTGTTTAATATTTTAATTAAAGAAAAAAACATGAAGAAACACCTGGAATAAATGATTTATTATTTATGAATTAATTGCCTGTTTTTCATTTTACAAGTTTGCATGCTGGTGATATGATAAACATGGCAACATATTCTCAAACCAAAGTATCACCATTATTTAAAACGTACCCCTGTTTACATTGTATACATTTTTATAATTTATGCAATCCTTCAGTATGTAATGGGCATATCAAAATGAACAGAACAGCATACTATTTATAAATGTATTTATTTACTTATTTATTCTTTATTTATTTTCTTTGGACATCTAGGGCACAAACACACATACGTGCACTTTGTTTTCAAAATGTTTAACAGTTGAACTATGTCTGTTTCAGATATTTGACGAAGAGTACAGTGTTCTGCATCTGGACCAAGGCGGAGCTTTAGTAGCTATTAGACACACCCCTCTTCCCATCAGGCACCTCTGGTAATCCCACGCCAGTATCATTATTAATATGTCATGCATATGTGCATAAAAGATGAGTCAATGCAATTACACCAAGCTGAATCACATAATCATAGGAAGTGTGAACATTCTCATTAAACCCAGTAGACTGTGTAATACTTTTGTCTAGTAATCTAGATTAAATGTCGGAAAGGTGCAGTAAAGTTCTGTTTGAATTATTCGCAAGCTGTGTTGCAATCTTTTCTAAACTGTATCGTAGTTTCAGGTGTTGGTTTCTATGCAGGTTGAGCTTTGATGAGGGGAGAGTGTGGAACAAATACAGTTTCACTTCATCTCCCCTGTTTGTGGACGGGGTCTTGGGCGAACCAGGCGAGGAGACGCTCATTATGACGTACGTATTGTGAATATTCAGGACTAATACTTTTTGATTGTTCTGGAATGTGAAAATAGTGCTTGATGAAATATAGTTTATGTGATAAACAAATGTATAATTATTTTGTATATATAAATACACACACATGCATGTATATATTTAAGATTTTTTTATATATATAAATAAAATATTTATATTTATATATAATATAAATTATGTATAAATATATATATACAGTTTATACATGCAAATATTTCTTACATATATAAATGCATATGTGTGTATTTATACGGTATATAAAAAATAATTATACACAGCACACACACACATATTATGTAAACACAAACTTATATTTTGGATGCGATTAATCGTTGCCCAGCACTAAATATAATATAATATAATATAATATAATATAATATAATATAATATAATATAATATAATATAATATAATATAATATAATATAATATAATATAATATAATATAATATAATATAATATAATATAATATAATATAATATTTATTGTTAACAATAGTGAGTTTACATCTCACAATTGTAACTTTACATTATTTTACTTAAGACTTTAAATCCCACAACTTCTACTTTATTTTCTCATATTTGTGACATATATGTCACAGTGTGACTTTATTTCCTATTTTAAACGTTCCCAAAATGACCTGTTTTACTTCCACAAGAATAAATTGTAAGTGTTTAAAATGTGTACATATGAAATGCTTGACGATAAAAAATAAAGCAATGATAAATCAAGTGATATTTTCATAGACCTTCCAGTAACAAATCACCTATTTGAAAAGAGAAATCATTAAAACCATCGTGCCAGTGCTGATTTCGCATCACAATCCTCTGAATCCAGCTCAACCTAAAATTATTTTGAGTATTATTTCATGAAGTTTTTTCCCTTGTAGGATATTCCTAGATACTTTCTGCTGTCTTTCTGACAGGTCCTAAAAGTGTCACACTGTTCTTGAGTGTCAGACTCTCTCAATGTGAGTTTCAGACTTTTTGTTGACAGTTTGACGCAGGTTTCCACTGATGTGGAATGACTCGGATAACATTGCTACGCGTTTCCTTTCCCTGTCCGCTCTATGGTTCTAATCATTAGAGTCTGGATATGCCAGACATACAGTGGCTGAAGTTCTGCCTTTGTTTGCAGGATCTTCGGTCATGTCAGTCACCGCTCAGAATGGCAGCTGGTAAAGATAGACTTCAGGTCTATCTTTAACAGAAGATGCATAGAGTCTGACTATGTCCCGTGGGATTTACATGACCAGGTGAGAAATCATTTTATCATCTGGATATCCAATATAAATATTCGGTTACATCCTTGTTTCACACATTGTATATATCAGGTTTATTATCTTTCTTAGACTGGTGAATTTTTTTTAAGCATAAACCTTTTGTCAGATTTATAATTTAAAGCAAGATGACCATATTAATGGAAACAAAAAAAAATCTTTCATGTGGAGTTCATGTGATCTTTTAAAAGTTTGCAAGCTGGAAGGTGTGCATCATGCAACAGCAAAAAAAAAAAAAAAAACTTTAGATTTGATTAAAAACATTGCTCCAAGTTCCTTTGGTCTCCTTTGCGACAATCGCGCGGCCTCTTAACGAATCTTCCCATCTTAAAGGGATAAGAAACTTCACTGCCGTACCATGAGAGCAGCAGGCGTAATGATATGACGCAGTGCCTGAAAATAGGCTACCTTCCGTCAACACAATGGAACTATTTTCAGGCGCTGCGTCATATCATTACGCCTGCTGCACTCATGGTACGGCAGTAAAGTTTCTTGATTATTACGCAGGAATGAGAGTATAGTTCCTAGCCATATCAGCCTAGAAAATCGCAACTTTACATTTTCCGTCGGTCTTAGTGCATGATGTAACTACAAAAGAGTCAAGTTTTAAATAGGAAAAATATCGAAACTCTTTGGTCATTTTTTTTTTTTCCGAAATGCTAATGGTCTTGTCCACTTCAATGATGTATGCTAAGCTATGCTAAAAGTGGTACCGCCAGAACCGGAGATCGGCTGAATGGATTCAAAAACGGTAAAACTCAACAGTTTAACTCTGGGGGAGTTGTAAAATGAGCCTATTTCCAAAAAAAGTGGAGTATCCCTTTAATGTCATTGATGTCCTCAACTCACTTTCTATTCTGCATCTCAAGCCTTACATTTAAGGGAGCCCAGTAAAGTTTTGATCAGATACCTTTCTGCTTTGTCATGTCTTTCCACCGTAATAAACCCTCCGTTGAGTCCTAAAGATTTAGATCGAACTAAAGAGTGTGTCGCAATGGCTTCTTGTTGTTATGAGATTCATTTCTAACTGGTCCTGACAGGGTTCGCTGGGAAAAGTCAAGCCAGAAGCCTCCTCTCACAGGAGAATAAAATATGTACGTTTATTAGTTGTTAGGACATGGCAGTAGACTGGCCTACTTTAACCTCTGAAGCCTTCTGGTGTGTTCTCTGTTACAAACTCTGAGAAGCAGAAGTTGACGGAAGACTGAACAATGTCAAAAACCCAACTTTGGACATATACAGTAACACGCTGAGATGAGATGAAGACATTCATTGTCTGAACCGATGCAGTCGACCATCCTGTGCTGTTAGCGTTGTTTGCGCATCTCTGCACTGTTTAGTCTGATAAAAAAGAAGAAGACGTGACGAGCAATGAACCGCGTCTGTAAAACAAACCCGTATGTTGCGTTCGGGTCATTTTGATGGAGAGGATTTTATTTTTATTTTTCTATTTAATATTCAATAATATTATTGATCTGCCTTACGTAAGGTGGACGTTGACGCAATTTTCTTTTAGAGACAAACTTTGTTATATTGTTTTCATGTTATCACTGTGAAGCGCTTTGATACAATCTGTATTGTAAAAAGCGCTATATAAATAAAGGTGACTTTACTTGACTTTTTCCTGAAAGTGTTAGTTATTGTTATCGCATTGGACTAAAACTTACTGGCTTTCTCACACAGGGTATAACTATTTCCTTATATATATATATATATATAATTTTTTTTGTTGGCTGGTCATTTTTGACTGGGAACTCCATAAGTGTGGCTTTGTTCCATTTTGAACAAAATAAAAGCATTTCAAAACAAACTCCTGTTTAAACATTAAAACATTAATTTGCTTTCCATATTTTGTTGAATATTGACAAAATTATCCTGAAATAATGCTTTTTTTCACTCAAAAACTGAGGTGCATAAGCTAAATCACTTCCAAAAAGAAATACAAAACCTGTTTTAATTGTAAGAAAACAAGTTGACAAAAAAGATTGAATCCAATATTTGGTGACAATATATAACGAAGGATTTATTAGCTTTTTTTTTTTTTTTTACTGGGAACATGTTACAGGGTTTTCAAGGGTTAAATTTAACTACCACAAATATGGAAGGTTGTTTCCGCCAGGGAAAAGAAAAAGAAAAATATATTTTTTCTCTATCACACAATTCGGACTTTAAAACTCGCAAGCGTGAGTTTATATCTCACAATTCTGAGGGAAAAAAGTATGAATTTCAAGAAATAAAGTCAGAATTGCAAAAAAAAACCTCACACAATTGTACGTTTATATCCCACAATTCTGAGGGGAAAAAGTCAGAATTGCGAGAAATAAAGTTAGAATTGCAAAAAAAAATTCTCGCAATTGCAAGTTTATATCTCACAATATCTCACAATTCAGACTGTATAACTCTCACTCTCATTTGGGTGTTAATATCAAAGTTTTGAGGAAAAAAAAAGTCACAATTGCGAGAAATAATGTCAGAATTGCGAAATCGTTTAGATCCCACATTTCTGACTTATTTCTCTCTGAATTTCTAGTTTATATCTCACAATCCGGACTTTATAACCCGCAATTGCAAGTTTATGTCTCTTAATTCTGAGAAAAAAAGTCAAATTTCACAAATGCACATGAATGTCTTTATACCATACCCCTGAAACCTTTCACAAAATGAACTCTGCAGAGTTTGGATTTGAGATATAAAATATGGAACAATGAGTGGAATTTTTTTCTCTCTCTTTCCTATTTTCTCTCGTCTTCTTTCCAGTCTCTCTTTTTTTCTAAATTCAGGCTTCATTGTTATGAATTATTCATGTGAGAACTAAAATAAAAACCTGAATGATAACGCAATATGCCAATTTTATTGTAGAAAATATGTGTGTGTGTATGTGTAGGCATGTCCTGTATGTATATGTTATTGAAATATATGTTATTGTAGGGTGAACGCTGCCTCATGGGAGTCAAAAGAGTCTACCGAAAGCTGAAGGCCATAGCAAGGTGTGTTATGGGTAAAACCTACTCTGTCACGATGATTTCCGAGCCGTGTGACTGCACTGAGTCGGACTTTGAATGGTAAGCAAACAAATGTTTTTCTTCTAAGATTCAGACTAGCTAAATCATATTGAGCTGCTTTGCTGTCTACTGTCTAAGTCAGCTACTTCTAAGGGATCATAACTGTAATTAAACCTGACTGATTTGGAACACACTGCGCTTGGGGTTAGTAAAATAATAATAATAATAGTAAAAAAATATATTTTAATTCAACAAGGAGGACACATTAAACTGATCAAATATGACAGTAAAGACAATTACAGAGTTACAAAAGATTTCTATTTCAAATAAATTATCTTTTGCTAGTTTTATTAATTAAATAACCCTGAAAACCCCGTTTCCACAAAAAAATTCCACAATGATAATAAAAAGAAATGTTTCTTGAGCAGTAAATCAGCATTTTAGAATGATTTCTGAAGAATGTGATACTTCACTGAAGACATGTGACACTGAGGACTGGAGTAATAATGCTGATTATACTACAGGGGTGTTGAATGCTTGATTCTGATTGGTTGAGAAACGTTCTAAGGTGTGCAATTATTTTCAGGGAAACGCACGGCTAAAGTAGTTCCAGGCAGGTTTGACCGCATTACAGTTCCATATCACTTCGCGTAGTTAACTGTAATAACGGAAAATAGGATACAATTCATAACAAGAAAAACATGCAGCCACATTCGCTTGATCTGCAATTTTCGATGTCTAACTTCACAATCAATGGACACATGCAGTTTAATTTTAATAAATAAAGTATATAGCCCTATATAGTCAATAGAAAATTAAACTGAATAGGCCTATAAATAATTGATAGTCCTGCTGCACGGGTTTTCGTAATTATTGCAGATAATAGGCTATAACAAATTAATAATTATTGATAGGCCTATACTTGTTAATAGGACTTTGTGTTTCATTTATTACTGTCAATATTAGGAAAAAAACATGAACGAACTAATTAAAATGAATTTAATTAATTAATAAATAATAACATTGAAGCACATGCTTCTCTCTCTCTCTCTCTCTCTCTCTCTCTAATAACTGCATTAATAACTGCATAAAGCCGGGGACACACTTATTGTAAGGCCGGTTATGAATGTAATTTGATACTTTGTTATGATTGATCATGCCCAAACTCGTGTTCAGCGCGTTTAGTTTAAAATCTTCTGCAGTCGATGGAAACAGTCAGAGAATGTTTCAGCCAGTCGGTAAGTATAGCCGCGTTTCCACCGCAGGAACTTTCCCCAGGAACTAGGAACTTTGGGGTGGTACTCCGTGTGTTTACACTGCAGGAACCAGGGTCTAAATGAAGTTCCGGGTAAAAATTCCCCCCCCAGAAAGTCCCTGCTGGCGAGGTAGTACTTTTTCAGAGTTCAGGAACTTTCGGGGTGGGACTTGTGCGCTGAACATGCTGATTGGTTCTTTTACCTTGTTCTCTTTGCCGGATGGCGCGCGTTCGTCCCATCCATCTCACGGTCATGTCCGCTATAGCTGATAACAAACGTTGTCTACTTTTATATCTAGCATTACGAGCTTTCTGAAATGAATACGCTTTGGTATTAGTGTTCGTCTCTTTTCTGCCGTTTTGTTAATTACCTCCTTAGTAAACCAATAGATCGCACACAAAAGCAGCACAGCTTGAATCTCCTCAAAACTTAAAACTCAAAACAAGTACGCGCAGACTGGGAGGAGCAGTCGCACGCAGTTCAACGTCACCAGACTAATCTTCCCGGTACTTTAGTCCACGGTGTAAACGCAGTGAGCAATCGTTCTGGGGCAAAAAAAGTTCCTATGAAAAAAGTTCCTGGGACAAATAGTTCCTGGTAATTGCGGTGGAAACGCGGCTTATGTCCATCATTAGTCTCCTATCAGTGGCTCAAACCTCCGTTACTAACTCTAAAATGACCTTTTGAAATTAGCAACGGAGGCATGGGATTAGATGCGCAAGAAATTAGTCCTACATACAAGAGCGTTTTAATGACAAAAACTTCACAAACGTCTTGAAATACATAATTTGAACAATGTTTCGGGGTGTGGTAACTGTATTATAAGCGGAATAATTGACTTCAGGCCGTTGAATTATTAGAAAAATAATGCACACCTGAGGTGTAACGGCCACTCCGCTTCGCGTCGTGACCGCATTACCACCTCGGGTGTGCATTATTTTTCTAATAATTCAACGGCCTGTCGTCAATTATTCCTTACATATTCAGCTTTGCATCACAGGAATAAATTTTAAAATAGATTCAAATAAAAAAACTTATTTTAAACTGTAATAATATTTCACAATATTACTGTTTTTACTGTATTTTTTTTCTTCAAATAAATGCAGCCTTTGTAAGCAAAGGAAGAGACTTTCAAAAACCTTTCAAAAAATATGACTGAGTGACCCAAAACGTTTGAAAGTTAATACTTAAAGTCCCTGTAGTCAATAATTTTATCCCTTAAAACTCATCTTTGATCACCAAAATTACATATTTAAAAGTTGTTTCCTTGAAAAAAATGTCTTCATTGCTTAAAAAAGCTTGAATGTAACTCTACACCCATGCCTCATTTAGTATACGCGTTTCTATGAATATGCAAATTAGCCCCGCCTCCACTCACTCACACCAGCTCAGAGATCCACTCGTTGACGATCACACGTTGATCTGATTGGTTACAAGGTAGTTTGTGACGTCAGAAACACCAGCGATTTCAAACTGGGTTTTTGAGACTGTCTTTGGTTCACTGCAGTTTTAAGGAGAAAATACTCAGAAATGGTGCCGACTCATGAATTTACACATGGTTTGTCTTAAGGCATATTAAAAACGCCACATAGACATAAACAACATTAAAAGACTGATTTTCACCACAGGGGGACTTTAAATTAATCATTGCTGAGATCTCCATTAAGTCTCTGGAGCTATGAAAGAGAAATGTTGACCAATTTAAATTTAGCCAGTATTTTGCCAAAACTCACGCAAAACAGAATAAAGGAATAGTTGTGGCTAGTCCTCATCAGATTAGTATTGCAGAAGAGAAGATTTTTGCTACAGTAAGTGGAAACCGGTCAAGCTGCGTAAAAACAGCGATAGATGGAAATTGACGCGTTTCTTCTTGAAAATACATAGTCCCTCAGTGGTACTGTTCCATCTGTCACCACCACCCTTTCTTCTGTAGGATTTCACGCCTCACGCCTTGCAGCTTAAACCCTCCATTTGTATTCCTGACACTCCTCGTCGTCATGTAAATGTGGCCTCTCCCCTCATTTCCCCCTGAATTATCAAAGTTATTAATGTCGCTGTTCTGGAAAGTTCCAAATTTGCAGGCCCCTCGAGGCCGCGTGGAACAAAGTGTGAAGTTGTTAATCAGGGAGTGAAACGCTGTGCGTTTACCAACACAAGCTGGCCGTAGCTGTGGAACTTGTTGTGGTAATTAGTGTAATTTGTTTTCTTGATTGGGGTGTTGAGTTGCATTGTTGGACAAACAACTTTGGCTTTTGTTGTCTGACGGTTAGGTCTAAAAATGTAAAAAAATTTTTTTTGAAAATGTAGGTGTTAATTATTTTTGGATGGAAGTATTTTTCTTCTGCTGTCAAAGATTGCTATGCCGTTGAATTCAAACATATGTTCATTTTATCTCTAGATTATTAGTTATTAAATGTTGACATGAATAACAGATGCTAGTGCTTGAACTCTTGGCAAAAAAAAAAATGTATTCATTTGTCAAGAAAATTAATATAATATATATATTAGGGCTGTCAAATGATTAATCACGATTAATCACATCCAAAAATAAAAGTTTTTTTTACATAATATATGTGGGTTCACTGTGTATAATTATTTTGTATATATATATATAAATACACACACATGCATGTATATTTAAGAAAAAAATATCATTTATATATAAAATATTTATATTTATATATAATATAAATTATATATAAATCTATAGTATATACATGAAAATATTTCTTAAATATATACAAGCATGTGTGTGTATTTATATATATAAAATAATTATACACAGTGCACCCACATATATTATGTAAAAAAAACTTTTATTTTTGGATGTGATTAATCGTGATTAATCATTTGACAGCCCTAATATATATATAAATATATTATAATTAAAATATTTAGTCCATTTCAATCATTATAATGTAGGTACTAATATAACATGTACTAATACAGCTAATATAACTAATTCCCCATATTGGTGAAAAGTATTCAGTCTAATTAATCATAGGTGATTATCATTCTGACCTCTTGTATTAAATTCAATATTATTTCACATTATTAATACTATCTTTGAACAGAACAAAAAAGGCAGGACAAGTCATTGAGTAATGAAAGACAAATGTTATGATGGCCTTCTCCAGTAATGATGACTGAGAGACCAGTGGGATTTTATCTTAGCTGTTTGAGACCTGGGTTTAGTGACTGAAAGGTTGTAGGTTCATCACAATTGAGTCCTGATGATGATAGCACTTGAACCTGGGATCCTTCATGGGATCTTACAGTGCTAATTCTGCTAGTTGTTTGTAATAAAAGTGAGTTAAAATGGCCTATTAGTAATTAGAAGTCAATGATCCTAGAAACAATAAATGGAGGACTGATAGGTCCCAGTGTTCTTACCAAGTGTTGTTTTTTTACAGTGATTATGGTTTCGAGAGAAAGACTGATGGGAAATGTACTCCAGCATTCTGGTTCCCCCCCTCCTCCATGTCTCGGACCTGTACCACAGAGCACACGTTCCTCAACAGCACTGGGTGAGATCTTGGGAGACGCATGCATCTTACCATTTAAAGTGATTTACACATGCTGAACATGTTCCTGGATCAATAATGACTGGCTGATGGTCATGTTGTTCCAGGAATATGTCTAATTTGTTTTTATGTGAATTAATTTGTAATGCTTTTCTAATCAGACGCCACTTACATTGTATCTAGGAGCAGAAAATTATCAATTAGGGGTTATTTATATTTACGTAATTAGATAGTTAAAATATGTTCAGCATTAAACGGACGTTGTAGTAATTTTTTAGTCCCTATTGTTATGTATATCTGAGTAAAACAGCTTCTTGAACAAGCAAAAATGTAGGGCGGGACATGATTCTAGTCCTCAGGAACTGATTGGATGGTTGCGGTTTTCTATTGGTCGATCTTATGCGGGTGACAGGTTGATCCCGCCCTCTCGCCAGTAAACACGTCATCAGAGGAGAGAAGATTACAAGGGCACGTGAATTTAAAATAAAATAATGATGCGGACAAATACATGATTTATTATAAACACTGCAATATTCCATAAAAAATAAAATTGTCCGTTTTGATTTTTATAGTGAATTTAATTAATTTATAAAACTGCTCCAGTATTTTTCAATAAATATTTTTAATGTAATATATATAATATAGAAGCTGTATTACTAGCTTTTTTAACAACTCATAAATTGTTTATTATTGATGAAGAGCATATCTGTACATTTACAGTAGACATCTTGTATGTTTGTACCCAGTTGTGAGAATAAACATGACACAATATATATATATATATATATATATATACACATTTACAGTAGTCAACTTTTGAAGTGGATCAAAAAAGTTAATCAAAGTTGTCCTAAGAATTCAAAATTCATGTATAACTTTGATAGAAGGTTTTGATCCACTTCAAATGTTGACTGCTGTATGTGTGTGTATATATATATATATATATGTATATATATATATATATATATATATATATATGTGAAATAAAGTTTTTAGATTGCTAAGAAAGCTTGTGTGTGTGAGAGATTTTCAATTAAAAAAATTCACCATCTGTATTCTCAAATGATTTTCATGTGACTCATTAGACATTTTGTGTGTTTTCACTGTCAAAGATAAGCATTTCAGCGCTAATCGTTTTGAGAATAGGTTTTAATGGGAATGCGTTTTATGCGTATGTGTGTGTGCAGGTACAGAAAGGTGGTGTCTAACAACTGCACCGGTGGGGTGATGGAGCAGTACACGGCTCGTAGGCAGCTGTGCCCTAGACAGGCCCCTCGCGGCCTCCACTTAGTGACCAGCGAAGGGAAGCTAACAGCTACTCTGGCCAGCAACGTCACCTTACTTGTGTTCCTGGAGGAGGTACAGACAGATACAGTCTTCCCTGCACCGCTTTTCACTGACAAAATTATATTTTTCTTTTGCTGAAATATTTCAAATAGCATCTAACTCCTATAGCGCAAAGAAAACACAGATACTGTTATTTCCTCTGCCTTGAAATACTGTTTTCTATTTGAAAATATTTTGGGATACAAAGCTGAATTTGCAGCATCATTACTCCAGTCTTGAGTGTATCGTGATCCTTCAGAAATCATTCTAATATGCTGATTTGCTCCTCAAGAAATATTTTGAAACATGTTTAAAAACGGTCACGGTCCTGTTTAGGGTACATTTACACGACAACTATGTACTTGAAACTGAAAAGTCCTCCCCGTATAACAGTAAAAACACGGAAAGCCGGAAAATTCTGTCAATGGCGGGGAAAGAGTTAAATGCCCCCTTTTTTTCAATCTTACTGACTCCAAACTTTTGAACGGTTGTGTGTTTACTCCAATTAAACAATTTAAACTGACTTGTGAAGTTATATTGAATCTACTGATAACCCCCAAAGAACAGAGATAACCCTTGTCCTCACCATAAAGTAGGCATGTTTTATCTTTGAGATTTGAGAACTTCTTTGAGAGTGTTTTGTCTGCACAAGAGCAACGTTTTCCCATGGTAGATCTCCGCTCTGGGCAGAGAAGACGCCCTCCAAAGCAGATGAACTGACAGTTGAATGAATCGTACTCAGAGCTTTGGCAATGTCGTTGTCAGGAACAAGTTTTGCTTCCTGCCAAAAAAAAAACAAACAAAAAAAAACTCATATTACAGAAAGTACTCTAAATAAAGAACATTTGTGAGATTCACCAGCTAGACCAGCCCGGCTGTTTTTTTTTTGTTTTTGTTTTTTTCAGTCAGACTCGATGTTTCATGTTATTGCCTTTTTCCTCAGGGTGATGGATCTAAAACCAGCATCACGGTGGATTTCGGTGATGGAAACGCCTTCACCTACTCCAACGTGAGCTCTATTGAAGATGGCATTAAACACATCTACAAGAACGTGGGAATCTACCGAGTGTCAGCCACGGCGGAGAACAGTCTGGGCTCTGAAACTGTGCTCCTCTTCCTACACATTACATGTAAGCCAAGACGTGGGAGGGCGAGTAACACTATGCATAATACAGACAGCCATATCGTATTCCATTTTTATATCCTTAATGTATTTTAAAGACCTACCGGGTCTGAGCACTGTGAACTCATTTATGCTTTATTGACCAGAAAGATCTCATTTGGCCTCGGTCATATTGCACTCCACATTAAGCGATCTAGATTTCTAGCTCATAGTCTCTAACTGGACCACCAGATTAAAATCATCCCTCCTAGTTATTGCCGAGAGACACGTTGGTGTCCGATGAAGGTCTTGAGGACGCAAAGTACAGGTCTGATGAACTTTACTTAGTGTAACTTTTACAATTAGCAGCTAGGCTGGCTAACGTCAGACCACGTCTCATTGACTTTGAGACGTGGTCTGGGAACCACATGTTCATTTTCTCGTATTTGATGCGTGGTTTACGAATTCCCAGAGCCGTTTATTGGGTGCTACGAATGTCTATCAAATGCGCCTGTATGGAGCTCATAGCCAATCGTTTCAATTATACCAATGATGTAGAGCGAAAGAAATTAGACGAGGAAGAAGAGGATGGGTCAGAGATTTATTTGCGTTCTAACTACTTAGAACAATATCCAAGGCTGCATCGAAAGGTAGCTTTGCGTCTGCTGCCATGTTTGATCCATAGGTATAAACAAACTGCTCCGGTGTGTCGCATAGACGTCGTCATCGTCTTGCTGCTCCCTCCCCGTTCTGTGATTGGTCCCCTCGCTGAGGCGAAAGTTTGGTCCATGGTATCCAGACTGCCTAGCAGCGTGAATAAAATCGCGCTGCGCAAAGGCAATATGGGGAAACCCAGGCTAATTAGCAGCTGTAAAACTGTAGGGTTTAATTCTAAAACTAAAGACTTCATTCTTTTCAGTATGACAGATTTACTTTTACACAATGCACCAATTTTATGCGGCAGTATCAACAACACATTCTCATCCCAAGGCGTCATCTAACTGACACTTTTGACCATGCGTCAACATGCCGACGCACATGGTACCCCTTAAGCGTCAATATGAGACGCTCATCCTCGGGCGTCATCTAACTGACGCTTTTGACCATGCGTCTAAATCCGACGCACATGGCACCCTTTAGCGTCAGTTAGATGACGCTTCTGTTATGGGTAGGTTTAGGTCTGGGGTAGGGTTAGGGTTAGACCACTAGGAGGCGCGTCGCATATCGACGCTTAAGGGGTACCATGTGCGTCGGCATGTTGACGCATGGTCAAAAGCGTCAGTTAGATGACGCCTTGGGATGAGAACGGGCTGGTATCAACGCTAGTTCACGACCAATTCGTCCGAATTTGACGAGTGATTAAAAGATGGCTAATTCGTACGAATTCGTACGACCTCACTCGTACGACCTCACTCGTACGACCTCACTCGTACGAATTTGTACGATTTGTCTAAACCCACGTGATGGGTAGGTTTAGGGGCGGGGTCAGGGGTAGGTCATTCGTACGAATTCATACGAATTGGGCAACTCGTCAAATATGTACGATTTAGCAAAAATCTTACTAATTCGTACGAGTGAGGTCGTACGAATTGTTACGAATTAGCCATCTTTTAATCACTCGTCAAATTCGGACGAATTGGTCGTGAGATCGGGTTGGGCAGTATTGTAACTATTTACAATATATTTGTATAGGCTACAATGAGCACTTCTGAGGAAGATTTGGCAGTGTTTGTGGCATGTATTCTTAAAAAGATATTCAAGAGTTTCAATCAAGGACGTTTAGGGGTTTTATTGCAACTATTTGGAATATTTTATTCTAATTCTAATTGACATGTAGTTAAAAAAGATACTTGTAGTTATTGTTAGAATGTCTAAAGTGGACTATCCAAATAAAGTGTTACCGAATTAATTCATTGTTATTTTAGCTTGTTTAATATGGTTTGTTTAACAAATAGGGCATATAAAATGCTTAAGTGAGTGTATTTTGCCTCTATAATATATAGTTAAGACCATTATTGAACTCTAAAAGGTTTGAAAAGTCATCAAAAAGCATAATTTCGGATGTTCTTGCTCCTTAATGGTTTGAAGAAGAAGAAAAAGTGTGGTTGGTCATTTCACATGTTGGTCAAATGGCCTCCTCCTGTCTACGTGGGTGGTTCTTGGCCAGAATATGAATTAGACTTCATGCCGAAAATCGAACAAAGTACTCTATCCTGTTATGTAACAAAGTCTTGTACTAATGTTGGAAGCTGTTATTTTAGCACATTCTAAGAACAGATGGCCTGAGTTCTTGTATCTTTTATGTGTGTGTGTGTGTGTGTGTGTGTGGTTTCAGTCTGTGTTTGTGCTATAGGAAGCTCATCACATTTCAGCAATTATCTGAGCATCTTTATTGAAATTTCCAGCCTTTTTCTCATGTCCACCTACTCAGTGAACTTGCCACCCCCCGCTACATTCAGGCAGACAGATGCCTCCACACTGACATATTGATCAGGGAGACGAAATGCTTCCAATCTGTCAATCCTGCCGTGCCAGGCAAAGCAAATAGGGCCCTTGGTGCATGAGCTGAAATTCACTCGCAGATGGCTCTGTGTCCCTAAGAGAAGTATTTGTGAATGAATGAATATATGGTGGAATCATTAAGAGGATGTTTAGTTTGTGTTGTAACTTTGTATTCTTTTGTCTTTTTTTTTTTATTCATCTCATTCAATATAACTGTGTTTTTGAAACAAAAAACGCACTCCACCATAACTTGGCCACATATAATTATATGAGAATATATACACTAGCCTGTTCAAAAGTTTGGGGTTGGAAAGTGTTTTTTTTTTTTTGTAATGTTTTTGAAATAAGTCTCTTATGCTCACCAAGACTGCATTTACTTGATCATAAATATAGTAAAACAGTAATATTGTGAATTGTCATTTTAATTTAACTTTTCCCTGCCAGCATTTTATTTTTTAAAGCAGTCACCGCCAGCGTATTTGATCGTTTTCTCAAAAATGTCATGGCCCCCAGAATATTTAGTTGTGTGAATATCTGAATATGCAATATATCAAAAAGAAAAAACAGACCCTCTGCTTTCAAACAACAACAAAAGTTTTATTCTAGATTCATCCATTACTTTCTTATCGACACTTGAATGTGGGTTTCATAAAGAAAGCAATATGTTGAGCAAAAATCTGAGAAAATTGCGTTTTTGTCAAAGACTACATCCATATAATTCAGAACGATGACCAAAACATAGATGGAGTAGATCAAGTCCATCAACTTAGGTTGCACAGTCCTAGACCTCGTCCTGGGTCGATATTTCATTAAGTAACTTAAGGAAGTTTTGATTTATGCTGTTTAATGTTGATGATCGTGTTATTTTACATATGCATATGCTTACATATGATATATATTGTTTCTCCCTCTCGTTTTGATCAGGAGATTCAGTACTCTTTCAGGAGATGCGTAATAGCGCCCCCTACCATATAATAGTAAAAACACGGAAAGCTGGAAATTTCGGTCAATGGCGGGAAAATGATTAAAATATCATTATTATTATACATTTTAAAATACATTTTATTTGGAGACCATCAAAATAAAGAATTAGCAAATATTAAGCAGAGAGTAATAGTCTAATGACTGCTAGTTGACAGTCGAAGTGGTAGTCTATTGTTAGTCAAAGTGTTACCGAGTTTTGTCACTAAAACGAAACAAACGGGTTCTTTCATCTGTCTTTAACACAGCGGGTTTGAATATGATGAAGTGAACATGATTTGAGAACTAGCGAACACTGTTTCACTCTCTGGCTTAACTGACCTCACTTTTATTTTTATTTCTCTCTTGGAGCAGGTCATCTGGAATCTGTTCATCTCTCCGCCCCTTTTGTCGCTGTGAAAAATAAAGAAGTCAATCTGACGGTGGTTCTCTGGCCCAGCCAAGTGGGAACGGTCACCTATATCTGGTGGTTTGGGAATAATTCAGAGGTAAATTCTCCATGTGTCACTCACTGGACACCTGTGCATGACTCAGTCTGTGCGTGTTTTTGCCTCACCGCCTGCCATGTAAATAAAGTTGGCATCTTCAATGAGACTACGCTGACAGGGCATCCTCTTGAGAGTCTCTTTCACGCTGTATTCACAGCCCGTGATCACGCTGGAGGGGAGTGTGGCGTTCACGTTCTCTCGAGAGGGAATCAGTGTTGTCACTGTGCAGGTTTCCGCCGGGAATAACATCCTACAAGACAGGAAAACCGTCGCTGTCCATGGTGAGTTCGACTAAAAAGAGCAGTGTTTTTGTTAGTTGAAACAAAAACTAATTAAAAAAAAAATGTGTTTGGTAAGTGAAATAAAATAAAATATAAATATTAAATGTATATAACAGCACCTCCACAATATTACATTCATATATAATGGAAGTTAAGTCAACATAAAATCAAAATCATTTCAGAAATTCAATGGTGGATATTAGAAAACAATCTATTTTCAACATCACCAAGGTCTCCTCATTTTCAACCATGACCATCATGTAGAGAACCCATCATGTAGAGATCACTAAACACATTTTACAATGCAATTCATTCTTGATGCATAAAAAAAAAAAATTAAATAAAAAATCAGCCCCACGCCACATTTTTCTCATTGGATATCCTCCGAAATGCGTCATGGAAAAGTGAAGTCGAAATGAAATGCATTCACAACCCATTTCAAGCACTATATCACACAGTAAATTCACGTGTTGAAAACAAATGCTGCAACACAAGCCTCTCCAAAATGATTTGTGATTAAAAAAACACCTTATAATTATAAGAATATAAGACTTTTTGTTATATTCCAATAACAGAATACTTCAGATCTCATCTTCTTGCCTTTTCATCCAATCTGGATGATCACAACCCTGATGTGTCCGAATGGAGACTTGATGTGAGCCGAGTCATTAAAACCTCTATGGTGCAGGTGAGTTCAAACCATTTACCAAAAAAAAAAAAAAAATCTGGCATTAAAGAGTTCAATCTATAATGCTTCATTGTATATTTAATATAATACAGCATAAGCAAACAACCCTGAAATTACTTATACTGAAATTAACAACTCCGTGTCTGTTTTGCTTTGAAGTCCTCAGTGTATTTTAACAGATATACACTTGTATCTGTTTATTTATTTTCCTCGGAGGAAAGCCTATTTATTAATATTAATGCTCAGGTAAACATTTGGATAGAAAAGAAAACAATCTTTTTTCCTTTCTTTTGAACTGTGTCTCACCTAATGTCTTTTTGCATGCAGTTCGCATGAGTGTATGCAAGAATATTCATAATCTGAAACGTAGTGGCGTCTTCTAATGAAACAGACATTTCAGGCGGTGTTTTTTAAGATGTTTTGGGCATCACATGGGAGCATAAGGTCTTCACACAGAGTTCTGTTCCATAGACATTGCATTAGTCATGACATTACCACCAAAAACCAGTGATGAATATAGTAACAAAGTAGTTTTACTGTACTTAAGTACATTTTTTCAAGTATCAGAGTATTTTACTTCACTACATTACAAAGCATAATATCATACTTTTTACCACTACATTCCATAAAAACATATCGTTCCTCGTTATTTCAAAAGAAAGAAATCGCCACCCCCTCTGAGACGCAAGAGCGATGTCCGATTCGTGAACGAAAGTTGATTCTTTCATGTGAATCAGTTGAATTGGTTCATAAATGACATTGAACTATTCATTCGCAAATTGGATCCGATTGCAACTGTTTTTGAGTCAACAACTCACTGATTCAACGATGTGGTCTGAATGAGCGGACTAGAATAAATACATGGTTCATCATCAGTATATTTACTTTTATACATAAGTACTTTAAATATCAAGTACTTTTACTCAAGTAAAACTGAAATTGAGTACTTTTACTGGAGTAATATTTATGTTTACTCAAGTACTTGACCCGTGTACTTTGTTCACAAACTTTAGAGAATCTCAATTTAAAGTGCTATTTGGCCAATTTGAGTCTCAAAATATAGATTCCAGATATAAAAAGTGCAAAAATATAAGTGTAGTCAGGATCTTTGCTGGGTTTTCATGCTCCACACTTTGGTTGTGAAACATCAGCTTCTAGACTCGCCTTCACTGATGAAGTCACTGTCATCACCGTGACAGGAAAAACACAAATATTCAAACATATGGCATGACAGACTGAAATAATCATCAGTGTTCTCCCTCACGTACCCCGTGGCATTTTCAAGAAGCTGTTATAAGTGAACATTGGGACTTTCTTTATGAATGTTTATGGAATATGACACTTGAGAATAACGGTTCTCATGTGAGCCATATGCGTGTTCTGCTCCAATTGTTTATTGGTAATGTGTGGAATGAGTTTTGCACTGGCCATATGAACAGGAACGTGGTGGGCGTTGTGACCTTGCAATATGAACCATGAGGATTTTATATATTTATATTCTGTCTGAAACAGAAACAAAAATATTCATGTACCCTCATTTTGGTCCAAACCTGACTTAACTACAAGTTGGTGTGTGTGTGTGTGTGTGTGTGTGTGTGATAAAAAGGAGAAATACTGAATGCTGAACTGATTTGTTGCAAGAATGAGAACAAATTATGTATGACATCACTGTCAAATCGGCTCAACCCATATAGAAGACATGAGGGAGTAAATTATGCTGAATTTTTTTTTTTAACTAAACCTTTAAATGTATTGAAGCTGTAATTTACCTTAATGATAAATAGTACACTAAAATAAATAAGTAATAGTATTAATAATAATAATATTAAGTAAAAATTATTATTTTATGTTGTTATGGATTTGATTAGAAATACAGTAAAAACAGTAATATTGTGCAATATTATTACAATTTAAAATAACTGTTTTCTATTTGAATATATTGTAAAATGTAATTTATTCCTGTGATGTATTCAGCGTCACATGATCCTTCATAAATCATTCTAATATGCTGATTTTCTGCTCAAGAAACATTTATTATTATTATTGAAACCACTTTTTGAGGGTTATTGCAAGAATAGAAAGATCATAGAAAAGTATATTTACATTATTGAGGTTTCTGGACTGGGACCCCAAACATTAAAACTGTAAAGTCAATTGCACAAGAACATAAGAGTTAAAGGCCATGTCTTGTTTACCTCAGTTGGTTCTCGTGTTTCTCTAATCCTCTGTTTCTTGGTCTTCAGGCGACAGGAGTGAATCCTGAACAGCTGTTGGTCACTGTGTTGCCCGGACTTCCCACAGCGGCCGAGTTCTTCCTGTTACCAGACAAACAGCTGACAGAGGGCAAGCCAGACAAAACTGCTACTCATTTAGACCAGGTACTGGACATAAGCCTTACAGTATCTTACATTATGCATGATCTTCACACTCTGTCGTGAAACACTCAGCTAACGAATGTTTTGCTTTGCGTGTGTCTCTTGATCAGAAGAAAGAACATATTATCATCAGTCCTTTTTTTTTCTCTCAAATACGTTTTTAAGGATAGTGGATAAAATGGGAATCTTGACAAGAGTTTCTTAAGGTCTCCAGCAGATGTCAATGTTGGCTTGTTTAACACTTGATTAAACCCTTTTACTGGTTCACACTTACACCAGATTTTTCTTGTTCAGTTTTCTTCTAAAATTAAATAATTGGTATAAATACACTTTCATTTGCAACTTCTGAAAGTGTCTGTTAAAGTCCCCCTGTAGTCAATAATTGTATCCCTTAAAACCCATCTTTGATCACCATTTAAATGTTTGTTTTTTTCATTAAAAAAAGTGCATGTCTTAAAATAGCTTGAATGTAACTCTACACCCATGCCTCATTTAGTATACGTGGTTCTAATATACAAATTAGCCCCGCCTCCACTCACTCACACCAGCTCAGAGATCCACTCGTTGACGTGATTGGTTACAAGGTAGTCTGTGACAAATTTGCACATGGTTTGTCTTAAAGCATATTAAAAACGCATATTAAAAGCTTGATTTTCACCACAGGGGAACTTTAAAAGAGAATAAGTGGTTTCCTGATGTGGATGCCAAAGCTCAATGCGATTTTCTCATTTATTATCTTTCTCACCTGCGGTTGTGGGTTTCTTCTTTAGGTCATTGGTAATTTTGGCCATGCCCCATTTGGGCAAAATTGAGAACAGCCATTACTGAATACGAGAAGATGCATGGCTCATATCCTCCAAAATCACAATGCAGAGTCATCTGTATGTTTGAGGGCAGTGATTTCTCACCATACATACGGTAGAGAAGGTCATTAGTAATCCATCCACTAGATCATTCCGTTCTTATGGGCCAAAGATATTATATCACATATAAAAGAGGGATATCTGCATTATCCGTCTGTGCAGGGGTGCATTTTTTTTTTTTTCTCATCCAAACTTACCTTGAATATACAAAGGACCTTTCATAGCAGATCCTCATAAATCTCAATTCAAGGGTGGTATGTTCAAAGTATAATGTGTAGATAGCCTTATTAAAAAAGTATAATAGACTTACTGACCCTGGTACAATTCATAAAGAATGTAATTATTCATGGAATGGTCTAATTTTAAAAGGGTGAGGAATAAGGGAGACAGAAGGTGTGAGCGACAAAGAAATAAAGGAGCGCAGAAATAAGTCAGGAGTCATTTAGTAAATGAGACAGGTTTAATAAAGCTTGGGAAGAAAGGGTGAAAAAAGGGGCTCTTGGAACAGGAAGTGGTTTTGTGTGAGGTTTAACACCGTCATCACTGAACTCAAGATAAAGCTTAAGAATTGTTTATGAAACAAAGTGCAATTTGTGTCCTCAAAAAAAAAATTTGTTAAAAAAGTGTCTATCTATCTATCTCTGTCCATCCATCCATCCAATCTATCTGTAGGGAGTGATCTTAAATTCCTGTCAACCCCTTTACGATAATTATATTAACACTTAAACAGATTTTTCTTGTCTGACAGACAGTTTAAGAAAGGTACAGAAAATCCACACCAAAAAAATCAAACTTTAATTTGCACAATGTTTAAGAATTACCCTTTAAAAAACCCCTGGTCCGCCATAATCAAGCACAAAAACAACCAAGAAAGGGCTTCATTTTGGGAGGTAAATTGTGATCTGCTTTCAAGATTTATGCATACATAAAAGAGCCTGACAGTCAAGGGCTCTGTGTGTGTGTTTGAGGGAGAAGAGTGAGACGTTAGGCCTAAATGAGATCCCACCCATGTCATATATCTATATTTGTGAGTGAAGGTGATAGAGTTGATTTATGCTGAAATGTCTTTCCCAGTGTGATACCGGTACATGTAATACAAACATCACGCTTGTATGCCTCAACCTACAGTGCAATGCATCAGGACTCACAAACGGGGAAATCAAATACAGGGCACGAATATCTTATTTCAGGGTTACGTGATTGTTTATGTAATTTAATAACAGATTTGGATGTATAGTATGGCAGCGTTTTCTTATCCAACGTGGTGTGAATATGATTATGTGATGATATGATTTTCGTTTCAGCTCTCAGAACTGGTGCTCAGTGCTCTGAATCAGAATCTGGTTCGGTTCACACTCAGACCAGGAGTCCAGATCACGGTATACGCTGCTCACTTATCAGCAGGTAATGCATTGGAATCAAAGAGTGTTGTTTTCTAAATATGAACGAGGCAAGAAAGGAATAGTTCACCCAAAGATGAAAGTGATCATTGATAATGAGCAATTCTAATATGTCATTGGTTGTGAGAAATGAGTTTTGTGTCTGTTTATTAAAAGGAGGGTGGGGAGCATGCCAGACTGTGCACTGACAACAGCTCGTCTGCCTTATTTTCCCTTGTGTCTAGCGCCTCTAGTGGACACAAGCGAGAATCACAGCGGCTCAGCTATGCTCATGCTCCTCTCTGTGGTGGTGGTGGGTTTAGCAGTGTTCCTCATCTATAAATTCAAAAGGTATTGTTATCCATATTTAAAACCTCATCTTTAAATCATAGTGTATATGTTTGCTGTATTAATATGGTTAGCTTTTTTAATTTGTTAAATGTCTAGTGGAAAATAATCAAAATAAATGTGAAAATAACAAAGTTTGTGAAAGCTTGAAAGGCAAGTTATTTATAAAGTAGTAACAAAAAGTAGCTAACTGCATTGATGCTATTTGCAGAAATTTTAAAAGATAAAAGTATATTTTTAAATGGATAATTATCTGATGATATATTATATTTATTGATTTATCTTTATTTTTCAAACAGAAGTGGTATCAGCATTATGACAGCATTCAACAGCATTATTTACCTGAATATAATGTTTGTTCAGATTTCTTTCTTTTTGTTATATTCTAACGCTTTATTTTACAGTGTCCTTGTTACACGTTACATGTAGTTACTGTAGTAACTATGCATTTTGCATAATTACATGCAACTAACCCTAAACCAACCCCTTTTCCTAAACCTATAGAAAGTACATGTACACAAAAAGTTGCTTCCTTAAATTAAGTACAATCAACTTGAATTTGTAAGTCAGTTCAACTTAAATTACATCGAACTGCCGTTAAAAACATAGTTTAATTTTGTATAACTTATCAAAATAAGAAGCAATTTTCAACTTTTTTTTATTAGTTAAACCAATGTAAAAACACGTTGTCAAAACTTATTGATCATATAATTTATGACAGTGTATTATTTATTATTATATGAATTATTATTAATAAGTACTTGAATGTATAATTACACTGTAACACGGACACCTTTAAAAATAAAATGTAACCTATTCTAATTATTATAATAAATTATTATAATAATTCATATTTTTAAATTATTTTGTTTAATGCTAAAAAAAAAAGCCAAGCCGTTGTCTGCACAGGGAACACGAGGCAAATTGTTCTCATTCTCTCAGATCAGCAAGTTTAGGTGTTGTAGCTCAATTTAGCAAATCACTGAGCGGATATGTCGAGTGGTGATTCACCCTTTCCCTGTTGCAGAACCTTCATTCTTTTGTCCTAGCGCTCATAACAAATGAGAAATGTCAGTCAATGCACAGACATTATCAATATTTAGCCCTTTGAGTTTTTCAAGTTGACCTTTATGAAATGTTAAATGATTGCACCGTTTCCATCACCGGACTGAGAGAGAAAAGGGCACGAGAGGTCAATAAGACAAGATCTGGAGACAGGAGAGGGAGATAACAGAAGTGCCAAGGATTTTTCCGATGCTTTAATATTTTTTTGTATGCAACAAGCTGTCATTCAGTGACACTACAGCCACCGGTGACTCCCTGAAGGAACACGACGAACTTGTTAATCAGTTCACCCAAAACTAATGCTAAAAAACTGCTCTTATACAGTACAGAAAGCTCTGAATAGATGTTTAGAGCTACATGAGTGTGAGTAAATGGTGTCCGAATTTCCGTTTCATTGTGTGAACTGGTCCTTTAATGAGGGTGTTAGATCACATCTTAATGAGCTGTCCGTTTGTGTTGCGTTTCCTTCCTGCTAAATCCCTCTCCAGTTGGATTTTGCACAATAAATTTGCTTTTGAATCCTCTTAGGCAATGCCCTGTTAAAGCTCTATTCTGCTTTTTGCTTACGTGACGTTCTTCCCTCCGTAACGATGCAGACCAAGTCGGATGAAATCACCTCTCTAAAGGGCGGTCTTGATTTAACAGCTCAGTTCTAGCCCCTAAGTGAGACTTTTCACACAAAGGTCTTTTTTTTTCTTATTCCTGTGTCTTATTACAAATTTTTCCCTGAGACAGAGCCCAGATTGCGTTTTGTAAATGCAGTATACCGCATTCACAAACTATAAACACATGCTTCCTGTGATAAACGAACTGAATGATGTGAACTGCAAAGCTGATAATGTCAGGGCCGTCGGAAGGTTTGGAAAAGGTCCAGAAGGGCACATTATGAACCTTTTCAGCTTGCCTCGTGAATATTAATTAGGTAATGCTCGCCCAGTGAAAGATAAGCGTCTGCTGGCCACAGTAGATCACCTGCTGCGTTTTAATTCGCCTAGTTAAAAGTATGTACAGTACTGTTTTTGTGAAGAAAAAGTACATACTTTTGAGCAGAATAGTTGGCAAGCTTTGGGTCATAGGCCTACTACTTCGTTTAAACTGCCCTGTCAATCATCTTGTCACAGTTAAAATCCTCCACATTCAATTAAATTTAATGTCCTATCGTATCAGAGAGACATGTAGTAGCACGTGGATCTTTTATGTCTAAAACTCTCCTTATGCGTTTGCAGGTTAATGACCAAACGTATCTTTATAAAAGTTCACAATGTTGTTGCAGATGAAATATAATGTGGATAACATTGGATAAATACATTTTTGTCAGGTTAGATACTAATCACTCAAACCCCTTTATCTAAACCTAGTCAACCGTCGGTCTTGTACATCCGCCATGTTTGTAGTTTTTATTTTTTACACATTTTATCTATCGTTTGAAGTTCTAATCGAATCCTCATCCACAGTGCAATGGGTTTGGGACAATGTTAGAGTGTGCATGGATCTGCACTTCGGATTCTAACCGGAAAAAGTAGACCATCTGTGTATCTTTGGAATAATCATTTCAACATACTACTATTTAGGACACACTCATTCTGATTGTGAATACTATTTAGGACGGATAGTATGCGAATTATGACGCAGCAACCGTTTACAGCAACATTGTTTGTTTTTACTGTAGTCAAACTACTGTACATTTTAAAATTACTAGGCAGTTGGCAAATATCACTTTATAGTTATATATAGTATACAGTAGTGGTATACACTATATGTGTGTGTGTATAAAAACACTAATGTTCAAAATGTTTTCGAAAAATTTCTTTTATGCTCACCAAGGCTGCATTTATTTGATCGAAAATGCCGTATTATATTGTAAAATATTATTACAATTTTAAATAACTGTTTTCTATTTTAATATATTTTAAAATGTAATTTATTCCTGTCATGCAAAGCTGAATTTTCAGCATTATTATTAAGTCGTCAGTGTCACATGATCCTCCAGAAATCATTCTAATATGCTGATTTGCTGCTCAACAATGTTGAATTTGATTAATACAGCATTTGTTTAAAATATAAATCTTTTACAACATTATAAATGTATTTACTCTGTTTTGGTCAATTTAATTTAGTGGTTAAAAGTATTATTACAATTTTTTTTTTTTTTTTTTAATCGTACTGACCCCAAACTTTTTGAACAGTGGTGTTTATATTTAAATAATTAAGATGGATTAAACTTTTAACATAAAATTGTTAATTTCTAACTTAAAGATGAATAAATCATTCAAAAGTTGAGGATACATGTCGCCTTCAGTAATTATGGTTGCTTACCGCTTGATAATATATATATATATTTTCTCACCCTGTTTCCCTTTGGCTATCTTGTATAATAATAGCTTGTATAATATGTTGTAGCATCAAGGTTTGTTTGCCCGTGTCTCATTGTAAATCTTTCCTCAAGGAAGATCCCAGGCCTCCACATCTATGCAGCGATGCAGGACGAAAAAGAGCAAGAAATGATCCAGAGTCCAGTTTCTCCCACTGACAGCACACCCAGCTGCAGTTCTCAGAGAGAGCTGCTCACACCACTGGAACCTCTGGACACTGAGCCCAACACCCAGACCATCGGTGAGCACCTGCTGGACACCTCTGATGCGTTTCCATTTATCACATGCCACTCAGATTCTCTCTTGTACTGAACACATAGCTTGTATTCTTGAGAACAGCAGATACACTAAGGGCCCTATCATACTGCCGGCGCAGGGCCACACAACTAGTTTCAGCCTGACGCAGTTATCATTTTTACGTCCTGCGCCACGTTGTTTAAATAGCAAATGCCTCATGGGCTGCTGGTCTGAAAACGAGGTGTGTTCAGGCGCATTGTTGACGCATTGCTATTTTGAGGTAACTGAAATAGACTGCGCCATTGACCAACAAAAACCTCATCTAAAGTCAATGGCGCAGTATTTTTTTGTTATTTAAAGAGCGCATTAGTAATATGCGCCTATAAGCGGGTTCACAACACTTATTGCACACACAGCAGGGACACGCAGCAGCACACAAACTAGCCAAATATTACAAATAAAAAGATTACGATGCAAAATATTTATATTGTGTATATAAAGATATGGTGGAATCCGGCTTGTCCCGTTGATGGTCTGCTACGAGCTTTAACCTTGCGCACGAGCAGATCCGTTTCCTCGCTAGAGAAGTGTTACGCCATGGCGCGAGCGCAACTGGCTTTTAAAGGGAATGGGACATGAGACTCTGATTGGTTTATTGCACGTTACGTCCAAAACACACCCATTACTCATAAAGAGAATAGGGACAACCCTTTTAGACCATGCGCCGTGTGCGGCGACCATTTTTCCCGTCGTTAAACTAGCAAAAGTGGATTGGGACATGCCCTAAATGCGCTTGCGCCCTGCGCTTTAGACCATGCGCTTACAGGGTATCCGCGGGTCCTTAAAAAGTCTTAAAAAGTCTTAAATTAGATTTTAAATATTTATGGGCTTAAAAAGTCTTAAAAAGTCTTATTTTGACTTATGAAAGGTCTTAAATTTTCAATGGCAATTTGAGTTAGACATATCTAAATGTTTTCCAAATTAAAACTATCTAATTAGCGTACTTTTTTATTTACTATTCGTTCTTTGTGGATTTGCTCGTTCACGTGACATTTCGCGTCACATTCGCGCCAGCATTACGTCTGTCTCCTGCACGCGAAACAGCAGGAGAGGAGAAGAAAGCTGGTTAATTTCAGTTCAATTGTAAGTTCATTCTTTATGTGCGTAGTGGTGTGCGATGTGTATTGTCTATTATGATATTGTAATCATTGTTTTACTTTAACGTTAACTATGTACGAGGGCGCACTGCGAGCTGACATCGCATTTGTCTCTCATGCTTGCTTTCACTGCGTGATGTGTCAGTGCAGTTATAGGTATGTTCCCTAATAGACGTATAAAGTTTTTGTATTTTATATATCATATGTTGTTATCATACAATATTACATCAGCAAGAGGGCTGTTTTCCCGTGCACAATAGCAAATATGATATTTATTTTATATAACAGTTAAATTAACATTGTTACATTTTATAAACAATATTGTCAATATTGTTTGTTTTCCCTTTATTTCGCTGACGAGAATTTCAAAATGAAACCGTAGCAGAGTCTCAATGCAAAAGACAGCGATGATTTCTTGACTGAAATCCGCGTTTTGAACGAATCATTTTAACGATTCAATGAACAATCACTTGCAGTTCCTGAATGAATCAGCCGTTTGAACAAATCGTTTATGAATGACTCCCTGAGACAGTGACTTGCCGCCACCTACTGGCGGGTTTAGTTTCACATTTAAAGTACCCTGTAATTAAAATGTTACAATTAGAAATCAGTTCATATTTAAATATTGAATTAAGAATTGAAAGAATTGAATATATCATAGCTTTATTTATGCAATTGTAAATGGAGTATAAATATATTAATGCCAGTTCTGATGCTGCTTCTGTGTCTCCTCTGCACTGCAAAGATGGATTTTGATTTAATGATTTAATATAACTGGTAACAGTGGTATTGTGTTATTATTCTAATATAATTTAATTTGAATGTTAGAATTTGACATAAAAGGTGATGCATACCTCGAAGTAAAAAAAAAAAAAAAGTCCATATATGGGTGAAAATGCCCCTGGAACTCAATTTAAGGTTGCAAATATTGCCCTTTAATAAAAAAATGTTAATTCCTTTCACTGCTGTGAACTGACCACTGCATAGAATATGAAAAATATGAATATCTTCGTGAGTCAGCTGTCAACAACAGGCCTAAACCAGCCATGGTACCAGTACACAAACACAATCAGTAAAATATCATCTAATTATCATCAACAAAACGTTGAAAATATTGAGACATTTTTTTTTCAATATTGCGCACCCCTAATGTAAGGTATTAATTTTGATTTCTTCAGGTCTTAAAAAGGTCTTAAAAAGCCTTAAATTTGACTTTAAAAAGTGTGCAGATACCCTGGCTTAGATCCTTAAAATAGGGCCCTTTACCCGTCACTCAGCTCAGTCTGCGTGTGTTAGGTAACTTCTTGTAAATGGCTTCAGCAGATTTGTTGGAAAAGGTGGTCTTGTTGATTGCAGGCGAAAACATATGCTTGACATATGGTCCCTTGGTGATGCTTATAATAAATCAACAAAACAGCAAATGTCATGATGCATTTCAGCTTTCTAGGCTGCTATGTGAACGTTGCCACTGTCAATTCACACTCTGTTGTTCTTTTCCCAGAATGCATCAAACCTCATCCACGCGTCAAATTCTCATCAGATCTTCCTACGTACATCGACGTTTGAACTCTAGACTCCGCCACGTCAAGGACTTTGGTCATGCGGACACAAAGGTTTCAAGCTTTATTCGGTACTTGTGCATGTTGGACATTAACTTTACTGTGCTCTGTGAATACTAGAACAAACTTTGTACAGCTTTTTTATATGTCTGTGTATTCAATAAATCATTTTTGATGCTGTTCATTTATAAAGACGCCAGTGTGTATAAAGTTGGAGGGAAAGGCCAGCATGAGGGGTGGAAAAACGAAAATGATTCTTGGTTAACTGTCCGTTTATTTTTTATCGTTACCAGTGGCAGTACAGTATTCATGAGAGTGAAACATGGATGTGTGACATTTTGGAAGTGTTTTAATAATAAACTGTACATTTATTAATGATTATTGTAAAATGAAACATTTCCTGGGTTTCATTGTGTAAAGCTATATTTAGCGCATCTGTACTTTACATGTAACACAATAATGTAGGTTTTATTATTTGACTCAGTTTAATGCGATTATTCATGAAGCAGATTTAATGTTGAAGCTTGTTTATCTTTCTTTTTTTTTTTTTGCTTTTCTGCAATATCAAAGTATTTTTCTCATAGTAAAATAAATTCTGTATTTCTAGGTAGAAATAACTTGGTTTACAGATACATATCAAGCAGTGTCAAGATATGTTATGTAAACTGACATAAGACATTGAGATACATGAGATATTTCGATACATGGTGGCAATTTCATACATAAACAATTTTGTATGAAATAATTTGTGCACTCACAGGGGGTTACATGATTTATGTTTTGATTTTGCTTCTCTTTTTTTTTTTTTTTTTTGCTTTTAAATTCAGTCATGTCATACCAAAAGCTGACGGATATGAATGTATGAATGTGTAAGTACGTATTTAAATATTTAAGACTTTGCTCTCTTTATTTTTTAACAGTATAAAATCACAGGGAAGCGACGAGAAGTATACTTTAACTAATAAATTAACTAGTAATATTCAGAAATCACTCAATACCAAAATAATGTCACGTACAGCAGGCATCATCCACTATTACACACATATTGGCAGCATTTCATGACAAATTATTTTATTTTACCTTGTATAGTTTGAGAATTTAACACAGTCTATCCATATTGGTATATGACTAATTTGGCTAGTTAAACGAAAATTTTAATTAACAATTTCTACCAAAATACAGTTTGCATGGACCTGGGGCAACTATAAAATTACATACAATTATATGATTATTTGCATTTTATTATTTATTTGTATTATTATTGATATTTACATGTAGCATTGCAACTCATTGAGAGCCACTGCATGTCCTCCTGTTTATTATAATGGTGCTGTTACACACATGGCAGAGATCATGGTCCTCACGTTATCTTTATGCTATCATCTATCCACTACTATCTTTTTCTCCACTATAGCATTTTTATCTATGGGATGCTTCCCATTTCTTCTCTTCTTTCAATATTTGAATATCAAGGTTATATTACAGCTATTGCCAGTTTTTCAATGAATGAAAATGGAGGTCATCTTTATTACACAAATGTCAGAATATTGAAGACAGCATGTTTAAAAGGGAATTTTTAATGGATTATTTTATTTCAATTGTCCTTGTCCGTCACCTTTTGTACACTACCTATAAATATCATGTCACAGCAGTAGAGGATATTCATACTGAGACAATTCACTATGGACTTGATACAATCACAGTACAGATTATATTTTCATAATATCATGAGCGCTGCAGTCTGACGCTGTCTTTGGCATATGAGACGATGGACGACAAGACTCAAGTTATGAGTCGAAACTGTCAATCAAATGAGTGCAGGGCATTGTGGGTAGGGGGGAGGGGCTATAAAATGAGCAATAGCAATATAATTCAATTGTTTCTGCTAAAAGGCCCACAACAGATAAAAAAAAACAACATTTTTGACTAAATCAATATCTGAAGATCCAGACTTGATGGCTGAAGAGAAATACATTTTAATTCATTATTAAACTGAGTTGTACATTTAGATTGAAGACAGAGATTATATAACTGTTGTTAAACCACTGGCTACAAAACAAGACACTTTATGAGCTTCGAATGGACAAACTGTGGCAGCCAGGAATAATCCAGCGCTGCCACTTTACTCTTAAGAGTAAGGAAGATTATTTTTGTAGAAGACGAGTTTTATTACTGTAAAGATTTTATATATCTATATATATAAATATATAAAAAATGTAGGTGTCATGTTTTTTTTTTTTTTTATATATATATATATACAGTATCTCTTTCTTTGACCTCAACTCTGTGCAGTGTGGAATTGTTTCTGTTTGGTGCAATCGTATTTATTAAATGAAATCAGTCCCTGTAATTGTGTTTTGATTTTCTTACAGTATTTGTAAAAACATTATGTAATTTGCTGAAGTAACCTTTAAATCATAGATAATAAAGTATCAATCAGTCAAATGGTCTATGTTTTTATTTGAATAATAGGCTTGCCTAATAGGATATATGCAGGAATAATAGGATAATGGCTTTTTAATGTCTATGCAACCTTTTATCAATGATAATATAAATAATAATAATATGTTATAACCGTGTACACTCCTATACAAAAGTTTGGGGTCTGTAAGAATTTGCATTGAAGTCTAATGCTCACCAACGCTGCATTTATTCGGTCAAAATACAGTAATATTGTGAAATATTCTATGTGAATATATTTTTAAATGAAATTTATTCCTGTGATGGCAAAGCTGAATTTTCAGCATCATCACTCCAGTCTTCAGTGTCACATGATCCTTCAGAAATCATTCTAATATGATTTGCTGCTCAAGAAACATTTCTTATCATTATCAGTAATGAGAAGAACAGTTGTGCTGCTTAATATTTTAGTGTAAACAGTTCTATTTTTTTCAGGATTCTCTGATGAAAAGAAAGCATTTATTTGAAATTGTACAACAATATAAAACATCTTTTATATACAGTACATGTAGTGTTCTGGTTAAACGTGATCTCTCAACATGCTGGTTATAAGATGATTTCTGCCCCCTTCTAGAGAAAAAGGAATGCGAGAAAAGAGGAGAAATGAGCAGCCATTAGCGAAGAATGGTTTTGCGACAGCGCAGCTAGAGAGACAGAGAGAGGGAGTTAACTGGAAGGCACATGAGACTGCAGATTAAGGAGCAATCAATGTTACCAGGGCTCTACTGACATCTCAAGGTAACTTTCAACGGCGCCCAGGGAACTGTAAGTATGAGTGTGTTTGTGCGTGTTCCTGTCATGCAATTGCAGTCAAGGGCACGGCTAATTCAAGACTAATGATTCATTTCGAATTTCTTCATAAAAATGATGCCCTCACGACAAAGCATTAGGCGACCAGCGCACCTCTTGTGTACAAATGAAAGTTTATCAGAGGCCTGTCTCCTCCAGGATAATAACCAGCTCAATCCGCTCCCTGTGGGTTCGTACTGTAGTTACTCCAAGGACATTAGACTCAATCTTCCTCTGGTGATACGTGTGTGCCTACAGCGAACAGTGTCCACCGCTGGCATCTCTGCTCACAGCCGGTCGACTCACCATGTTTAATTACCTTTGGAAAGAAAGACCAGCGGGAGAGAGAGAGAAACACACACACACACACACACACACACACACACACACACACACACACACACACACACACACACACACACACACACACCAAAGGGGAAACTGCATTAGTAATTCATTTCATAGGCCTGTTAAAATCCAAACTAATTACAAACTATGTAATACATATGAAAGGAGCTCTTTTCATTGATAGGCCATGTAACATTTTAAAGCGTCAATCATCTGATGAATGCAAAATCAGGTGTTTTATGTCAAATGACATTTGGTTTCATAGGACAGTAATGAATGTGCTTCTCTATAAAATGTAATTCTATCAAGCTGCCTGGGTTTCCCAATAACATTGCAAATTATGCTTTTAAAGGAGAACTCCGGTCAATTTTAACATTGCGCTCATTTTTTTGTACATTTGGAGTGCTGTCAGTACAGACAAAAACGACAAAAATCGATGTTGCCTACACCGTGTTATCCTCTTTTTAAAATTCGCATCCTGTTGACTTCAATGGGGCAAGTTCTAAACCTGCTTTTAGCCTCTTAACAACCTTAATGTGTCATTACAAGTGCACAGCCATGTGAGTGGTGTTATTAAGAGTGACCACGGTCAATCTGACTGCAGTAGATGTGAAAGATATTAATAAAAATGATGTTAATTCAGCCAGCTCACATACCTGTATTTACTTCCTGTTTTCGTTCGAAGTCCACAGTAGTCAATTGTCGAGTTCGCGCGCGCGATCATTAGTTATATTAGTTACCAATGATCGCGCGCGCGAACTCGACAATCGACTACTGTGGACTTCGAACGAAAACAGGAAGTAAATACAGGAAGGATAACACGGTGTAGGCAACACCGATTTTTGTCGTTTTTGTCTGTACTGACAGCACTCCAAATATACAAAACAATGAGCTCAATGTTAAAATTGACCGGAGTTCTCCTTTAATATCACTGGTAAGTCCAAAGGTGCTGAAGGTGAATAATTTCTCCAGGGAGTTTCTCTCACCAACATAAAAATACTGCCAAACATGACAATTATGCTATGAAAAGCATGGTATAATTTTTAAATGTATTTTTTCTTTCTTTCAGGATTCGTTGATAAATAGATAGTTCAATAAACAGCATTTATTTCAAACCGAAATACTGCATATAAATGTATTTGATCATTTTAATGCATCCTTGCTGAATAAAGCTATTAAATGCAATTTTAATCAAATACAGCCTTGGTGAGCTTTAGATAATTTCAAAAACCTGATTTTTTTATTTATTATTAATATAAATTAATTCAATATTACACAATTTTTGGAATTTATATGTTGCGAGTTAAGTCAAGACAGCGAGAAAGAGAGCATCAATACTTATCCAGCCGTTCACTTCATTAACTTCCCATCTCTCCCTGGGGACAGATTGCATTCTCTAGAGGTTAACGCGGGCCAGCAAAGAGAAAGTCACTCTCTTCTCCAGACTGATTTGCATGGTCTGTTGATAATTGGCATTCAGGAAAGCTGAATTTGATTAGGAGGTCCAGGGGTACGCTTCACTTCTGGAGACTCTATCACACACTGTCCTTGTTCTTAACGCCCACTGGCAAGGCGACGATGATCATTTGACAGAGATTTCATGAGCATATTTCCTTCATCTATGATTAATCTGTGTTACTTATGCAGCAGAACAGAGCCAGAAGTTTATTTTAATGAGAATGAAAGAGCTGAACTAAATGCAGAGGCCTTAAAGGAGGCAGGAGGAAATGAAAACGGACTGCAAACGCACCCTTGTGGGACACCCTCCTTTTTTCCGAAGCAAAATGGATTATATATTTCTAATGAATGGACACTGAACCTTATGTTTGGCCTGGTTGATTACCATGCTAGAACCGCAAAATAAGCAAACTCCAAATGATGCATAGTTAGGTAAACGGCTGATTACTCATTAATCTGCTTGTGCAGTTTTTAATAAAACCCAGAGCTGGAGAACTGAATCGTTTCTATGCAACCTGTAAAATGTTCTCATGTATTGATCAAACTGGTTCTTTGTATTTGCACAATGAAACACAAACCGTGGCAGAAAGGGTCATTAAAACCACGCTCTACTGGAGTGTAATCAGCATACACTTCGCTGACATCATGATTGCAGTAATTAACTTCATCCTTTAAATATTTTGCCTATTTTATCAGTAGCATACTAGAAGAAACCTGTAGGATGAACATTAAATCGTGTTCAAAACCCATCTTCAGTAATGTCACATGCTTCTAAGTTAAACGGGGTATTCGATGAGGAAAAAAAAATGAACGGGGCTTGATGTTATCCATTGGGATAACATTGGATTGGATTGTGAAAAGTCAGCATTCCATATCAGAATAGATGTGCAGAGAAAGCTGGACGTTATCTATATATAACGTGGTTGGATGGGAAGCGTTAATAACTAAGGGCAGTGGCGGTTCTACATTGAATTACACCCTGGGCGAGACCCCCTTCGAGCCCCCCCCCCCCCCCCCCCCCCCCCACCCAAAAAATAAAACAACAACCCAACAATAAAATCACATACCGTTCATTTGAAAAACACAGTTAATAGAATCAAGTTATTTTGCTAGATTAATCTAACTTTCAGGGAGGAACCATTAGCTCATTGGTTACTGCCTTGAATTCTATGCATGGAGCACTTTTAGTTATGACTTGTTAAACTATACTTTGTCACTAAATAGAGTTTTTAAAAGTGTAAGGGTCCGAGAGATATTTATGTAGTAACACAATACTTATCACTTAAATAATTTCTAACAGCTGTCATATTAACAACTATCCAAACTGTTTTAGACCTAGAATAGCTATTGTAGGCCTATGTCACTCTTAAATGTCAGAGAAAAGGACAGAATCAGAGATTATTTTTAATAGAAAATTGTACTTTGCATATTATAGGCTACTGTAAAAACACATAATTATATTTGATCATTATGAAAATGATTTCCATTTCATGAATATAGTGACCAAAATGAGCACGGTTATACACAGAATCTTGTTCAAAAAGCCTAATACACAATGAAATCAATTCACCAAGTTAATAACATTAAAGATGATGGCCAAATTTTAAAGGAGTGTCTTTAATGTTATCTAACGTGCACGTTCAAATAAACTTTTGACAAAAAGGTTTTATAAAAAGATAAACCTCACATATTTCAGCATTTAAATCATCTTTATAAAAAGAATGAGTCAATAAAGATACATTCCTGACATTTATAATGCACAGCTTATCTTTTATTATTAATAGTAAAATTCGGTCCGATTTTCCCATGGCTGTCGTTGCTATACAACCAAGCACTGCGCTCTCCACAACGACAAAGAAGTTTTTTAGTAGCTAATGGATTTCCACCACAGAAAAACGCTTGCTGTAGCTCTGCTAAAAGATTTATTTATGGAGAAGAGAAAAACACCCGCGTGTTTGGGTGCACGTGCACTCCCATACTGAAAAGTTTAAAAAATGTCATCTCGCTGCTCCTGGAAAAAATGAGCGCGTCGCTTCAATAATGAGCGCGCTTCCCGTGCGCCTACATTTGAAATAACGACCTCGAGCGCGCGAAAGACGCGATACGTGAACGCTTGGTGAGCTCCTCCAATCAGGACAGGAGACCCCCTTGACATCGCTTCTGTGCATGGCACCTTCTCAGCAAGCAGGGGACTATTACCATTGCCAATAATTGAATTGAAATGATAAAAAATAGAAAACCTTCGCGGCACAGAGGATTTTTTTTTAACTGCTCGTGGCGTGCCGCCCCCCATGTGACATGATGAAATGCCGCCCCGGGCGACTGCCCGGTTCGCCCGTGCCTAAAACCGCTACTGACCAAGGGAGTTTAGCGACATCAGCTGAAAGAAAAAACACGTCCAGAAGTGGACATTTGATGGAAGATTAAAGATAAACCTTTTTTTCTAATAAATCATGCATGGTACGACTAGAAATGTATTTTAAGAAAGCAAAAAAGGTTGATTTTGAACTTTTTTTTGTTGTTGTTGTTGTTCATAAACTTTTTAATTAGTCTATCTAAACAAATGGTTAGTTTCAAGAGCCACTTTACAGCACATATACTATTACTAAACACATCAGAGCAACATCAAAATAAAATATGTAATTTAGTCTAGCTTTCCAATGGCTACCCCAGGGTTTACATTTATATTTATAAGAAAATAATCATTTTAATGAATGACACTGCATTACAGTTTAAGCTGCAGTATAAGCTCAGCACTCTTAATGGAATAAAAGCTTATAAACCCTTTGACACTGTCATCCTCATTAGATTATTTATTTTGCGAAGTTACATTTTTTAGGTATAAAACAACAGTTAGAAAATGACTTTATGCCTTACAATGACTTAGCTCTAATCAAAGCCATTAATCACAGCCGTGTGAATGTAAACACTCGCACCAGATTCTGTTATTTATTTTGCTCAGTGAGGACATTGGAGAATGATTTATTTGATAATTGCATCATGAGACCATAATTCGTGCTTATATCAGGGGATGGATTTTACTCAGTAGTTGTATAATGCATTCCACTTGAAAAAGCTGTGATTGCATTATGACCCGAAATATGATGTATGATAGTTTGCTGAAACTTACCTTAACTTTCTCCCCCATGCATCAGTTGCAGTACCAAGTGTTCTCCACAGGGGGAGATGCGGGACCACCTGCACATGTTCATCTTTCACAGAAATGACTGTTCTACAGGAGAAAGAAGAAAAAAAAGTGGTAAGTGGTGGGCATTGGTTTTGTCGGTCTCCCCCAGCCTGTCTTACAGATATGTCTCCCTTTGTTTAAATAACAATTACTGTCTAATCATACATCAGTTGCTTCGCTTAACCTGCTGAAAATACATGAGGACAGAAATATCTATAAGGCCAAGTGACAAGAGACAGTATATGCAGGCGAACCACAAACAACTCTTAAGGTGACACTGTAATCATAACCATAGGTGAAGTGACAAAAAAAAATGTGGGAGTTCTTCTCCTTCCGCAGTTTGAGAAGTTTTGTACCTCTAACTCTTCATTCTGACACAGCGTGAGGGAAAAAGCGCTGTCCTAGTCTTTAATTGGCAGAATGGTGCCATTTCTGACATGAGCCATAAAAGAGAAGTTAACGGAGCAATTTTTTTCAATGTTAAAATACTTCCTCCTGTTCCAGCTTAACAGGCACAGACAACTAGATCAGAAGTTGCATTTCTCCAAAATTATATTTTTGTGGTGCTATCAAAACATTTTTCTGTTTGTTCCCAACCGGCTGCCACAGCAACATTTGCTTAAACAGAAGCATGAGTTTGGGGTAGAGGTAAATGTGTGTCCAACAGAAGGTGGGGAAAGTGTTAGAACTTGTGTTAATGCGTGACATTAATCAAATGTGACAGTAAAGACACAAAATAATGTTAAAAAAAGTTTTCTACTTCAAAGGAATCCTAAAAAGAAATTGGAACGGTTTGAAATAAACTTTTGAACGGTAGTGTAATGCAGTTTTTCTCAGTCGCTTTGGTACATTTCTCAGATCAGAATTGAAATTCTCAAAACTACCTGTTCAATCGTCACGTCATTGTGTCACTTGTGCACATCAAAAAAGCAGTTTCTCATTTCTTTGAATAAGTTGCAAATGCTTTGGTACATCCATGCAAATGATTATGTGCAATTCTCTGCTGTTTCCTACATTATCAATGGCTTATGTCATGTTGATTAAAATGTATTATAATGGGTCTCTGTTGAATAGTCTCACCCCCCACAACATTTAGGCATTAGTTCATAGCATACGTCTACTTACATGCAAAATGGTTGAACAAGTTGTCATAATATGTCAAGCATATTTATATACATTTCCATTACACTTTTTTTCTAAATCTGTCCTGTTCACATTTCTACGGAGCCCCTAAAGGGACCTTTGCAAACAAAAAAACAAAACAAAAAAACGCACGCGATAGTCTTTTTTTTTTCAAAGGTCCCTTTAGGGGCTCCGTACATTTCTACTTTTGTTTTTCTTCTTCTTTGTGCTATGTAGTGCTGTCTTCTCCTTTCTGTAAATTAAGCTTATGATAAAATACAGAACATTTACAAAAATGCACTTTTGCCACCCAAAGAAACCAGGATGTAAACAGAATTTTACTTAAAACAGAAATGTGTTGTGATGCATGGATTTGCATTCTGCAAATAGCAAATTGAGTTCAGCACAGATTTTTTGGGGTGTTTTTCCTTCATTATCTAATTTGCATAATTTATTTAGTAAAATGGGTGCTAAAATAGACAGCATGTTCCAAAACAAGCCTTTGTTTCTGGTACATTCTCTCCTACGATTTACAACAACAGTTCATAAAGCTGCATGCTATGTGTGGAAGGATGGTGAGAAGAAAGTGTTTGTAGGAAAAAGAAAAAAAACTTTCAAATCTCATCTGGGCTTCGCCCTAAGGCATATGAGAGACTGAGGAAAGATTCTATGATTCTAAAAATGAACTTTCTTGGCCTGAGTGGTAAGCGCTATGTTTAGTGCAAACCGAATGGAGCACATCACCCTGAGAATATCATCCTCCTAACAGTGAAGCGTGCTGGAGGAAGCATCACTCTTTTAGGGGAAAACTCATAAAGGAAGAAGGAAAAATGGATGGAGCTAACTCCAGAAATATCTCATAGGATAAAGTGCTGCAATCAGCAAGAACGCTGGCACTTTAAAGACACTTCATCTTCCCACAGCACCTGAAACATACAGTAAAAGCCACAATGGAGTGACTTCAAAGCAAAAAAAGGTTAATCGCCTCTAGTGGCCCTGCCAGAATCCAGACATCGGTCTTATTGAGCATCGCTGGAACGATTTAAAGATTGCGGTTCACGATCGATCCCCATCCAACCTGATGTAGCCTGAGGAATTCTGAAGAAGAATGGGAAGAGTGAAATATTTCACTGCCAAGATATGTAACACTGAGACTGTTGTGGAGAAATGTCATCTCTTTCTTGCAAATGACGCTCAAGAGGCAGTGTTCCAGAAGTCAAAATAAGACTTTATTGAACAAAGTAACAACGCCGAGATGGACATCTGAATTAGTCTCTGGCCAGGGTGCCATTCTTATGTAGTTCTCTTATCTGTTATTTCACAATTACCAAGTGACTTCATTCTCTGGTAAGATTCACCCCTCCTGTTTCCCACCATTAAGTTTCACTTCTCCTGCCTTTCTCTCTAATTGTGGAAACCTGCCAATTGATGCTCAACCCTTTCTCAGAGGCAAGATGTAACATTTCACAAGGACAATCAACTCTTTCCCAGAGGCAGGAAGCCTTCAAGTGAAATAATGGTCTTATTCTTTGACAGCCACCTGTTGTTTACTGAAAACCCCTGACTAAGCAAAAACTGGAGACACAAGACTTTCTCAGACGCATCTGACCTTTGTAATAATTATTTCTCACAGTCACGTAGGGCACAAGACCTTCGAAACACGTTTGGCTTTTATAGTATTCAAACTAGTTCTACAATCAATACAGACATGCCCTATGAACCTCATACAGCTGGAATATAATCTGTACTCATATACACTCTTAAAATTGGCATCTATAGTTCCATGAAAAACCTTTAACATCCTTGGAACACAAAATGTTCTTTATAGTGGAAAAAGGTAGGATATTAAAAAAAAAGTTGCGCACTCTAATATTTTCTTGGACCACCTTTTATTTTGAGTACAGCATGTATTCACCATGGCATTGTTTCGATAAACTTTTGCAGTGTCTCAATTTTTATTTCAGTCCTGAGTTTCAATAATTTTTCATCGAGATCTTGTGTTGATGATGGGAGAGGCAAACTACAGCGTAAAGTCTTCTCCAGCACATCCCAAAGATCCTCAATGGGGTTAAGATCAGGACTCTGTGGTGATCCATGTGTGAAAATAATGCCTCGTGCTCCTTGAACCATTCTTACACAATTAGAGCCCGATGAATCCTGGCATTGTTATATTGAAATATGCCCGTGCCATCAGGGAAGAAAAAACCCAAACCCTTAGTATATAGCTGACCTCATTTTAGAGCCACTCAGTGTTGCTGAACCTAGGCCTGACCAAGTGAAGCAAAGCCAGATCATTACACGGCCTCAACAAGATTGTACAGTAGGGACTATACATGATGGGTGGATCGCTTCATTCGCCTCCCTTCTTATCCTGATGCGCCCATCACTCTGGAACAGGGTAAATCTGGACCAACCTGAGTCCAATCTTTATGCTTCCTTGCAAACTGAAGCTTTTTGTTTATGATTAGCCTCACTAATAAGTGGCTTTCTTAAGGCCACACAACTGTCCATTCCCAATCTCATGAGTACTCCTTGCATTGTGCATGTATAAATGCTCTTATTAACCTGTTAAGCTTCAAGCCCATTTTTGAAAAATCCCCAGATATGGCATTCCCAAACTGAAACAGATACAGCTCATGAACCCTTTGTACTAAAAGCACAAGTAAGATCTCATTTGAAAGCTGACACCTGGAAGTTTATTGTAAATGTAGAATTAATTATTGTCATAATGAAAAAAAAATAGTTATAAATAGCTTCAAAGTTTTGTAAAGTTATTATACATTTATTTTTATGAAACATCTTCATGAAAATAAAATTGAAGTTGGCATTGTAGCAATCTAGAAATACACTGCAGCTAAAGCCACATGTCTAACCATGTTATATTTAAAATCTGAAGATGATAAGTCTAAAACTCTGTATTTAGTTCAATGTTTTTCAAGATCATGTCATATGACTTTATTTTGATTAGACTGGTGTTTATTGTCATCTTATAAGCATCTATTCAGTCAATTGCCTCTATTGTTTTGTGATGCAAAAACGAGTCCCATTCAGTCTCAGGCTCCCCTGCACATATTCACACCTCTCCAGCCTGTTTATTGCTCTAAATATGCTTTTCTTTTGTCTGCATTATAATCACTAACGACTAGCAATTCACACTGTTTCAATCCCTCATTTATTTTATAAAAGTTCTCACTTCACAGTGAAACTGTATCAAATGCCCTTTTTGAAAAACGAAACATTTCAGTAAGCATTCTTATTTAGAAAAAAAATCATAAAAATTACATCGAAGTTAGGTAGCAGGTGCTCAGTACTAGCTAGCATGTTAGCTTAGCACACCATCAATACACGACAATTTATGAGAATAAAACTATGTTTGTGCTCCAACTTACTTTAAAGCGCAAGTCGAGTGTTTTAAATAACTTTCTGTAATCTGATTTGGCTTCAGATAAAAAAAATCAGATAGAAAATATATTATTTTATTGTATTCTGCACAATTTGAAAGTCTATCTCGATTAGCATTACATTATACATATAATCTATTATTATGAAAATACCTGACATGACTCGAAGAACACAGGTAAATCAAATATCATTGCAATCATGTTTATTGTCTTCAAAACATCTTTATCTGCACTTTACAGCGATCTCGGATAGCTTTGTTTATGTGTCAGGACTTCCTGAATGTCACATGATTATGGCTCTTCTTCATGTGATCCATATATGGACTTTCCTGTGTAAACAGCGCCCTCAGACTTCAGTATGAATGGATAACACAACTGTACATCAGAGTATACAGCGCTCAAAATGATTACATCGACGCATTTGGGTATAAATTCAATAAATATTATTCCTGTCTATAGAAGTCTGATGTAAACCTATGAGAATCTATCAATATTTCTCCAAATCTGCACATGTTTGAGCTAAAAGCCCTGAGGGACGTTGTTTTGTGAATCGCTGTCATGACGATCGCACGGGAGTTTTTTTCTGAATGAGAGCAGCTGACGCTCATAATTCATATTAAAGGTAACGACTCATTTTTTTATTTCATAACTCCTGACACAAATTAAGACATAACTCTCACTATAAGTTTCACAGAATACAATAGTGGTCAAATACTGAAACTTGAGTCTTATATCGTTTTAATGATGTATAGTTTGTCAAGTTAATCACATTAAATATGATAGTAACTTTGAACTATTTAAAAAAAAAACGCTTCAGAGCGCCCACGCACTGGTGACGGTTAACAGGTTAAACTATTAAACATAGCTGTGAGTTCTAGTACTATCGATTTTCTATGATTTGACTTCACCAAACGTTTAAGTGATAATGGTTCACCACTATCCTTCCAGGTTTTAATAATGCGCCGGATAGTTCTTAGTCCAATTTTAGTAATTTCAGCAATCTCCTAATTTCAATTCAGCAGGCCAATAATTTGACTTCTGAAACGCAGTGACATTTTTTCCACGACCACGGGATGTGTCTTCCCGACATGATTGTTTAGGAAATGAGAAGGTACCCACTGCGTCAGTTAAGTTAGGTTGCCAGCTGAAACATTAATCACTGCAGGAATTATACAATCAAAGCCTCTTGCCTATTTGCTCATTTAAATCCAGGTGGCGACTTTTTTTTTTTTTTTGGCAGGGCAGTATATGTTATGCTCTTGTCATTCCAATCCTTAAAGACTTTCCTTCTTCATGGAATTTAGTTATTTAGCAGAATATGGAATGTTTTTTCCATACAATGAAATAACTTTTCATGTTCCATAGAAGGAAGAAAGTCATACAGGTTTGAAATGACATTCTACTTAAGTAATCTTACATATTTCTGAATGAAACAGTATATTCAGGAAAAATAAATGTTGGTAGGGGTTAATTGTATCTATTGAGATTTAATTGGGATCATTACAAGTGGGTGTTACATACTAGAAAATACTTATGCCAATTGAAAAGAAAAGTTGTTTCAGAAGCAAAGCAAGTTATTACATTTATTACATCATTATTACATTTAGTTATTGCATCACATACTACAAATATAATTTCTTTGAATAGTATAATACAAGGAACATGTATTATCAAAGTATAAAGGGTCGGTGGAAAAAACTGGCCAAATGTTGACTAAATGAATGTATCTAACAGTCAACTCCTGCTGGAGTTAAAATGCAAGGCACGGTTTTTATTCCAGATGTGTTTTCCTCTTGTCTTGGGTCTGCTGTACACTGACTCGTGCAGTAGATGGCACTGCATATATGCTGTTGTGTGAACAGAATGCTTGGACTAACAAAGACAATGCTTTAACTAGATAGAACATCTTCTTTGGGGGAAAAAAAGCACAAGAGAATGAGCCCCCCAAAAAGCACCAAATATCACATATGCTGCTGCTGTCCATTTATTGCTAAACATAAACAAAAAGATATTCATAAATTATTCTCGTCTATAAAGCATTTATAATAAACCATGCATGAACACTGAAAAGAAAACTGAAGCCTTCAGATTTAGGACCATTAATGTGATAGTTCACCCAGTAAATGATAAATCTGTCATCATTTACCCACCTCATGTCATTCCAAAGACTTCCTTTCTTCTGCAGAACACAAAAGAAGATATTTTAACTAATGTTGGTATCAAAGTAGTTTTGATGAGCAGTGACGAAAAAAACAACAACTCTGAGACATTTCAAAAAATATCTTATGTTTCGCAGGTTTGGAATGCCAATGAGGGTCGGTAAAGGATGACAGAATTTACATTTTTGGGTAAAATCCTGAGTGTCACTTCTTCCATTTGGTTAGCTATTCCAGATCTAAGCACCACAAAGCAATCAGTCCTGCCTGGCAAGATTTCCAGGTATGTCGGCCAAGTCTTACATCAGCTCACCTCTACAAAGTCCTAAAAGCTGGAGGAAAAAACTTAAACTAGTCAAAGGTTAGGATGCTCTATTTTGACGATTTTAGAGGGGTTTACCGCTAGTCAGGCTTGGAGACCAGCAGGCAGATTAGTTAAAAACCAGTTTGGCACGAAGGTTCAACCACCTGTCTGGCAACTATACTTGTTTCATGGATGCTCATTAGTGAAGGGAGTGTCTAACTCCAGACAATACTAGTCCGGGACAACCAGGGGCTCCACAGAAATGTTCAGAGAAAATGATATATATATATATATAAACAATAATAAAATAGTTATGTTTAAACTTAAATAAAAATGGATATTATTTTTGTTTAATTGCGCTTTCTATAAACTGGTCAGAAAACATTAATCACAAATTATTATGTTAAATCTCTTATGTTCTTCCAAGCTGTATTTATTTGATCAAAAATAACAGTATAAACTGTAATATTGTGAATTATCTATCTATAAATTACAGGAACGTCTGTCTGTCTGTGTGTCTGTCTGTCTGTTAATCGAATATCTCTCGAACCGTTAGTCCGATGGATTTCAAACTTGACAGGTGTCTTGCTACGGGCACGAGTAAGTGCAGTGCCGAGTTTGACGTTGTTTGGATTAGAAATGCAAAAGATATCGGTAAATATATCTGTAAAAGAAGCACACATTGAAGTTGTGGTTTAAAAATAAACGTTCTGACATTAGAGAGGGTTGTAGTTTAAAAAGCTTCAGCTACACTTACTTCAGAAGTAAAAAAGTAGCGATTCTTTTCGAGAAATCTAGCGATTCTTTTCAAGGTTGTTATTTATTACAATGTAATTATAAGTTTATTACAATGTAATTATACATTGTTTACAGTTTTATTATACATTTATTACAATGTAATTATACGTTTATTACAATGTAATTATACGTTTATTACAATGTAATTATACGTTTATTACAATGTAATTATACGTTTATTACATGTATAGAACTATGAAAAACTATGTATAGAACTATGAAAAAGTATTCATTTTTGAAAAAGTAGCGATTCATTTCTGAAAAAGTAGTGATTCTTTTTGGAAAACAGTACACTGTAATAAATGTATAATTACATTTTAATAAACGTATAATTATATTGTAATGTATATAACACTGTAATAAATGTATAATTACATTGTTATAAACAATTATATTGTAATGTATAATAAGAATGTAATACATGTATTATTACATTATAATAAATGTATAATTACAATTATACATTACAATGTGTTTATTACAATATAATTATACATTTATTACAGTGTTATTATACATTTATTACAATGAAACTATACATTTATTACAGTGTTATTATACATGTATTACAATTTAATTATACATTTATTACAGTGTTTATTACAATTTAATTATACATTTATTACAGTGTTTATTACAATCTAATTATACATTTATTACAATGTAATTATACATTTATTACAATGTAATGCATTTATTACAGTGTAATTATACATTACAATATAATTATACGTTTATTACAATGTAATGCATTTATTACAGTGTTATTATACATTACAATGTGTTTATTACAATGTAATTATACATTTCTTCTAATGTAATACATTTATTACAGTGTTATGATTACAATGTAATTATACGTTATTACAATGTAATTATACATTTTTTACAGCGTTATTATACATGTATTACAATGTAATTATACATTTATTACAATGTAATACATTTATTACAGTTTTATTATACATGTATTACAATGTAATTATACATTTATTACAGTGTTATTATACATTTATTACAGTGTTTTTATACATTTGTTACATTATTATTATTATTATACATTAATTTTGTTACATTATTATTTTGTTACAATATTCTTTTTGAAAAAAGTAGCGATTCAATTTTGAAAAAGTAGCGATTCAATTTTGAAAAAGTAGAAATTCTTTTTGAAAAAGTAGCGATTCACTTTCGAAATAGTGATTCTTTTCTGAAAAAGTAGCGATTCTTTTTGAAAAAGTAGCGATTCACTTTGAAAAAAGTAGCGATTCTTTTTGAAAAAGTAGCAATTCACTTTAAAAAAAGTAGTGATTCTGTTTAAAAAAGTAGCGATTCTTTTTGAAAAAGTAGCGATTCACTTTCGAAAAAGTGGCGAGTCTTTTAAAAAAAGTAGTGATTCTTTAAAAAAAAGTAGCGATTCACTTTTGAAAAAGTAGCGATTCTTTTTTTAAAAAGTAGCGATTCTTTCTGAAAAAGTAGCGATTCTTTTGAAAAAGTAGCGATTCACTTTAAAAAAAGTAGCGATTCTTTTTGAAAAAAGTAGCGATTCTTTTTGAAAAAGTAGCGATTCACTTTCGAAAAAGTAGCGATTCTTTTCTGAAAAGAGTAGCGATTCTTTTTGAAAAAAGTAGCGATTCTTTTTGAAAAAGTAGCGATTCACTTTTGAAAAAGTAGCGATTATTTTTTAAAAAGTAACGATTCTTTTTGATAAAAGTAGCGATTCTTTTTGAAAAAAGTAGCTATTCTTTTTGGAAAAGCAGCGATTCACTTTCGAAAAAGCAGCGATTCTTTTTGAAAAAAGTAGCGATTATTTTTTAAAAAGTAGTGATTCACTTTAGAAAAAGTAGCGATTCTTTTTAAAAAAGTAGTGATTATTTTTCAAAAATAATCGCTACTTTTTCAAACTAAGTAGTGTAAAAGAATTTCATTATTCATTTCTTACAGTAATATTATACATTTTTTACAATGTAATTATACGTTTATAACAATGTAATAATCGTAAATAAAAAAGCTAAATATTTTTTTCCATACAATTTTTTACACATATTTATAATGGTTTTATATTTCACTATATAAATGGGTCTTCAAACGTGATAATATTCCTGGCAGATTTTATATTAAAGTGAAGGGATAATTTGCAACATGATCATCATAAAACATATTTGGGGATCAAAACCATCAAAAAAGTAGCTGAAAATTCACCCTCAGTTTCTGATTGGGTAATTTAGTTAAAAAGAAAACAAGCATGGACCATTCACCTGATTCATTTTCCAAAGGCTGTCAAAAAGACAGGTGTGATTTCTCAAGACACCCATTTGAATGATATCTGTCATGTGGTTAGTTATCCAGATATTCCGGACTAAATATGCCTTATGTATGTAATTCCGATAGGCTCATCATCATCTTTCAGGAGTCAAGACTCTCTCTCTCACACACACACACACACACACACACACACACACACACACACACACACACACACACAGACAGCAATGAACGCAGAAACAGAGGCATCAACAGAACTCATTTAGAGAGCTATGCCGCCTGAAGCAACTGCCCATTTCCTCACAAACCAACACACCAATGTTCACAGCAAACAATTAATGATAAAAGCAAGTGCTCATTAAGAGCGATGTTCTCATTAAAACCAGTGATTAAGTGTTTGTTATTTATGCCATAACTGTAATTCAGCACCCACCGTGAATCTCAACTCAACGCTGCACTTCCAGTTACTTTTTTTTTTTTTAAGACGATAGATGTTAGTTCTGGGGAGTGGGGTTGTATAATAGCTTGTAATGTTTTAAATGTTGTTAGCTATTACCCCTGAGCTCTGGCAGATGGAAGGCATGCAAAGACACATCGTCTCAGGGGTGGGACTCGCAAAGCTATTTACACATTTCCATTGCCAAACGGAGAGAGTAATTATCTGTCTCAAAGAGAAATCAATCCAATAGCGTGGAAGGCCTCCAAAGGCGCAGCAGCAATATGAAAGCTACAAACGATGATGATGATGGTGATGATGAAAATATGAGCTGTATGCGGACAAGCCTTTTTTTTTTTTTTTTTAATGACTGTTCTTTGGTTTGAAGCCTAGCAGAGAGTCTATCTTTGAGCAGTGTTAGCATACGCTTTAAACCTCCATGAAGAACAGCAGTGCACTGCACACACCAGATGGGACTCGCTTGCTTCAACTCATATTATTTTGTTTAGCCAAACACACTGTTTATATCACTGCAAAAAAAAAAAAAAATTAGGCAACACTTGTTGACTAGAAAAAGTTGTTGCACTTGCACAGAATGTCTGTTATCACAGTTAAAAGTTTACTTGGTAAGAAATACCTAAAATACAAATGAAAGCAGATTAACTAAAAAGTTGAACACTGTAAAAGAATTAAAACACTGAAAAAAGAAAGGCAATAGGAAAATGACATGATGCATAATACTCTATCTGTTTGTGAATGTAAATATAGTCTGCAAAGTTTTAAAGATCAAAGCGCACGAAAAAGAAAGTTATTGTCTCCCAAAAGAAAAAACTGCCTGAAACAAGTCGTCAGCAATTCCAGTCTCACTTCCTGTTACTACCTATTAACAATGTAAGAAATGTGCATAATGCCAGCCTATGTGGTCTTAATTGGCTGCCGGATAACAACATCTACTTTGCCCAGCCCTCAAACACTGGAACTGATGCTGAGGCCTGGAAAAGTTTGGTTTGTGTGGTCGACATGTCGTAAATAAGATGCTTTCAGCGCTACGAATCCACTTTGCATGCACTTCAAAAGCATGAGGACTCGTGCTAGAATTGATACGGTAAAATTAACGCCATTGTAACTGTTCATATCACTGTGTATGAAGTGCTGAGAAAGCCTCTGGAACTGAAATTCAGATGTGGTAATGGCCGTTTCATTTCCGACACACACTGGAAGCAGAAGACCAATCACAGAACAGACTGGGCCATCTGACCAATCAGAGCAAAGTAGGCTCTCAGAAAGGAGGGGTTTATAGAGACCGAATTTTAGAATGAACCGTTTTTTCAGACTCCTTGAAAAATTAGGTGATATGCAATTTATTTTATGAGAAAAGTGTTTTATTTTTGTTTGTTTTTTTTACAAAAAAACTGTCCGTTATAAAAAATACTATTATAACAAATATTTTCTACAAATACATTTCATTACAGAATTTACCAATACAAATGTGAAAAGTTCTTCTCTCTCTCCCTCTCTCTCTCTCTCTTTCTCTCTCTCTACAGGTACATGTATAGGCTATACAGTAATATGTTTTTAAATAGCGCAGAAAGAGGATGAAAATGGTCATGTAAAACAAAAAAATACAGCATAATAACAATAGCGCCAAAAACTTGACTTAATTTACTTGATCGAATCAAAAATTAAATGCTGCAAAAGTGTAGAAGGACAAAACTGGCTAAAAAGTACAATGTATATTATTATTTTTTAACAATTATGACACAGCAACAGAGTTGGAACTATGACTAACATACCGGTACTGTACTGTTCAGATGGCTCATTTAGCTTGTGTCACACCTTTGTAAGATATCTAGTAGACCAGCAGGTGCCATTGGGTCCTGTGAGGGGTTTAATGAGAATGTAGACCGCCAGACTCACTTTATGAGATGTTCAGATCAAGATGCTGAACGACTGCATGTAATGTGTGGACTAGAGAGGGGGAGTTGGGGCAGGAGGCATCTGAGGTAAGTGTCCTGAGTTAACAATCTGTCCTCTTCCGGCACCTGCTGAATTTATCATCTTTTGTTCAAGAGGGTTACAGAATGTCTTCCATAGAGTTGGTCTATTTGGCAAAGGAGTAAAGTAGAATGCAACAAGACTGAAGGCCCTTGCACACCGAGTCCGAAATTTGCGTTCGAAATTTTCGTACGTTGACAAATAAATACGACCTCACGTTATGTCAATCACGCTTGCACACTGCCTCCGAAACTTTCGCCCATCCAAAAAAAAAATCGAATTGGGTTCGATTTTCTGCATTTTTCGCATCCGTAGCAAGCAGTTTAAATGGTGTTTTGACAATTCAGAGCCACCGAATCACGAATACGAAAAAACGCATACGAAATTTTCTCATATTGATGCTAAAGGATGCCATGTGTGTAAGATTTCGACGAAATGTACAAAGCGTCACATGTATGACGCCAAAGGATGAGAACGGGCTGGACATGCCTGGTGAATCCATGCGCTAAATATCAATGTTGAATGTTCACACTTTAGATTATTCTCAATTTTAAGTAACTATTAACTACGACTTTTAACTCGAAAAACTCCTACTGCTTATTAATAGTTAGTAAGGTAGTTTAAGTTTATGTATTGGGTAGGATTAAGGGATGTAGCTTATAGTCATGGAGAATAAGGCATTAATATGTGCTTTATAGGTAGCCTATTAACAAGCCGCCAATATCCTATAAATATGTATACTAATAAGCAGCTTTATTAGTGAGAATTGGACTCTAATCTAAAATCTTACCATTTTTATTTATCCTGCTCACTTTACGACTTAAAATAGTCGAGAAAATCCAAAAAATAATTGTTGCAGAATGCTGAATACATTTACAATTTATTATTAATTCAGTGTATGTATAGGGGTCTATGTTTGGGTGAATATTTTATGGTTCACATCATAAAAATTCACAAGAAATCGTCACCTCAATAGTTACATGTTCCCGTGAAATTGAGTTTGGGAAATCACAATGAAATCTACAACCTTCTTTTTGCATCAAAATCCTTGGATAATTGTCCTCTCCTAAACTGTAACATCCCCGCTCCGCAGGCCCCGGCGGCCCCTAAATCATCTCACACCTCAATAAAACGTTTCATCATGTTGAAGCACATCAGCGACACACCCCTGTTATCCAGGCTATAGTGAGAGAGCCTGCAGTGACTGCCATCTCTGCATATTAATTTACGTTAGGTCTGTTTTTGCTTGGCAGGTGCGGGTCTCTACGAAACAAGCGGGCCGATGCATCACCTCCCTAGTCTCCGAGGAGAGAAAGATCTATATTAGGGTGTCAGTGCTAACAGCTAATCATTAGCAGAGCCTTCCCTGGCCTGTAATTAAAGTGCCGGGCTTCATTTGGCCGAAGGTTAAAGGCATAGCTGTTGAGTTTAAAGAGCCACATATAAAAAGCCCAGGAGATGGACAGACTCTTGTCGTTTTTCGGGTGGAACGGTAAGTCCAGTGTTGCTAGCATATTTGTCACTTTTACAACTCTTTTGAATGATATTCTCGGTGTCTATAATGCAGAAACAGTCAAAACATTAAGCAACAGCACTGATTTATGGCATCTCAAAATCCTGCAATGTCTCGACAAGCCATGATGAATGAACGCTAATGCTCAAGATTAATCTGTATAATGCTAACTAACAGGTTTGACTCGAGGAGTTAAAGAGCAGCGCTCTCTCTCTCTCTCTCTGTTCTTGATTTTACAGCAATATCACACAAAATATGAAAGTGTTTGTCAGATGGGGAGAGAAGTTACAGAGCTAAAGCGAGCTAGCTTTGAGTCGTAGCCTCATACAGGAAGTGATGAATGGGCTAAAGCGGGAGCGATCCATCACAAGCAGGAGTATTAATTAATGTTGTAGGAGGAATGCCAGAAAGACCTGTTTCACATCAGCAAAAAGAACAAACGAGAGAGAGAGAGACTTTCCAGCACTAGCACAAATTTTAGCCGCCCCAGCAACAAAGGCTAAGTAAGCTAAGTGTAGTGTTTGTGTTGACAGAAGCATAAATGTTTAATGTATATCTAGATGGGGTGTAATCTGGTAGAACTGTAGGACATCAGCTGTAAATGTCCGATCGTGACTTTAAATACTTTAATGTTAGCTTTTAGAAACACACATTTTATTTGTGTTATCTTTTTGATTTACAGGTTATAAACTGTTCAACTTTTAGTTGTAAATCTAGATTTTAGCTATTGATTACTGAGATATGTACATTACACATTATATAATTGATTTACATTATGTGGTCAGATGGCATATTTAGGGGCCAAGCACCGAAGGTGCAGAGGCACCTATTGTATCTGTTGGTTTTCTTATTATTATTATTCCGTGAATGGGAGTCTATGGCAGCCCTATGAACCGTACATAGGAAAATGATGAAATTTGGCACACTTGTAGTGATGCTAATGAATAGTAATTGGACCAATTTTTGACCCTCTAGGACCAACTCTATAGCGCCACCACCAGTTCATAAATTCAACATTGAAATGGTTATAACTTTTAAACCCTTTGATCTAGAGACATCAAACTTGGTACACCTGATTCCACTCATCATGCTGATCACAACCAATACCTTACATTAAGACCCCGCCCATTACAGTAGTGGCCATTTTGAAATGTACAGTATTCCGTTTTTTCGCTACTCCTCCATCAAATTTTGTCCAATTTTCTCCAAACATGGGCTCAAATGATCGTCAGACTGAGCCGCATAAAAGTACTGTTCCCGATTTTTTTTACTCATCTTTGTTCAAAAGTTATGGTGTCGCAAACTTAACGAGGTCCACCCAAAATTGGCTAAGAGGCTGTATCTCGGCCAAAGTTTGATCAATTGAAATGAAAATTGGTACACTTCATCGGAAGCATGTTCTGAGGTCCCAGGCCAAAGTTGGGAATGGCGCCACCTACGGGTCATGAGATATGACAAATTGCTATTTTGGCCAATAACTTTTGAACAGTTTGTCAGAAATTCATAATTGTGGTATCTATGGATTCCTTGCATCATGCCGAATCCGTGGATATCGATTTTGCCATGATGGGATGTACCACGTGTCCGCCATTTTGAATTTTGTCATAATTTGCAATATCTTTTAAACTATTTGAAATTTCCTCACCACATTTGGTATGGATCATCATTAGCATGCCCCTAAGGTACATTAGAAGTTTGATCACAGCGCCACCTAGTGTTCCAGAGATGTCATTGTTTTTTTTTAAAAACGCTTATAACTTTTGCTATCATTGCTTGAAATTTGATTTCTTTATGTCAATATATTCCTTGGCTTATGCCGATTTCAACGATATCTCATATGCTATTTTCCAACAATGTGACTGGCCGCCATATTGGAGCGAATGTAAAACAGTTTTTTCGCTACTCCTCCTTCAAAATTTGTCCAAAATTGTCCAAAATTTGCTCAAATGATCTTCGGACCGAGCCGCACAGAAGTACTGTTCCCGATTTTTTTGCTATACTGGAAAAAAAAAAGTTATGATGTCGCAAATTTAACAAGGTCAACCCAAAATTGGCTAAGAGGCTGTAACTTGTGAACAGTTTGTCACAAAATCATAAAATTGGTGTCTATTGATTCCTTGCATCATGTCGAATCCGATGATATCTATTTTGCCAGGATTGGATGTACCACGTCATAAGCTAAATTAGCAATAAGCTAGCTTAGCATGCTTATCTGGTTAACATGTCATGGAACTTTTTGTGAACTCATTCTCACACTGAAACCTCTACTCAGCAGGCTGGTGAACGTGCATGAGTGATTAGCTCAACGTGTTACACCACGGATCCCGATGTTCAGCGTCGTGGGTTCGCCACTCAGTGTGACATGTGCCCAGACCGCATGAGGTACTGTGGCAGGAAAAGATGCAGAAGTTGCATCTGTTCCAGGCATTGTGCATAAGAATGATCTCATCTGAAGCTGCCACACACAACATGCAGTGCTTTTACGTCCAATTCATTGTTGTTCTTCTTCCAGAAGGGTAGTCAATGGCAGCCCTATGAACCACAAGTTAGAAAATTGGCACACTTGTAGTGATGGTAATGAGTAGTAATCTGACCAATTTTGGATGATTTAATCTAAACTTTTTAAATACAAAATGTTCTCCATTTACTTCAAAATTCTTAATTTTGACTTGATTCTCTCTTGAAAATATTGAATTTCGGCAGCTGTGTAGATGCATGTCTGGCAAGTGGCTCAACGAGATGAGTGACAGGCATCTAACCCATAGATAGTGGGTTCGAGTCCCGTGTGGGACAACTTTAAAATTGTGTATTATGAAATTAATTGATTATGAAACACTTGTAGTGAGTAGTCCAACGTGTGATCAGATGATCTTTGGACCGAGCTGCACAGAAATGATGAACAGGTTTTTGATAGTAGCCCCCATACCAAAGATCTTCCTCTCTGCAGTTGACCTAGCCTGTGTTTGTTGCCTTATCTTAGTTAGCTTAGCATACTAATTGGTTAGCATGCTAGCCAGATGCCATTCTTTCTAATGTGGCTCTTCAGTTATCAGGCTAAACCATAAGGCTTTAAGTGGTGGACAAGTTGCTTCTGTTCCAGGTGAAGGAGCTAGTAGAATAGAACACACAGATAATTTATTTAAAAATTCTTCATTTTGAGTTGCTTCTCACTTGAACTATGGATCTTCTGCATCTTGGCCAAAACACAACTTCCAAGTGGTGCAATGAGATGAGTGACAGATATCTGACCCAGAGATAGTGGGTTCAAGCCCCATGTGGGACAACTTTAATTTAAAAAAAAAATGTGTTAAGTTGTCATTTCAATTCCTTTATTATCCAGATAAGCATTGTTGTAATCTTTCTTTTGGGATTAGAAATGTGTTTTTGTTCATTCTATGTTGATTCTTACCTGAAGTCTTAAATATCCAGAAAGGTTTGTGAACAAATGAGCAGTCATTGACTTTCAACTATTCTAATTGCATTGTAAGCAGTTACATAAATTGGTTGTTTTCTTCCTATGTATAGTCGTATCCTCTTTTTTTTTTTTGCCTCCATGTGTTAATTCTCAACTTCATATATGTGTTTGTGCATTGTGTGTAAAGTAGTGAACTGGAGAGCAGAAGGGTATGATAAGATGTTTGTGGTGGTCTAGGTAAACCTCTATTTTTTTAAATTGTGCTGCCTTTTTTACATTTCAAGTTAAATACATAAAGCTTCAAACAGAACACAAATGCCTATTCAATTGATCAACCACTGGCAACATTTTATTGCAAAGTATATAGTAAAGAATACTTTCAATTCCATACAAGAAATGGTTTGACCAACTCCACAATATTAACTGATCTGACATTAAACATTTGAATGTGTACATATGCATATCTTTTAATTATTTTAAGTCCCATAAACATTAGACTTACTTAGTGACTTGAATATCAGTTTTTCCTTCTCGTCATGTGGACAATAAATAAAAGTAATTTTATCATAATAGTAAACCATAAAATCACATTAAAATACATGAACATTTTTGTATTATCTAACATTAAGAATTGTTTTAAAAAATAAATTGTAATTGTAAATAGAAGTTAATTAGTTACTACATGAATGTTAAATTACAAATAGTTACTATTCTAACAGTACATTATTTGGATCAACATCAATTAGTTGAGGTATATTGCCAAAAAGACTAGTAAAAGCTAACCTAAAGAATTTACATAATGTATACAATTATTTATTCTCAAATAAGCAACAAAATATCATTACACATCAAACAATACACTATCATTATACACAAAGCTGCACTCCAGGTTTATTGCTGCTCCTGATGCTTTGAATATTTTCCCAAAACAATCAGAGTAAAGCTTAATTAAGTTCAAGAGGCTTCATTTCTCCATCCCTAAAAGGCATTATACAAGTAAATTTACCTTTCAATTATTTCCAGCAGACTTTCAGATCCATTTCTTGCCTCCACTAAACCAAGCTTCCCAATTCTAAAATGATTAACTCAGCAATTTGATGAATGTATTACTAATTCCTGCAATCACCCTAATTGAATCGTTTGTTAATTGCATACCAAGCATTGTCAATTTCTGTTCTAGTAGGCCTAATCTACTATAAATCACACCACTTGCAAACCTCTTTTTTCATGCAACAGCAAAAATGAACAAATATTTAAATGGACCAGAGACCAGTGAATCTGACAACTGCATTTATGTTTACATTCATGCAGTTTCCAGAGTGCAACTGTCTAGAACAAACTCAAAGTTTTTTAATGCAACTTTGCAAACAGGTCGCAGTGAATATCACCAAGCTGTCATCTTTGCGCACGAAAAACATCAAACTTGGACAACATTAGCATTAAATCGGACAGCGGTTAAACTGTCAAACATAACAAAAAAGCCAAGTAAGTGGTAGTCTAGCTATTTAATCCTGTTTTCTATCTGATAAACTTTCAGTAATCGTATTCCTTTCAAATTCATTGTACAAACAAGCCCATATCAATTCTCACTTTTTTCATTCTTTAGGCCTCAATAATTCTGAATATTTCATTCAGTGTGATCGGAGTACTGCTGTGGAAGTCGCAACATCTACATTTCCCCACAAACCACCAAAAGAGATAGAAAAACTCACTGTAGAAGAAGCAAAAACTCTGGGATCACGACAATTGGTAAGCTGTTTTTTTTTCAACCTTCTCACTGTGTAAATAGCCTACAGGGTTGTTTACTTGTTGTAGTAATGCTCTGGAGAGTAGTACAATCACATATATTAGCCCTCTGTAGATTGTGCAAAATCGTTTTTATGGGGAGAAAAACATTTTAAAGTAGCCTGACGTTCAAAAAAATGCTAAAATGTGAAAGATTTTTCAGATGCACAGGCAAAGATTACTCTGCTTCTCAGTTATCTTTGCTAGATGCTTTACAAACATGATTAATGCGTTTCAAATTGGTTAATGTGTGGAAAAGTTTGGCTATTTCCTCTTCTTATGACCACAACAGCAGTTGTATACATTTCCCTTGTAATCATGTTTATTGATGTATATTTTTGATTGTACATGTACGATTTTCTTTAAATTTTCAGATCACTAAAATATCTGCAACAGTATGCAAGCTAAACAACGCAACTACTGTAAAGGCCTGGGGTACAGACTGTGAGATCCAAGAATGTTCCTTGCAAGATCCATCTGGAGAAATTCAACTTACTCTTTGGGAAAACCAAGTTTCAAAACTGCAACTAGGTAACTCCTACACCTTTACCAATCTTAAAACTAGACTGTACAACAGCCTTAAGAGCCTCACAACAACCCTGAAAACAACCATGGAACCTATTGCACAGGACCAAGTTTTCCCACCTGGTCAAGGCCCTAAAATCAGTAAAGAACCCTCTCTACCTAATACAGTGGTGAAACAAAAGCCAATAGGGGTGCAAATAAACATTAAAAAACAATGTCCAAAATGCCACAAATCACAAGAACAATTCAACATCAAACAGCAATTTCACCGTTGCCCGACTTGCAAAATTCTACGGAACACAAAAAGCTATATAACAAAATGCAATGGAATAATTGAGATAAATCAAGACAGTCAAATAACTTCTCTTACGGTTTCGAACTCAACTTTGTCAAAATTCATAGCACCAGAACTTGAACTGTCAACTTGTGATTCACAAGATATAGAAGAACTCTTTCTATCCTCCGATGAACTGACTTTAACATATAATAACTGTTTGGAAGTCACCAATATTGAAAACGCTTCATCCGCTCATCCCAGTGATGAGGATTTATTTGAAGTGAATATCGATGAAATCAACCCTGTCCTCTGTGTCACAGAGACACAAAGCGCTCCAGAACCCAAGTCTCCAGTTAAAAGACCATCTGAGCCAACAACGCCTCCTATTACACCAGCTAAAAAACCTTTGACTAAGAAGAGTGCTGTAAAAATAATACAAAAATGACTTTGTATTGAAATGCACAACTAAGATGGTTGTGTGTGTGTGTGTGTATATATATTGAAATGATGGTATTGGTGTTTTTTTTTTTTTTTTTTTTTTTAATGAATGGCAAATATTGATTTAAGTCATGTTTTCTATTGAAATTAGGTTAATTTTGTCCATTATGTTCTGAAATGCTACTGATTGATTTTTATTTCATTTTTATGGCAAAGCTTTGTTAAATGTTGTTTAATGTATTTTTTTTTTTATTAAAACAAATGTGTGTCAATTCTTGGAATATGTGACCTTTATTGCATGGGCTTATCTTGCATTTGGAAAGTTGCGTGCATTCTTCTAGCCATTCTTAACTAGGCACTAAGTTTAGTTTCACAAACCATACTGGGAAAAGCAAGTAGTGTAACCATAAGTGTCATTGTGAATAACTAAAGAAACGGTTGGTATTCTGTTCTGTAAAGATTTAAATATGCAACAATGGTGCTTTAAAATCACTTCAAAGGCCCCCTCTAATTTGCTTACTTTATCCAATGTGCTAAATGGTATTTAAACTAAAAATAATCGTTATTTTTAATTCACATTTTTATCACCTCTCACAATATTGTTTCTAGGCAGCATAAAAAAAAAACTTAATTGTACAAGACATTATCAAAGATGACTGTCAAAGTAATGTACTTGTAGCAAAAATATAGGTTACAGTTGCATATGGCAGTTAACCCATGTAATTCCAATTTCTTTTCCCTGAGATAACATGTATGAATACATAAGGATATTAAACAATCTTTAACAATTACGTCAAAAATATATATCAAAATCCATACAAAAAACTTGATTATTCGTCAGGTCACAATTGTGACCATTAGTAGAACAAAGGGAGGCTAGGTATATGGTGTTAATGGATTTATAAACTGACAAACTTCTACAGTTTAAAGACCAGGTTCAATAATTGTTTTAAGCTTTAGTTAATAGTGTTGTATTACATCAAAGACACACCATGCAAAATTTCCATTTGTCAAACAGTGACCCCTAGAGTCGCTGTGGAGTACTTGTATTTTTTCTGAATATTAACTTACAGTTTTTCTCAATTGCTAAAACACTAAAACCCATTGGCTGAACAAAGTTCTCAGTTGCCTGAACTCATTTAGCTAATTGTGCAGTCTGTTGTCAATACCTTAAACTATTTCACATGGCAAAACACAATTTGCAGATCTTACTTAGACTTTTCAGCAAAACGCTAAACACATTCTCATTCTCAAAACATATTCTGCACTGTAATGCACACGTCATCCATACTGGTAAACACAAGTGGCAATGATCAAATACAAATAGAGAACAAATGTCATTGATTGAACACAACCACTCAAAATTGATTTAACCTGTTTCAAATGATGCCCAAAGACAAGAAGAAGCACACTGATCACGTTTACTCCTTTGATTTTTGTCCCTTTTAGTATTGTATACTGTAGTACAGTGCATTTTAGGCTGTATACTGCACAATGAACAAATTATATGGCCCCGAACATCGTTACTGTAACAGTACCATTTGTTACAGTACTGAATGCTCAATAGATTTTACTGGTTGCACTTGCAGGTTCATATCAACAAAGAACAAGAATTACAGTATCAAACAATAGAACTGACAAATGAGACGTTTGTGAGATGCAGGGCACTGTACTGTAAAAATAGGGGTACAAGGAGGAAGAACAAATAAAATTGCAAAGAGCAAAGCAGAGTAGTAATTTCTGATCAATTTTGCGCTACTATGATGTTTTCATTCATCAAAAGACAATGACGGACAAATATGAAATTTGTTTTAAGATTAAAAATGTACTTCTCCCTGAAATTTTGATGGTACAGTAATGTGTCACGGGTAAGTCTACAAACAGAATAGCCGTCCATAGATATCTTTCGAGAACTGTATGTTTTGAACAATGTGTTTTCTATTTTTTGGTGTATTGTTTACTGACTGCTTGATAGTGTATATCATTTTGATCACTTTGTCTATGATTTGAGAGCAGTGTTTGATTTTGAACACAAGTAAAACTGTTTTGAGGCGAAAGTTTCATTTTGCAAGAAGAGTCAGAGGTTTTGTAAATAGTGCTTGAAGATGAGGTTTTGTGTTTAATGTTTTCAGAAAAAGGAGCAAGGATTCAGAAATTGTGTTTTAGCAATTGAGAAAAACTGTAATGACCTAATATCTAATATGCCCATGACAATTTAGAAACTGAAAATAGAACATAAAAATATGTATTAGATCTAATATAACAAAATTACAAGATTATAAAATGCATTGCGTGAATTCTTGTTTAAAGAGAAGTGTTTAATCTACAATTAAACTAGGAATGTTTGACAGAATAGTGAATATTATCAGGAAACCTGCTCCAGACTTTAGGACCCACATGCAAAAACAAAACATTCTCTCCTTTAGTGCAGTTCAATATTCTTAGTAGTACCAAAAGTCCAGAATTGTAAGATTCTTACAAGAACCTGTTAATCTTAATGTTGTAAAATAATATTTTATCGATCTATATACTGCATCTTGGACTAACTTTATTTGTTAAAGGTGCAGGACAACCACCTAACAGTGAATCACAATAATATCAACTAAACTCATTAAACGTAACATGCTGTCCATTTAAATACTAAATCTTCATTTTGAGTTGATTCTCATTTGAACTATGGAACTTCTACATCTATGGAAACACATGACTTTCCAGGGGCTCAATGAGTGACAGGCATATGACCCAGAGATTGTGGGTTCAAGTCCTTTGTCTTACAACTTTATAAAGTTGTGTCATTTCAATTTCTTTATCATCCTGAAACGCATTGTACTATTCTTTCTTCCTATTAAATACAACGTGTGTTTCATTTATATGCAAAGTCTTTATTTTGAGTTCATTCTCTTTTTTACTACTGAACCTCGGCAGCTGGATGATCTCATTTCTTTTGTGAGGTAAGAAGTTAATGAGTAAGAATACTTTGGTTATTAAAGTTTCTTTTAAAGTTTTGAAAGCAAAGTATTTTTAAGTACTTTTTGAACCCATGGAACCATTGAAGGCTTGGCCCCGTAAGGCTGCTTGCAGCTTTAATTTTTAGGGGCCAAGCACCGAAGGTGCAGAGGCACCTATTGTATCTGTTAGTTTTCTTATTAGGGGCCAAGCACCGAAGGTGCAGAGGCACCTATTGTATCTGTTGGTTTTCTTATTAGGGGCCAAGCACCGAAGGTGCAGAGGCACCTATTGTATCTGTTGGTTTTCTTATTATTATTATTATTATTATTCTTCTTCTTCTTCTTCCGCAAATGGAAGTCTATGGCAGCCCTATGAACCGTACATAGGAAAATGATGAAATTTGGCACACTTGTAGTGATGCTAGTGAATAGTAATTGGACCAATTTTTGACCCTCTAGGACCAACTCTATAGCGCCACCACCAGTTCAAAAATTCAACATTGAAATGGTTATAACTTTTGAACCCTTTGATCTAGAGACATGAAACTTAGTACACCTGATTCCACTCATCATGCTGATCACAACCAATACCTTACATTAAGACCCCGCCCATTACAGTAGTGGCCATTTTGAAATGTACAGTATTCAGTTTTTTTGCTACTCCTCCTTCAAATTTTGTCCAATTTTCTCCAAACATGCACTCAAATGATCTTCAGACTGAGCCGCATAAAAGTACTGTTCCCGATTTTTTTGTTATACTGGAAAAAAAAAGTTATAATGTCGCAAACTTAACGAGGTCCACCCAAAATAGGCTAAGAGGCTGTATCTCGGCCAAAGTTTGATCAATCAAAACGAAAATTGGTACACTTCATCAGAAGCATGTGTTGAGGTTCCAATGCAAAGTTGGGAATAGCGCCACCTATGGGTCATGAGATATGAACAATTGCTATTTTGACCAATAACTTTTGAACAGTTTGTCAGAAAATCATAATTGTGGTATCTATGGATTCCTTGCATCATGCCGAATCCGTGGATATCGATTTTGCCATGATGGGATGTACCACGTGTCCGCCATTTTGAATTTTGTCATAAATTGCAATATCTTTTAAACTATTTGACATATCAGCACACAATTTGGTAGGGATGACCGACACCATGTCCTAAAGCGACATGAGAAGTTTGATCACAGCGCCACCTAGTGTTCCAGATATATCATTGTTTTTTGAAAAAACGCTTATAACATTTGAAAATATTGTTCAAATTTTGAGTTCTTTATGACAGTATGTTCCTTGGTTTATGCCGATTTAGACGATATCTCATTTGTCATTTTCCAACAATGTGACTGGCCGCCATATTGGAGCGAATGTAAAACAGTTTTTTCGCTACTCCTCCTTCAAAATTTGTCCAAAATTGTCCAAAATTTGCTCAAATGATCTTCGGACCGAGCCGCATAAAAGTACTGTTCCCGATTTTTTTGCTATACTGTAATAAAAAAGTTATGATGTCACAAATTTAACAAGGTCAACCCAAAATTGGCTAAGAGGCTGTAACTTGTGAACAGTTTATCACAAAATCATAAAATTGGTGTCTATCGATTCCTTGCATCATGTCGAATCCGATGATATCTATTTTGCCAGGATTGGATGTACCACGTCATAAGCTAAATTAGCAATAAGCTAGCTTAGCATGCTAATCTGGTTAACATGTCATGGAACTTTTTTGTGAACTCATTCTCACACTGAACCCTCTCCTCTGCTGGTTTGAAATTCACGTCCTCTGAGTGGCGCAATCGGCTAAACCATGCTTCTCGAATCCCAAACCATTGTGGTTGTGGGTTCGAGTCCCATGTGAGACGACTTTAAAATTGTGTATAAAGTTGTCATTTCAATTCCTTCCGGCTCTGCTCTGCTGTTGGTGCTTAAATGCTCGCTGTGCTTCATTTACATGTATATTCAATTTGTTCTCTTTTTGTTCTTGCGGCTCTGCACTGCTATTGGTGCTTAAATGCTTGATGCGCTGCTGTACTTGCAGTACTTGCTGTGCTTGCTGTGCTTGCAGTACTTGCTGTACTTGCTGTGTTTGCAGTACTTGCTGTACTTGCTGTGTTTGCTGTACTTGCAGTACTTGCTGTACTTGCAGCTTGCTGTACTTGCAGTTTGCAGTACTTGTTCTGCTAAGCCTTTGAACTTTGCTGTACTTGTTCTAATTGCGGTGCCTTGCAGGGCTTGGCCCCGTGTTGCTGCTTGCAGCTATATTTATTATTATTATTATTCTTCTTCCGCAAATGGAAGTCTATGGCAGCCCTATGAACCGTACATAGGAAAATGATGAAATTTGGCACACTTGTAGTGATGCTAATGAATAGTAATTGGACCAATTTTTGACCCTCTAGGACCAACTCTATAGCGCCACCACCAGTTCAAAAATTCAACATTGAAATGGTTATAACTTTTGAACCCTTTGATCTAGAGACATGAAACTTAGTACACCTGATTCCACTCATCATGCTGATCACAACCAATACCTTACATTAAGACCCCGCCCATTACAGTAGTGGCCATTTTGAAATGTACAGTATTCAGTTATTTCGCTACTCCTCCTTCAAATTTTGTCCAATTTTCTCCAAACATGCACTCAAATGATCTTCAGACTGAGCCGCATAAAAGTACTGTTCCCGATTTTTTTGTTATACTGGAAAAAAAAAGTTATAATGTCGCAAACTTAACAAGGTCCACCCAAAATTGGCTAAGAGGCTGTATCTCGGCCAAAGTTTGATCAATCAAAACGAAAATTGGTACACTTCATCGGAAGCATGTTCTGAGGTCCCATGCCAAAGTTGGGAATAGCGCCACCTACGGGTCATGAGATATGACAAATTGCTATTTTGGCCAATTACTTTTGAACAGTTTGTCAGAAATTCATAATTGTGGTATCTATGGATTCCTTGCATCATGCCGAATCCGTGGATATCAATTTTGCCATGATGGGATGTACCCCGTGTCCGCCATTTTGAATTTTGTCATAATTTGCAATATCTTTTAAACTATTTGAAATTTCCTCACCACATTTGGTATGGATCATCATTAGCATGGCCCGAAGGTACATGAGAAGTTTGATCACAGCGCCACCTAGTGTTCCAGAGATATCATTGTTTTTTGAAAAAACGCTTATAACTTTTGCTATCATTGCTTGAAATTTGATTTATTTATGTCAATATATTCCTTGGCTTATGCCGATTTCAACGATATCTCATATGCTATTTTCCAACAATGTGACTGGCCGCCATATTGGAGCGAATGTAAAACAGTTTTTTCGCTACTCCTCCTTCAAAATTTGTCCAAAATTGTCCAAAATTTTCTCAAATGATCTTCGGACCGAGCCACACAGAAGTACTGTTCCCGATTTTTTTGCTATACTGGAAAAAAAAAAGTTATGATGTCGCAAATGTAACAAGTTCGACCCAACATTGGTTCAGAGGCTGTAACTTGTGAACAGTTTGTCACAAAATCATAAAATTGGTGTCTATCGATTCCTTGCATGATGTCGAATCCGATGATATCTATTTTGCCAGGATTGGATGTACCACGTCATAAGCTAAATTAGCATTAAGCTAGCTTAGCATGCTAATCTGGTTAACATGTCATGGAACTTTTTTGTGAACTCATTCTCACACTGAACCCTCTCCTCTGCTGTCTTGAAATTCACGTCCTCTGAGTGGCGCAATCAGCTAAACCATGCATCTCGAATCCCGAACCATTCTGGTCGTGGGTTCGAGTCCCATATGGGATGACTATAAAGTTGTGTCATTTCAATTTCTTTATCATACTGAAAAGCATTGTACTATTCTTTCTTCCTATTAAATACAACGTGTGTTTCATTTATATGCAAAGTCTTTATTTTGAGTCCATTCTCTTTTTTACTACTGAACCTCGGCAGCTGGATGATCTCATTTCTTTTATGAGGTAAGAAGTTAATGAGTAAGAATACTTTGGTTATTAAAGTTTCTTTTAAAGTTTGGAAAGCAAAGTATTTTTAAGTACTTTTTGAACCCATGGAACCATTGAAGGCTTGGCCCCGTAAGGCTGCTTGCAGCTTTAATCTTATTATTATTATTCCGTGAATGGGAGTCTATGGCAGCCCTATGAACCGTAAGTAGGAAAATGATGAAATTTGGCACACTTGTAGTGATGCTACTGAATAGTAATTGGACCAATTTTTGACCCTCTAGGACCAACTCTATAGCGCCACCAGCAGTTCAAAAATTCAACATTGAAATGGTTATAACTTTTGAACCATTTGATCTAGAGACATGCAACTTAGTACACCTGATTCCACTCATCATGCTGATCACAACCAATACCTTACATTAAGACCCCGCCCATTACAGTAGTGGCCATTTTGAAATGTACAGTATTCAGTTATTTCGCTACTCTTCCTTCAAATTTTGTCCAATTTTCTCCAACCATGTGCTCAAATGATCTTCGGACTGAGCCGCATAAAAGTACTGTTCCCGATTTTTTTGTTATACTGGAAAAAAAAAAGTTATAATGTCGCAAACTTAACGAGGTCCACCCAAAATAGGCTAAGAGGCTGTATCTCGGCCAAAGTTTGATCAATCAAAACGAAAATTGGTACACTTCATCGGAAGCATGTTCTGAGGTCCCATACCAAAGTTGGGAATAGCGCCACCTACGGGTCATGAGATATGACAAATTGCTATTTTGGCCAATAACTTTTGAACAGTTTGTCAGAAATTCATAATTGTGGTATCTATGGATTCCTTGCATCATGTTGAATCCGTGGATATCAATTTTGCCATGATGGGATGTACCACGTGTCCGCCATTTTGAATTTTGTCATAATTTGCAATATCTTTTAAACTATTTGAAATTTCCTCACCACATTTGGTATGGATCATCATTAGCATGGCCCGAAGGTACATTAGAAGTTTGATCACAGCGCCACCTAGTGTTCCAGAGATATCATTGTTTTTTGAAAAAACGCTTATAACTTTTGCTATCATTGCTTGAAATTTGATTTCTTTATGTCAATATATTCCTTGGCTTATGCCGATTTCAACGATATCTCATATGCTATTTTCCAACAATGTGACTGGCCGCCATATTGGAGCGAATGTAAAACAGTTTTTTCGCTACTCCTCCTTCAAAATTTGTCCAAAATTGTCCAAAATTTGCTCAAATGATCTTCGGACCGAGCCGCACAGAAGTACTGTTCCCGATTTTTTTGCTATACTGGAAAAAAAAAAGTTATGATGTCGCAAATTTAACAAGGTCGACCCAACATTGGTTCAGAGGCTGTAACTTGTGAACAGTTTGTCACAAAATCATAAAATTGGTGTCTATCGATTCCTTGCATCATGTCGAATCCGACGATATCTATTTTGCCAGGATTGGATGTACCACGTTATAAGCTAAATTAGCATTAAGCTAGCTTAGCATGCTTATCTGGTTAACATGTCATGGAACTTTTTGTGAACTCATTCTCACACTGAAACCTCTACTCAGCAGGCTGGTGAACGTGCATGAGTGATTAGCTCAACGTGTTACACCACGGATCCCGATGTTCAGCGTCGTGGGTTCGCCACTCAGTGTGACATGTGCCCAGACCGCATGAGGTACTGTGGCAGGAAAAGATGCAGAAGTTGCATCTGTTCCAGGCATTGTGCATAAGAATGATCTCATCTGAAGCTGCCACACACAACATGCAGTGCTTTTACGTCCAATTCATTGTTGTTCTTCTTCCAGAAGGGTAGTCAATGGCAGCCCTATGAACCACAAGTTAGAAAATTGGCACACTTGTAGTGATGGTAATGAGTAGTAATCTGACCAATTTTGGATGATTTAATCTAAACTTTTTAAATACAAAATGTTCTCCATTTACTTCAAAATTCTTAATTTTGACTTGATTCTCTCTTGAAAATATTGAATTTCGGCAGCTGTGTAGATGCATGTCTGGCAAGTGGCTCAACGAGATGAGTGACAGGCATCTAACCCATAGATAGTGGGTTCGAGTCCCGTGTGGGACAACTTTAAAATTGTGTATTATGAAATTAATTGATTATGAAACACTTGTAGTGAGTAGTCCAACGTGTGATCAGATGATCTTTGGACCGAGCTGCACAGAAATGATGAACAGGTTTTTGATAGTAGCCCCCATACCAAAGATCTTCCTCTCTGCAGTTGACCTAGCCTGTGTTTGTTGCCTTATCTTAGTTAGCTTAGCATACTAATTGGTTAGCATGCTAGCCAGATGCCATTCTTTCTAATGTGGCTCTTCAGTTATCAGGCTAAACCATAAGGCTTTAAGTGGTGGACAAGTTGCTTCTGTTCCAGGTGAAGGAGCTAGTAGAATAGAACACACAGATAATTTATTTAAAAATTCTTCATTTTGAGTTGCTTCTCACTTGAACTATGGATCTTCTGCATCTTGGCCAAAACACAACTTCCAAGTGGTGCAATGAGATGAGTGACAGATATCTGACCCAGAGATAGTGGGTTCAAGCCCCATGTGGGACAACTTTAATTTAAAAAAAAAATGTGTTAAGTTGTCATTTCAATTCCTTTATTATCCAGATAAGCATTGTTGTAATCTTTCTTTTGGGATTAGAAATGTGTTTTTGTTCATTCTACGTTGATTCTTACCTGAAGTCTTAAATATCCAGAAAGGTTTGTGAACAAATGAGCAGTCATTGACTTTCAACTATTCTAATTGCATTGTAAGCAGTTACATAAATTGGTTGTTTTCTTCCTATGTATAGTCGTATCCTCTTTTTTTTTTTGCCTCCATGTGTTAATTCTCAACTTCATATATGTGTTTGTGCATTGTGTGTAAAGTAGTGAACTGGAGAGCAGAAGGGTATGATAAGATGTTTGTGGTGGTCTAGGTAAACCTCTATTTTTTTAAATTGTGCTGCCTTTTTTACATTTCAAGTTAAATACATAAAGCTTCAAACAGAACACAAATGCCTATTCAATTGATCAACCACTGGCAACATTTTATTGCAAAGTATATAGTAAAGAATACTTTCAATTCCATACAAGAAATGGTTTGACCAACTCCACAATATTAACTGATCTGACATTAAACATTTGAATGTGTACATATGCATATCTTTTAATTATTTTAAGTCCCATAAACATTAGACTTACTTAGTGACTTGAATATCAGTTTTTCCTTCTCGTCATGTGGACAATAAATAAAAGTAATTTTATCATAATAGTAAACCATAAAATCACATTAAAATACATGAACATTTTTGTATTATCTAACATTAAGAATTGTTTTAAAAAATAAATTGTAATTGTAAATAGAAGTTAATTAGTTACTACATGAATGTTAAATTACAAATAGTTACTATTCTAACAGTACATTATTTGGATCAACATCAATTAGTTGAGGTATATTGCCAAAAAGACTAGTAAAAGCTAACCTAAAGAATTTACATAATGTATACAATTATTTATTCTCAAATAAGCAACAAAATATCATTACACATCAAACAATACACTATCATTATACACAGAGCTGCACTCCAGGTTTATTGCTGCTCCTGATGCTTTGAATATTTTCCCAAAACAATCAGAGTAAAGCTTAATTAAGTTCAAGAGGCTTCATTTCTCCATCCCTAAAAGGCATTATACAAGTAAATTTACCTTTCAATTATTTCCAGCAGACTTTCAGATCCATTTCTTGCCTCCACTAAACCAAGCTTCCCAATTCTAAAATGATTAACTCAGCAATTTGATGAATGTATTACTAATTCCTGCAATCACCCTAATTGAATCGTTTGTTAATTGCATACCAAGCATTGTCAATTTCTGTTCTAGTAGGCCTAATCTACTATAAATCACACCACTTGCAAACCTCTTTTTTCATGCAACAGCAAAAATGAACAAATATTTAAATAGACCAGAGACCAGTGAATCTGACAACTGCATTTATGTTTACATTCATGCAGTTTCCAGAGTGCAACTGTCTAGAACAAACTCAAAGTTTTTTAATGCAACTTTGCAAACAGGTCGCAGTGAATATCACCAAGCTGTCATCTTTGCGCACGAAAAACATCAAACTTGGACAACATTAGCATTAAATCGGACAGCGGTTAAACTGTCAAACATAACAAAAAAGCCAAGTAAGTGGTAGTCTAGCTATTTAATCCTGTTTTCTATCTGATAAACTTTCAGTAATCGTATTCCTTTCAAATTCATTGTACAAACAAGCCCATATCAATTCTCACTTTTTTCATTCTTTAGGCCTCAATAATTCTGAATATTTCATTCAGTGTGATCGGAGTACTGCTGTGGAAGTCGCAACATCTACATTTCCCCACAAACCACCAAAAGAGATAGAAAAACTCACTGTAGAAGAAGCAAAAACTCTGGGATCACGACAATTGGTAAGCTGTTTTTTTTTCAACCTTCTCACTGTGTAAATAGCCTACAGGGTTGTTTACTTGTTGTAGTAATGCTCTGGAGAGTAGTACAATCACATATATTAGCCCTCTGTAGATTGTGCAAAATCGTTTTTATGGGGAGAAAAACATTTTAAAGTAGCCTGACGTTCAAAAAAATGCTAAAATGTGAAAGATTTTTCAGATGCACAGGCAAAGATTACTCTGCTTCTCAGTTATCTTTGCTAGATGCTTTACAAACATGATTAATGCGTTTCAAATTGGTTAATGTGTGGAAAAGTTTGGCTATTTCCTCTTCTTATGACCACAACAGCAGTTGTATACATTTCCCTTGTAATCATGTTTATTGATGTATATTTTTGATTGTACATGTACGATTTTCTTTAAATTTTCAGATCACTAAAATATCTGCAACAGTATGCAAGCTAAACAACGCAACTACTGTAAAGGCCTGGGGTACAGACTGTGAGATCCAAGAATGTTCCTTGCAAGATCCATCTGGAGAAATTCAACTTACTCTTTGGGAAAACCAAGTTTCAAAACTGCAACTAGGTAACTCCTACACCTTTACCAATCTTAAAACTAGACTGTACAACAGCCTTAAGAGCCTCACAACAACCCTGAAAACAACCATGGAACCTATTGCACAGGACCAAGTTTTCCCACCTGGTCAAGGCCCTAAAATCAGTAAAGAACCCTCTCTACCTAATACAGTGGTGAAACAAAAGCCAATAGGGGTGCAAATAAACATTAAAAAACAATGTCCAAAATGCCACAAATCACAAGAACAATTCAACATCAAACAGCAATTTCACCGTTGCCCGACTTGCAAAATTCTACGGAACACAAAAAGCTATATAACAAAATGCAATGGAATAATTGAGATAAATCAAGACAGTCAAATAACTTCTCTTACGGTTTCGAACTCAACTTTGTCAAAATTCATAGCACCAGAACTTGAACTGTCAACTTGTGATTCACAAGATATAGAAGAACTCTTTCTATCCTCCGATGAACTGACTTTAACATATAATAACTGTTTGGAAGTCACCAATATTGAAAACGCTTCATCCGCTCATCCCAGTGATGAGGATTTATTTGAAGTGAATATCGATGAAATCAACCCTGTCCTCTGTGTCACAGAGACACAAAGCACTCCAGAACCCAAGTCTCCAGTTAAAAGACCATCTGAGCCAACAACGCCTCCTATTACACCAGCTAAAAAACCTTTGACTAAGAAGAGTGCTGTAAAAATAATACAAAAATGACTTTGTATTGAAATGCACAACTAAGATGGTTGTGTGTGTGTGTGTGTATATATATTGAAATGATGGTATTGGTGTTTTTTTTTTTTGTTTTTTTTTTAATGAATGGCAAATATTGATTTAAGTCATGTTTTCTATTGAAATTAGGTTAATTTTGTCCATTATGTTCTGAAATGCTACTGATTGATTTTTATTTCATTTTTATGGCAAAGCTTTGTTAAATGTTGTTTAATGTATTTTTTTTTTTATTAAAACAAATGTGTGTCAATTCTTGGAATATGTGACCTTTATTGCATGGGCTTATCTTGCATTTGGAAAGTTGCGTGCATTCTTCTAGCCATTCTTAACTAGGCACTAAGTTTAGTTTCACAAACCATACTGGGAAAAGCAAGTAGTGTAACCATAAGTGTCATTGTGAATAACTAAAGAAACGGTTGGTATTCTGTTCTGTAAAGATTTAAATATGCAACAATGGTGCTTTAAAATCACTTCAAAGGCCCCCTCTAATTTGCTTACTTTATCCAATGTGCTAAATGGTATTTAAACTAAAAATAATCGTTATTTTTAATTCACATTTTTATCACCTCTCACAATATTGTTTCTAGGCAGCATAAAAAAAAAAAACTTAATTGTACAAGACATTATCAAAGATGACTGTCAAAGTAATGTACTTGTAGCAAAAATATAGGTTACAGTTGCATATGGCAGTTAACCCATGTAATTCCAATTTCTTTTCCCTGAGATAACATGTATGAATACATAAGGATATTAAACAATCTTTAACAATTACGTCAAAAATATATATCAAAATCCATACAAAAAACTTGATTATTCGTCAGGTCACAATTGTGACCATTAGTAGAACAAAGGGAGGCTAGGTATATGGTGTTAATGGATTTATAAACTGACAAACTTCTACAGTTTAAAGACCAGGTTCAATAATTGTTTTAAGCTTTAGTTAATAGTGTTGTATTACATCAAAGACACACCATGCAAAATGTCCATTTGTCAAACAGTGACCCCTAGAGTCGCTGTGGAGTACTTGTATTTTTTCTGAATATTAACTTAATGACCTAATATCTAATATGCCCATGACAATTTAGAAACTGAAAATAGAACATAAAAATATATGTATTAGATCTAATATAACAAAATTACAAGATTATAAAATGCATTGCGTGAATTCTTGTTTAAAGAGAAGTGTTTAATCTACAATTAAACTAGGAATGTTTGACAGAATAGTGAATATTATCAGGAAACCTGCTCCAGACTTTAGGACCCACATGCAAAAACAAAACATTCTCTCCTTTAGTGCAGTTCAATATCCTAAGTAGTACCAAAAGTCCAGAATTGTAAGATTCTTACAAGAACCTGTTAATCTTAATGTTGTAAAATAATATTTTATTGATCTATATACTGCATCTTGGACTAACTTTATTTGTTAAAGGTGCAGGACAACCACCTAACAGTGAATCACAATAATATCAACTAAACTCATTAAACGTAACATGCTGTCCATTTAAATACTAAATCTTCATTTTGAGTTATTTCTCATTTGAACTATGGAACTTCTACATCTATGGAAACACATGACTTCCCAGGGGCTCAATGAGTGACAGGCATATGACCCAGAGATTGTGGGTTCAAGTCCTTTGTCTTACAACTTTATAAAGTTGTGTCATTTCAATTTCTTTATCATACTGAAAAGCATTGTACTATTCTTTCTTCCTATTAAATACAACGTGTGTTTCATTTATATGCAAAGTCTTTATTTTGAGTCCATTCTCTTTTTTACTACTGAACCTCGGCAGCTGGATGATCTCATTTCTTTTGTGAGGTAAGAAGTTAATAAGTAAGAATACTTTGGTTATTAAAGTTTCTTTTAAAGTTTGGAAAGCAAAGTATTTTTAAGTACTTTTTGAACCCATGGAACCATTGAAGGCTTGGCCCCGTAAGGCTGCTTGCAGCTTTAATTATTATTATTATTATTATTCTTCTTCTTCCGCAAATGGAAGTCTATGGCAGCCCTATGAACCGTACATAGGAAAATGATGAAATTTGGCACACTTGTAGTGATGCTAATGAATAGTAATTGGACCAATTTTTGACCCTCTAGGACCAACTCTATAGCGCCACCACCAGTTCAAAAATTCAACATTGAAATGGTTATAACTTTTGAACCCTTTGATCTAGAGACATGAAACTTAGTACACCTGATTCCACTCATCATGCTGATCACAACCAATACCTTACATTAAGACCCCGCCCATTACAGTAGTGGCCATTTTGAAATGTACAGTATTCAGTTATTTCGCTACTCCTCCTTCAAATTTTGTCCAATTTTCTCCAAACATGCACTCAAATGATCTTCAGACTGAGCCGCATAAAAGTACTGTTCCCGATTTTTTTGTTATACTGGAAAAAAAAAGTTATAATGTCGCAAACTTAACGAGGTCCACCCAAAATTGGCTAAGAGGCTGTATCTCGGCCAAAGTTTGATCAATCGAAACGAAAATTGGTACACTTCATCGGAAGCATGTTCTGAGGTCTCATGCCAAAGTTGGGAATAGCGCCACCTACGGGTCATGAGATATGACAAATTGCTATTTTGGCCAATAACTTTTGAACAGTTTGTCAGAAAATCATAATTGTGGTATCTATGGATTCCTTGCATCATGCCGAATCCGTGGATATCGATTTTGCCATGATGGGATGTACCACGTGTCCGCCATTTTGAATTTTGTCATAAATTGCAATATCTTTTAAACTATTTGACATATCAGCACACAATTTGGTAGGGATGACCGACACCATGTCCTAAAGCGACATGAGAAGTTTGATCACAGCGCCACCTAGTGTTCCAGATATATCATTGTTTTTTGAAAAAACGCTTATAACATTTGAAAATATTGTTCAAATTTTGAGTTCTTTATGACATTATGTTCCTTGGTTTATGCCGATTTAGACGATATCTCATTTGTCATTTTCCAACAATGTGACTGGCCGCCATATTGGAGCGAATGTAAAACAGTTTTTCCGCTACTCCTCCTTCAAAATTTGTCCAAAATTGTCCAAAATTTGCTCAAATGATCTTCGGACCGAGCCGCATAAAAGTACTGTTCCCGATTTTTTTGCTATACTGTAATAAAAAAGTTATGATGTCACAAATTTAACAAGGTCAACCCAAAATTGGCTAAGAGGCTGTAACTTGTGAACAGTTTGTCACAAAATCATAAAATTGGTGTCTATCGATTCCTTGCATCATGTCGAATCCGACGATATCTATTTTGCCAGGATTGGATGTACCACGTTATAAGCTAAATTAGCATTAAGCTAGCTTAGCATGCTTATCTGGTTAACATGTCATGGAACTTTTTGTGAACTCATTCTCACACTGAAACCTCTACTCAGCAGGCTGGTGAACGTGCATGAGTGATTAGCTCAACGTGTTACACCACGGATCCCGATGTTCAGCGTCGTGGGTTCGCCACTCAGTGTGACATGTGCCCAGACCGCATGAGGTACTGTGGCAGGAAAAGATGCAGAAGTTGCATCTGTTCCAGGCATTGTGCATAAGAATGATCTCATCTGAAGCTGCCACACACAACATGCAGTGCTTTTACGTCCAATTCATTGTTGTTCTTCTTCCAGAAGGGTAGTCAATGGCAGCCCTATGAACCACAAGTTAGAAAATTGGCACACTTGTAGTGATGGTAATGAGTAGTAATCTGACCAATTTTGGATGATTTAATCTAAACTTTTTAAATACAAAATGTTCTCCATTTACTTCAAAATTCTTAATTTTGACTTGATTCTCTCTTGAAAATATTGAATTTCGGCAGCTGTGTAGATGCATGTCTGGCAAGTGGCTCAACGAGATGAGTGACAGGCATCTAACCCATAGATAGTGGGTTCGAGTCCCGTGTGGGACAACTTTAAAATTGTGTATTATGAAATTAATTGATTATGAAACACTTGTAGTGAGTAGTCCAACGTGTGATCAGATGATCTTTGGACCGAGCTGCACAGAAATGATGAACAGGTTTTTGATAGTAGCCCCCATACCAAAGATCTTCCTCTCTGCAGTTGACCTAGCCTGTGTTTGTTGCCTTATCTTAGTTAGCTTAGCATACTAATTGGTTAGCATGCTAGCCAGATGCCATTCTTTCTAATGTGGCTCTTCAGTTATCAGGCTAAACCATAAGGCTTTAAGTGGTGGACAAGTTGCTTCTGTTCCAGGTGAAGGAGCTAGTAGAATAGAACACACAGATAATTTATTTAAAAATTCTTCATTTTGAGTTGCTTCTCACTTGAACTATGGATCTTCTGCATCTTGGCCAAAACACAACTTCCAAGTGGTGCAATGAGATGAGTGACAGATATCTGACCCAGAGATAGTGGGTTCAAGCCCCATGTGGGACAACTTTAATTTAAAAAAAAAATGTGTTAAGTTGTCATTTCAATTCCTTTATTATCCAGATAAGCATTGTTGTAATCTTTCTTTTGGGATTAGAAATGTGTTTTTGTTCATTCTATGTTGATTCTTACCTGAAGTCTTAAATATCCAGAAAGGTTTGTGAACAAATGAGCAGTCATTGACTTTCAACTATTCTAATTGCATTGTAAGCAGTTACATAAATTGGTTGTTTTCTTCCTATGTATAGTCGTATCCTCTTTTTTTTTTTGCCTCCATGTGTTAATTCTCAACTTCATATATGTGTTTGTGCATTGTGTGTAAAGTAGTGAACTGGAGAGCAGAAGGGTATGATAAGATGTTTGTGGTGGTCTAGGTAAACCTCTATTTTTTTAAATTGTGCTGCCTTTTTTACATTTCAAGTTAAATACATAAAGCTTCAAACAGAACACAAATGCCTATTCAATTGATCAACCACTGGCAACATTTTATTGCAAAGTATATAGTAAAGAATACTTTCAATTCCATACAAGAAATGGTTTGACCAACTCCACAATATTAACTGATCTGACATTAAACATTTGAATGTGTACATATGCATATCTTTTAATTATTTTAAGTCCCATAAACATTAGACTTACTTAGTGACTTGAATATCAGTTTTTCCTTCTCGTCATGTGGACAATAAATAAAAGTAATTTTATCATAATAGTAAACCATAAAATCACATTAAAATACATGAACATTTTTGTATTATCTAACATTAAGAATTGTTTTAAAAAATAAATTGTAATTGTAAATAGAAGTTAATTAGTTACTACATGAATGTTAAATTACAAATAGTTACTATTCTAACAGTACATTATTTGGATCAACATCAATTAGTTGAGGTATATTGCCAAAAAGACTAGTAAAAGCTAACCTAAAGAATTTACATAATGTATACAATTATTTATTCTCAAATAAGCAACAAAATATCATTACACATCAAACAATACACTATCATTATACACAGAGCTGCACTCCAGGTTTATTGCTGCTCCTGATGCTTTGAATATTTTCCCAAAACAATCAGAGTAAAGCTTAATTAAGTTCAAGAGGCTTCATTTCTCCATCCCTAAAAGGCATTATACAAGTAAATTTACCTTTCAATTATTTCCAGCAGACTTTCAGATCCATTTCTTGCCTCCACTAAACCAAGCTTCCCAATTCTAAAATGATTAACTCAGCAATTTGATGAATGTATTACTAATTCCTGCAATCACCCTAATTGAATCGTTTGTTAATTGCATACCAAGCATTGTCAATTTCTGTTCTAGTAGGCCTAATCTACTATAAATCACACCACTTGCAAACCTCTTTTTTCATGCAACAGCAAAAATGAACAAATATTTAAATAGACCAGAGACCAGTGAATCTGACAACTGCATTTATGTTTACATTCATGCAGTTTCCAGAGTGCAACTGTCTAGAACAAACTCAAAGTTTTTTAATGCAACTTTGCAAACAGGTCGCAGTGAATATCACCAAGCTGTCATCTTTGCGCACGAAAAACATCAAACTTGGACAACATTAGCATTAAATCGGACAGCGGTTAAACTGTCAAACATAACAAAAAAGCCAAGTAAGTGGTAGTCTAGCTATTTAATCCTGTTTTCTATCTGATAAACTTTCAGTAATCGTATTCCTTTCAAATTCATTGTACAAACAAGCCCATATCAATTCTCACTTTTTTCATTCTTTAGGCCTCAATAATTCTGAATATTTCATTCAGTGTGATCGGAGTACTGCTGTGGAAGTCGCAACATCTACATTTCCCCACAAACCACCAAAAGAGATAGAAAAACTCACTGTAGAAGAAGCAAAAACTCTGGGATCACGACAATTGGTAAGCTGTTTTTTTTTCAACCTTCTCACTGTGTAAATAGCCTACAGGGTTGTTTACTTGTTGTAGTAATGCTCTGGAGAGTAGTACAATCACATATATTAGCCCTCTGTAGATTGTGCAAAATCGTTTTTATGGGGAGAAAAACATTTTAAAGTAGCCTGACGTTCAAAAAAATGCTAAAATGTGAAAGATTTTTCAGATGCACAGGCAAAGATTACTCTGCTTCTCAGTTATCTTTGCTAGATGCTTTACAAACATGATTAATGCGTTTCAAATTGGTTAATGTGTGGAAAAGTTTGGCTATTTCCTCTTCTTATGACCACAACAGCAGTTGTATACATTTCCCTTGTAATCATGTTTATTGATGTATATTTTTGATTGTACATGTACGATTTTCTTTAAATTTTCAGATCACTAAAATATCTGCAACAGTATGCAAGCTAAACAACGCAACTACTGTAAAGGCCTGGGGTACAGACTGTGAGATCCAAGAATGTTCCTTGCAAGATCCATCTGGAGAAATTCAACTTACTCTTTGGGAAAACCAAGTTTCAAAACTGCAACTAGGTAACTCCTACACCTTTACCAATCTTAAAACTAGACTGTACAACAGCCTTAAGAGCCTCACAACAACCCTGAAAACAACCATGGAACCTATTGCACAGGACCAAGTTTTCCCACCTGGTCAAGGCCCTAAAATCAGTAAAGAACCCTCTCTACCTAATACAGTGGTGAAACAAAAGCCAATAGGGGTGCAAATAAACATTAAAAAACAATGTCCAAAATGCCACAAATCACAAGAACAATTCAACATCAAACAGCAATTTCACCGTTGCCCGACTTGCAAAATTCTACGGAACACAAAAAGCTATATAACAAAATGCAATGGAATAATTGAGATAAATCAAGACAGTCAAATAACTTCTCTTACGGTTTCGAACTCAACTTTGTCAAAATTCATAGCACCAGAACTTGAACTGTCAACTTGTGATTCACAAGATATAGAAGAACTCTTTCTATCCTCCGATGAACTGACTTTAACATATAATAACTGTTTGGAAGTCACCAATATTGAAAACGCTTCATCCGCTCATCCCAGTGATGAGGATTTATTTGAAGTGAATATCGATGAAATCAACCCTGTCCTCTGTGTCACAGAGACACAAAGCACTCCAGAACCCAAGTCTCCAGTTAAAAGACCATCTGAGCCAACAACGCCTCCTATTACACCAGCTAAAAAACCTTTGACTAAGAAGAGTGCTGTAAAAATAATACAAAAATGACTTTGTATTGAAATGCACAACTAAGATGGTTGTGTGTGTGTGTGTGTATATATATTGAAATGATGGTATTGGTGTTTTTTTTTTTTGTTTTTTTTTTAATGAATGGCAAATATTGATTTAAGTCATGTTTTCTATTGAAATTAGGTTAATTTTGTCCATTATGTTCTGAAATGCTACTGATTGATTTTTATTTCATTTTTATGGCAAAGCTTTGTTAAATGTTGTTTAATGTATTTTTTTTTTTATTAAAACAAATGTGTGTCAATTCTTGGAATATGTGACCTTTATTGCATGGGCTTATCTTGCATTTGGAAAGTTGCGTGCATTCTTCTAGCCATTCTTAACTAGGCACTAAGTTTAGTTTCACAAACCATACTGGGAAAAGCAAGTAGTGTAACCATAAGTGTCATTGTGAATAACTAAAGAAACGGTTGGTATTCTGTTCTGTAAAGATTTAAATATGCAACAATGGTGCTTTAAAATCACTTCAAAGGCCCCCTCTAATTTGCTTACTTTATCCAATGTGCTAAATGGTATTTAAACTAAAAATAATCGTTATTTTTAATTCACATTTTTATCACCTCTCACAATATTGTTTCTAGGCAGCATAAAAAAAAAAAACTTAATTGTACAAGACATTATCAAAGATGACTGTCAAAGTAATGTACTTGTAGCAAAAATATAGGTTACAGTTGCATATGGCAGTTAACCCATGTAATTCCAATTTCTTTTCCCTGAGATAACATGTATGAATACATAAGGATATTAAACAATCTTTAACAATTACGTCAAAAATATATATCAAAATCCATACAAAAAACTTGATTATTCGTCAGGTCACAATTGTGACCATTAGTAGAACAAAGGGAGGCTAGGTATATGGTGTTAATGGATTTATAAACTGACAAACTTCTACAGTTTAAAGACCAGGTTCAATAATTGTTTTAAGCTTTAGTTAATAGTGTTGTATTACATCAAAGACACACCATGCAAAATGTCCATTTGTCAAACAGTGACCCCTAGAGTCGCTGTGGAGTACTTGTATTTTTTCTGAATATTAACTTAATGACCTAATATCTAATATGCCCATGACAATTTAGAAACTGAAAATAGAACATAAAAATATATGTATTAGATCTAATATAACAAAATTACAAGATTATAAAATGCATTGCGTGAATTCTTGTTTAAAGAGAAGTGTTTAATCTACAATTAAACTAGGAATGTTTGACAGAATAGTGAATATTATCAGGAAACCTGCTCCAGACTTTAGGACCCACATGCAAAAACAAAACATTCTCTCCTTTAGTGCAGTTCAATATCCTAAGTAGTACCAAAAGTCCAGAATTGTAAGATTCTTACAAGAACCTGTTAATCTTAATGTTGTAAAATAATATTTTATTGATCTATATACTGCATCTTGGACTAACTTTATTTGTTAAAGGTGCAGGACAACCACCTAACAGTGAATCACAATAATATCAACTAAACTCATTAAACGTAACATGCTGTCCATTTAAATACTAAATCTTCATTTTGAGTTATTTCTCATTTGAACTATGGAACTTCTACATCTATGGAAACACATGACTTCCCAGGGGCTCAATGAGTGACAGGCATATGACCCAGAGATTGTGGGTTCAAGTCCTTTGTCTTACAACTTTATAAAGTTGTGTCATTTCAATTTCTTTATCATACTGAAAAGCATTGTACTATTCTTTCTTCCTATTAAATACAACGTGTGTTTCATTTATATGCAAAGTCTTTATTTTGAGTCCATTCTCTTTTTTACTACTGAACCTCGGCAGCTGGATGATCTCATTTCTTTTGTGAGGTAAGAAGTTAATAAGTAAGAATACTTTGGTTATTAAAGTTTCTTTTAAAGTTTGGAAAGCAAAGTATTTTTAAGTACTTTTTGAACCCATGGAACCATTGAAGGCTTGGCCCCGTAAGGCTGCTTGCAGCTTTAATATTGTATTATATTTGTTATGATGGTGAAGTTGAAGCAAGGATGAAGCAGAATCCAAATGCAGCACACACTCTTTATTCAACAAACTGAAAACTAGGCGTAGACTCAGGCTAGGAACAAGACTCAGGAACAAAACAATAAACCTTAAAGCACAGCTTCAAAACAACACACAAACAACATCAAGAACTCACAAAGACTGAACCAGACACAGGGCTTAAATACATACAGAACTAACGACGGGACAAGGGACACCTGTGAACATTTAAACAATCAACCAATGACAACATGACACAACAGACAGGGAACACAAGGCAAGATCACATGACTATAACAGGGGATCACGTGACAGACAAGAACCAGGAACAAGAAACAAAACCCAAACCGTGACAATATTACATAAACTATGACGTTTTTCTTATATACACTACCGTTCAAAAAAATTATTAAATCTTTTATGAAAGAAGTCTCTTATGCACACTTGTACTTACCGCTGCATTTAAACATAAGCCTACAGTAATATTGTGAAATGTTATTTCAATTTGAAATCATTGTTTTTTGTATTGATTATATTTTTAAATGTAATGTATTCCTGTGATGCAAAGCTAAATTTTCAGCATCATTACTCCAGTCTTCGGTCACATGATCCTACAGAAATCATTCTAATGTCATTATCAATGTTAAAAACAGTTGTGCTGCTCAATATTTTGACATTTACTAGCATTTTTGTTCTTGATAATATATATATATATATATATATATTTAGGAATAGCCTTTTTTTGAAAACACAAATCTTTTGTAACATTATGCAAGTTCTCTTCTGGCAGTTTTGATCACTTTTATGGTCCTACAGACCCCAAACTTTTGAAAGTTACTGCAACTATGGGTGCTTTCACACCTGCCTCTTTTAGTTCGGTTGAATCGCACTAGAGTTCGTTTTCCCCCTTGGTGCGGTTCGTTTGGGCTGGTGTGAATGCAGCAATCGCACTCGGATGCGCACCAAAAGCGGACCAAACAAGCGTACCGAGACCTCCTTGAAGAGGTGGTCTCTGTACGCTTTCAAACGAACTCTGGAGCGGTTCGTTTGTGGTGGTGAGAACATGATCCGACCTCGAACAGACCCAACTGCCAAAGAACTGTGCATTTTTGGACTAACCAGCTGCCGTAGTCAGCTGCGCTGTGCATTATGGGATGAGGACTAATGTTTGTTGACAGTTTTCACGGACAAACTTGGAGTTGTGAGAAGGTGCGGAGCCTCATAGAAATTTGGTCTGATGCAGAGTATGTGAGCGGAGTGATTTTAGTGCGGAGCGGATTTTTTAAAAGTCGGAGCGTTGTGGTTTTCACTCGCTCCGAGAGTGCTCCACTACCGCTCCATCACGAGTACAATTCATGCCAAACGGCTCATTATAGAACTGCATTTTTAGTAAAGAACCACACGTTAAACACATTACGCTAGCATGATACAGATGGATCACTCAAATCAGAAAAAAATGTCAAGGTTATGATGACGCCAATGGACATGATTGGCTGCGGGAGGTTATAGTTATCAAGCCTACTGAATATGATTGGGCAACACGATCTCATGAAAGTGCGTATCTATAGCACAAATTTTATTTCTCGTGCCGTTTATATGCCAAAAAATAGTTTTTGCGTGCAAATGAAACACACTAAACCCCTTGGTTAGGAAGGATAATGGGTGTGAAGTGCGTTCTTGCCATAAAGTGCGTATCGTATGCACGCGACAACTGCTTATCATAGGCTATGCAAGCAAAAACTATTTTTGCCGTATAAATGGTACGAGAAATAATATTGGTGCTATAGATACGCAGTACGCACTTTCATGAGATCGGGCTGGATCGGGTGAAGCACGTTTTAAACAGGTACCGGTAATATTCACACACGCAATCGCTTTCTCACTAAAGCATTGCATTCAAACAAATGTAATCTTACAGTATTGTCGGTATTTGATTTCGAATGAGCAGAAAACTGTAAGAAATGTAGCGACCTGTAGATAAAATAACTGATAAAAACGTAGTTATTTTCTTCTTTCCAAACAAAATGTGCTCTGCAAAAAGCAGGAATGATATTTAACTTATAATGCTGATAACCATGTAATAAGCATAGCATGTCATAGGAAAAGTTTGCACACTATCCAATAAACCACAATAAACTATTCTCCTAATGTTGTTTTTTATTTTTTGATGTCTATTTATTATGATGAGGAGAAATTTTGTGAGATTTTAAAGCATACTTAAATAGCCTACTTTATTCGCAATTTCCTTGGGGAACGAAGACGGAGCGGTGTTTCTGATATCAGTGTGCGAGGAGTGGAGCGGGGAGCGGTAAATGGTGAACCCGGAGCGGAGCTGGAGTGGAGTGATTATTAAATGCTTGGAGCGCGGAGGAAAAATTGTTGCCGCTCCACTCCGCTCACATACTCTGGTCTGATGACCATATTAGGTCCCAACTTTCAAAAACTCGAAGAACAGCGAAATCTTCGCTTTGTTTCGCAAACAGCTCAGGGAAAAGGGGGTTTCATAGATCTGTGGAATTTTCCCACACGTTAATTCTCACCAATCGAAGTGCAGTTATGGAAATACGTTCAAGACACATCTGGCCAACGAGTGATGTGGATGTTGTCACGTGACTGCATTTTGGTTCGTTTCATCAACTCATCAACTGATTCGGACCAGAGCAATCAGTGTGGTGTGAAAAGGAACCAAAACGCCTGAAAAATGCTACAAAGTATAATTTTTCGCCCTTGGTCCGGACCAAATGAACCGAACTACAGATGTGAAAGCCCCCCTAAACTCAATGCAAAATTAATGTCCATCAATTGTTGTTTGAAGGACAGAAAAAGAAAAATTTTGTTCAAAACTAGATTTGAGCTATAGCCCGTCTCCCCTAAACATCACATTATCCGCATTTTCCTGTCAGGCATCAGAAAAAAAAGACCTTATAAGTGACCAAGATCAAGACATTTTCCCAGAGCTTTCTGCACAATGTTCACAAAAAAAACTGCTTCTCTCTCAAGAGCTTGTTCTTCACATCACCACCAGAACAATAGCTGCTTAATGCACAATCGAAGTCCATTCTTCTGAACAGTGAAAATATATATATATAACTTTAATAAGTCCAAAACCTCTATTGAGCAAGAATAATCGACTAAAGATGCATTTCTTACGAAAGGAACTGCTGGCTCATTTATTTATGTGCTTTACAAGCTGGCTGGCCAGATGCCTATGCAGAATAAAGCTTGTCATTTATTTGCAGTGTAATTAGCTTCATCCACAAACAAACCGCCAAGACAAAACTGCTTGTTCACCTCACTGGCAGTCCACCACTTTGTTAAATATGGATTTTGCAGCACATCTCTTGTGTTGTGTAAAGTCATAAGAAGCTATGCTAAGGAAGTCTCGGGAAGCTGAGCCTGTGAACCCTGGCGTCCCTGTAGTATTTCAACCGTTCTTCATTACGACCACTATATAACCAGGCTGATGGATGCAGAAAACATCCATCACTCCACCATGCAGCTCTGCAAGCAGGTCAAACATTACAGGACTGAAATTATCACTGCCCATCATTTTCCCCCAGGCATTAAATGTGGCATTTATCACAAGGCTGGTCCCCAATCTACTGTTTTACAAAAAATCCTTGTCGGATAGCACTGGTGTGAAAAAAAAGAAAAAAAGAAAAATCTCTCCTTCGAACAATTTAATACAGGCACAACTTATAGATGTGGCAGAACAGAAGTAAAGGCTGTGTCTCATAATTAATAAAACAGTGTTTTATGTTCAAAGCCATGAATTCTAATGCCCTTGTGAGATCTTATTTCAACTTTTTTTTTAATGAACTACTTGTTGAGGTTTCCTTGACATAAATTTCCAGTTAAACTTTGTCCCAAGTCACATGCTGTTAGGTCATATCCACATTCATGCAGCATATGATTATGCAAGGCAGTAATGAGTAAGTGTCATTTGAGCACAGAAATCCTCGATAATACATTTACAACTGATCTTATCCTTGTTCTAATGTTGACGAATCCAGATTATTCTAAATGTATTCTAAATGAGGCGTAATTAATAAACCTACAGATAATTAGCAAAACACTCGTCCAAACATCTCCATATAAGGGCTTTCCACACAAGTTACTGTAAACGTTTCACGCTTTCGCTTGAACACTCTCCAAACAAGCAGAAACACAATAAACACGCTTTTATGTATAGACCCAGACATTGTGTAATCAACAGCATATTCATGCAGAATGTATCAATAATTTAGCACTGTGAGACACCAATGTGTCCCTGAGCAAGACACTTAACCCCTAGTTGCTCCAGAGGCGTGCGACCTCTGACATATATAGCAATTTGTACCTCACTCGTACGATTTGTCTAAACCCCAGTGACGGTTAGGTTTAGGGGCGGGGTCAGGGGTAGGTAATTCGTACAAATGTATACGAATTGGGCAACTCGTAAAATATGTACGATTTAGCAAAAATTTTACAAATTCGTACGAGTGAGGTCGTATGAATTCATACAAATTAGCCACCTCGTAAAATTCGTACAAATTGATCGTGAGATCGGGTTGAACGGGCAGAATCAGCAGCTGCGACACTTGGAGTGAAAATGAAAATGCTGTCATCATTTACTCACCCTCAAGTTGTTTCAAACCTGTATGAATTTCTTTCTTCTGCTGAACACAAAGGAAGATATTTTGAAAAATGTTGGTAACCAAACAGTTGATGGACCCTATTGACTTCCAATGAAAGTACTCTGGAAGTCAATGTAGTACGTCAACTGTTTGTTTTGAATGAATCACTTGGCTAACTGATATTTTGAACGAATCGGCTCAATGAATGATTTTATTATTTGCTACGTAACCTGCTGCAAGACTCACTTAGAAGTGATAACCAACAATTTACAATAAATTTAAAGTGTGAACTTACCAATGAATTCTGATTTCTGCATGAAATGTTGACACACAGGTGTTACACTTAAATGCGTGTGTGTACACATGGTTGATGTCTGATGAATCAGACTTAATGACAGCTACCGATGTATGATAGCCTATATTTCAACGCATTCTCATCCCAAGGCGTCACTAAAATGACAATTTTGACCATGCTTCAGTATTCGACGCTTTAGGCACCCTTTAGCGTCAGTTACATGACGCGATCCTAGGGCGTCATCTTACTGACGCTTTACCTTTAGCGTCAGTTAGATGACCCGGGTAGGTTTAGGTCTGGGGTAGGGTTAGGATTAGATAGCGTCATCTAACTGACGTTAAAGGTAAAGCGTCAGTAAGATGACGCCCTAGGATCGCGTCATGTAACTGACGCTAAAGGGTGCCTAAAGCGTCGAATATTGAAGCATGGTCAAAATGATTCCCAAGGCGTCATGGCTGTATATTTTATACATTTGCCATCACGGAAATAGATGAAGAGTTCAGATGCAAAAGCCTCTAAATTCCATCTGAAATTTTCTTCTAAAATGATCATTTTTATCAAGCTCGTATATTTAAATTCAGTAATTTCACTTAAATGACAATTAATTTCTTGCCATTTAAGTGAAATTATTGAACTTAAATATACGAGCTTGATAAAAATGATCATTTTAGAAGAAAATTTCAGATGGCATTTAGAGGCTTTTGCATCTGAACTCTTCAGATAGACTCTGTGCCATTGTAAAGTGAAATGACATTGTACCAGAGCTTTCAGCTGATTATTTCCCAGTCGGCTCTTATAATAGGACTCATCCGTGCAGTATAGCTTCTTGCCTCAGTGTTTTATGCCTTATTTTTGCGTTAGAATAATAAATAAAGCCAGCTCCAGAGGTGTGTGATATATTTCATGATTCTCGCCAATGACATTATGCTTGAGTATCTTCTCAGCAGTCCTGGCTCGCTGTATTTGAATTTATGTAGGGTTGTAAAAGTGAAATTGATTTCCGATCAGGCAGAGGAGCTGGACTGGGTCTCATCCAGTCCCATTAGCTGTGCATCAGAGGAGACACGTGTAATTGCTGCCGATCACATATTAGAGTCAACCCTCAGCGACTGCTGACTGTGCGGAGACAGAAGCAGAGGTAACAAAGACGCCAACACTCATTTAAAAGCTAATTCTGATGTTGTGTGGTGTGGTGTGTTGCGACTATAATGTAGCTCTGAGAATTGAAGGTCTGGCAAAATTGGTAAAAAAGTAACAAGGTTCCATTTGTAGGGATTTTCTTTCTATGATGCTTGTCTGTTGTCTTAAGACATTTCAGATTTTGTACCAGGCCATTTATAATTGTTGATATTGTTCAATAAAGTTCTTGGTAAAAAAAAAGAAGAAGAAGAAGCTGCTATTGAGTCTATTATTATTGTATACAGCGCGCAAGGTTTATGCATGCTCCAAGTTTTCTTCTCCGTTTGTAGTGCATCTCTTTGGCTGAATTACAGCGCCACATACTGGTCGGTTTCAGTGGTTTCGTGTGTATGCAGATATTTCTTGAGACGACGCCGTGTTTAAGGATTTTTTTTTTAGAACGAGGAAAAAAAAAGATCGGATAGGGAAAGCTCCGGCTTCGCGTGGATGTGGAAGCTTGATTCCATCGCGGAATTAAAAAAAAAATGACATTGACTTCATTTCTCGCAATTTCAGGATTTCAGTTATATTGAAACAATGATAACTTGACTTAATTAGAACTTGATTTGACTTGAACATGTACATAAACATGAATGTGAAACAAAACCCACAGACATGACTAAGGCACTGAATAGAATTTTCTTGTGATTGCATGACATATTAACCCTATCAGATCCGATACCCGAGTCTTCCATATGTTTGGCTAGGACTCCGACTAATCATAATGTTGTTGTTAAAAGATGAAATCCAAAAACACCGAAGCGTAATCTCCAAAACACCCATGCGCCACCCCCATCAAAAGCAGATTCACTTCAATGATTATTCCCGATTTGCTACTTACAATCCAAAGATTTATATCCCCAATTTTTTTCCTGACATTCTACAAATAGATTGTTCCGGGTGGGACCCAACAGGCGTTCTGTGGGACATTTATAACACACAGTGTAATTCATCTCTGTTGAAACGCTCGCTCAAGCCTCAAAAAAGCATTATTTTAGCTGTCATCTGCCTCCTTTCTGATCAATACCAGAAAAAAAGAGAAAGCATAAAAAGTTAGATTTGATGGAGAAAAGTCTCTCTGCGGGTGGGAAATGTGGTGAAAGTGCTCACTTCCTCCGATCTATGATTGGATTTTATGGTTTTCTGCGAATTTTCGAATCACTCAGTTTGACTTTGAGTAGTGAAAACTGGTCTAGGGTCAGTTTATGAGGACAATCTCTTGAGCTCAACCAGGGCTGATTACCCCTGATGATTTATTGTTTTGTCAGCAGCTGTGTACTGGGTTTTTGTAATATCTCATTTGAAGCAGATCAAATATACATTGCCGTTAAAAACACAGCCAGAATGAAACATAGGAGAATCAATAAATGATTTTTTTTTTTCCTGAGAAGAGAGCTTTAATGTAAAAATAAATAAAAAGGTTCTTACGTCCACTGAAAAGTGATTATATTGTTTTGATATTTCAGCTATGGAAAATCTATATCTGGTTTAGTGAGCTTAGACATATTAGGCATTTGGTTCATAAATAACCAGCTACAGTTGTGTGAAATGACTATTCTGGTAGCTAAACTGACAAATATTTTGTTTGTGGATTTTGGATTTTGTGGATTTTGAAAACTCTCTGTAGATGCTTGTAAAAATACGCAATTTTTAAGAAAATGTGTCATTAAAAATTTAAAATGTTTGGTTTCACACATCACTACAACTTAATTTTTTTTGGAAACTATAACTTTTTGTCATTTTAAAGGCAAAATTAGCAATAATTATTTTGGACTTTCTATACATGCGAAACTTCTTTTAAAAATGCATCACTGTTTGCACAAAAATATTAATCAGCACATCTGTTTTCAACATTGATAATAACACAAATTCTTTCTTGAGCAGCAAATCATCATATTAGAATAATTTCTGAAGGATCATGTGACACTGAAGACTGGAGTAATGATGCTGAAAATTCAGCTTTGCATCACAGGAATAAATTACATTTGAAAATATATTCAACAGTTATTTCAAATCATAATATTATTTCATAATGTTTACTGTCTTATTTAATCAAATAAATGCAGCCTTGCTGAGCATAAGAGACTTTCAAAAACGTTAAAAATCATACTGACCCCAAACTTTTGAACGGTAGTGTGTAATGCATTTTGATAATTCGAATTTTGAGATAAATTAAATATATTTTAGCAGTCAGAATATGTTGTTGGTACCTTTTTTAAATGGGAGGCTGTAGTCCCGCCTTACAGATAAAACAGCCAATGTGTAGTGTTTGTTTACTCTAAATCATCTATTAGCTTGACCTGCATAAAACAATCTTTTTTAGGTGTAATCAAAGCTTAAAGGGAAATTCTTTCATCGCTTACTCACCCTCATGTTGTTATCGCCCATGGCTTTCTCTCCGTGTCGCACAGAGTTTTATGTAAATGTACCTTCCAGGAACTGTTGAAGGAACAGTATCACCTATGTCTGATTAACAATACATTTGATTTGACTGGATCTCATCATAATAGCCATTGCAGATCAGTTTCTTTTTTGTTATTCTCTCTCCACTCGGACAGCAGACTCCTCCATGTGCTTGTGTTGACTAGTTTGATCAAAAGTCCATCAATAGTTCCTCTGTCCTTGTGGCACTGGCTGCCTCATTTATAATCTCAGAACAGATGCTCTGAGGGACTCGTGCTTACAGGAGCAGGAGCTTCATGCATCAGTACTTCCTCCCTGCATTCACAATGAAGAGGGAGTCATGGTCAGCCAGACACAACACTACACGTAAAATATCAGCTTGCAGAGAAAACTCAGTGAAAAATCTGTGTAATTTTGTAGGAGGGATGAAGTTCGAGCAGGCTTTGTGTAAAAATAAGGCCTAAGGTGGTTGGCAAATTAGAGCTTTAGAGAAATATGTGACCTTAAAGCCTGATGGAACTCAAAACCAATTGGGTTTTATGAGGTGCATATTTCGGGATAGGTGCTGAATAGACTGGAGTAATAATGTTTGGGTTTTGCAAATGTCGATTTTACTATATAGATAACAAGATCAAGATAATCATTTTGTTTAAGACCTGTATGAACACAAAATAAATTTGTAAATGTGTTTGTGTGGCTTTGTGTGGACCAAATGTCACCACAAAGATGGCAATATCCAAAATCCTTTGTCCCTGTGGGGTCATTGTTTGGTCCCCATGAGGAAAACAGCTAATCAATTATACTAAGTGATATTTTTTGAAAATGTAAAAAACTTTTCTGTGATAGGTACAGTATGGTTTACTATTAGGGGATAGAATATACAGTTTGTACAGTGTAAAACATGGAAACCCAACATTTGTGTGTTTGTGTGTGTGTGTGCGTGTGCGTGCTAGGGCTAGTTTCGGATCACTCTTTCACTGGGGAAACAAAATCCAGGGTTCCCCCTCTTTTTGACCAATGAATTTCCATGACTTAAAAGGACTTATCATGCCCAAACATTTAATCTTTCATTCTGAAAAATGCTTCTGAAATCACATATTTATTTGACAAAACCAGAGATCAATGGATTATCAAAATTAATTCTGAAACTGAGTCAGATTTTATCAGAGATTTCAGTGAATCCCAGGGAAACGTCTCAGTTACGGATGTAACCCTCGTTCCCTGAGTAGGGAACGGAGACGTTCCGTCGGATGACGACAAATGGGGGTTTCGCTTAGAAAGCCTATCGACTTCGAGTATACAAAACGAGCCAATGGCAAACAAATGCCATGGGTCTGCGGAATTTGCATGGCGCAACTCTGCCCCACCTCGTGGGAATAAAAGGAGAAAGCCGGCAATATGCAGATATGTTTCTTCGCTGAGGAGCCAAGACTGAACTCGGCTGTTCCAGCGGTACAGCGGAAGTGGCAGGCAGACGGAACGTCTCCGTTCCCTACTCAGGGAACGAGGGTTACATCCGTAACCGAGACGTTCCCTTTCGTTGTCACTCCGAGTTCCGTCGGATGACGACGAATGGGGATACCAGTCTAATCACGCCACTTCTCAGCTGTCTTCCAGTGCCCTGCGTAAATCTGAGATCCCTGTCGTGAGACTAGCACGGACGAAGGACTCCTATTTAACACAGGAATACCAAGGTACACTGGGGAGCATATCCCAGATTTTAGGGGAATATGCAATTACTGCCAACCCCGAGGGGGGGACTTAATAATACACATATGACCCGAGGGATGCATATGGGAAATCACTGGGGTGTCCAGCCGCAGGTGGAATATTTCAACCCCAGGGGTGGCAAGGTGGCTTGCCGAGGGAAAGACACATGCTCAAAGAGGCTTACAGTGGAAATACACATGTGGGGGTAGCTCAGAGGAGGTACCATGCACACGGAAGGCACCTAGCCGACGCGCAGGCAATAGACACTGGCGCCAGCGTCAGCAGTGCTGGAGGAGCTCAGGGCTTTCGGGGAAGCTCACCTGAGGAGAATATCGCACGTATACAGTCCGTGGAGTGGCATGGCGAGCAAGCGAAGACACCTAACGGGTCCCATGTTAGCTTGAAAAAGACAGTACATGGGAGGAGACTGGCTCCACTCGGAGATTGAAAAATCTGCGAATGTGTTAGGTGTCGCCCAGCCTGCAGCTCTGCAGATGTCTGTTAGCGAGGCGCCATGCGCTAAAGCCCAAGAGGACGCCACACACCGGGTGGAGTGGGCGGTCACACCAAGGGGGCACGGTCGACCTTGCTGCTGGTATGCCAAAGCAATGGCGTCCACTATCCAGTGAGACAACCTTTGCTTGGAGAGAGCCTTTCCCTTCAGCTTCCCACCATAACAGACAAAGAGCTGGTCCCGGTGTGAGGGTACAGCCATAGACCGCATCCTGACAGAGGAGACCAGGGAAGGACGAACGTTCCACGGGGGTCTGCTCTGCCAGGGGTCTGGCGACAGAGGAGGATGAGAGCGGCACGGTCCGGGGACGGCGCGCACTGTCATCCGGCTCTGGGACAGAGGAGGACGAGGGGTGCACGGCCCGGGGGCGGCGCACCGTGTCGTCCGAGAACTCTGTGTGCTTAGAGATGGGAAGTCAGCTCTCTGGAAAAAGAGGTTCTCCCCCGGCCCTCCACCGGGGAAAGGAGTGGCCCTGCAACCACCTCCTGGAGAACTGCAACCCATCTCTGAGCTGCCCGTAACGGGAGCGCCACTTTGCCTGGCATTTGGCTGGCTGCGGGGCTGGTACGGGCTGGGGCGCTTTCCTGCGACCACCTCCACCGCGCGGCCCGGAGCTGCTGGGGCCGGGCGGGAGGGGGCGAAAGTCGCAGGAGGGCGCGTTCGGCGGCAAGCTGACTGAGGCGTCTGAGCCGGCGGCAGCAGCTGGCCGCGGGGTCAGAATGTGTTTGGTAGCCTCAGTCTGCTTCTGGGTGGCCGAGAACTGTTGGGCAGAGTCCTCGGCCGCGCCGCCGAAGGGCCAGCCTGGGATATGGGGGAGTTGAGGAAGCGGGTTCGCTCAGCCTCGCGCATATCAACCAGGTTAACGCAGAAATGTCTGACCACACAAGTGGACATCACCTGACCCAGGGAGCGTGGGGTCACCTTCGTCACTCGTAGAGCGAGGTCGGTGGCGGCAGGCAGTCTCTTAGATGAGCCCTGAATCAGCCCTACCCTCGTGCATGTCATTGAGCACCCCGAAGGATGGCAATAACATGCAGTGAGACGGCAGCCTGTCCGCTGCTCTATAGGTCTTTGCCACCGGAGTAGACAAAAAACCTACAGGCATTGGAGGGGTGCTTAGGGTCGCCACGCCAGGTGGAGGCGCTGTGGGGGCACAGATGTGCTGCCACAGAACACTCCACGGGGGGAACCCCAGTGTACCCATGGCCGCGGCCTCTCGAGGGCAGAGAAGGTGGAAGAGGCTGCTGAGCAGTCGCGAAAGTCAAAGGAGACTCTCACGATCTCATGACCTCTTCATGCACATCCGGGTAGAAAGGATTTTGGGTTCGCCTCCCCAAAACCAATCATCAGCCTTGAGTGCTCGAGACATGGCAGAGTAATCCACACATGCCCGATACTCGCGGCGGCCCGGGAAGCATAGCTGTCAACTCTGAATCAGACTCGCTATGTTGCACACCCGAGAGTGCCAACATAGACGAGCCCTCACTTCCAAAGGACTCCGCTCACCTTGTGACGCGGCGATAGACATGATTTCATCAGCCGGGGAACTGAATGAGATGCCGGCCCGCCGGCGTCCTCTGGACGCGGCTCTGACCAGCTAACTCATTCAGAACCGCGCGGGTTGCAATGTTAAAGAGAGGGGTGTGGACCACGGATATTAATCGGCGGTTTAGTTCCACACCAGCCATCTCAGGTCACCCTGGCCACCAGCCAAAGTATTCTCTCACGTGGAGAAAATAGATCGGGGTGTGGATGAGGGGACTCTCACTCAGTTGAGCTCATTGAGTCTTGACCGTTACATTGCGATGGTCATGTTCCCCTTAGAGAACGTGACGCATCCGCGAGCGCTGTTCGACCGTGATCGAAGCCCAAACACGTCAAAACAGCGCTCGTGCCCATCAGCTGAATCTATCAGACTACCGCACTCAGAAATGCACGGGCAGATCGTCTTTAAAAAGACGCGCCGCGTGCACGCTCTTTTTGTGTGAGAAAAGCTTGCAGCAGTGTTGAAGCGCCCAGGGAGAAGCACACAGCTGTTCAGATCAGCAGGCAGGACTGTGAAACTCGCTGGAACACGCCATCACACCAACACCGACTGGAAGCTGCTCATCTTGAAGATTCTCGAAGATAGTCAGAGAATAGACTGCAGGAGTGAAGAGAACATCTTGGCTCCGAAGCAAAAACATATCTGCATATTGCCGGCTTTCTCCTTTTATTCCCACGAGGTGGGGCGGAGTTGCGCCATGCAAATTCCGCAGACCCATGGCATTTGTTTGCCATTGGCTCGTTTTGTATACTCGAAGTCGATAGGCTTTCTAAGCGAAACCCCCATTCGTCGTCATCCGACGGAACTCGGAGTGACAACGAAAGGGAACTAAACATTTGTTGTGAGAATCAGATTTATCAACAGCTAAATCAAGTATTTCTATTTCATTCAACATTGTTGTGGATCAGCAAGAGGCTTTTACATCCATTTACTTCAATGAACATATTATCGTTTAATCTCTAACTGAAATAAATGTTCATTTAGTCTCATGTTAAACAAACACTGAAAATGTAGACGTAACTGCTTCAGTGATTTGCTTTAATACAAGTACAAATTATGATATATAATTATTAATAGTCTAATTATGATGTGAAAACTTTAGAAATGAACTAACAGACACACTTCACTGAAATAATCAGGTTAGCCTGAAAACATAAATGCTAAAATGGTCTCTAATCTGTCTAATTGTGTGAAGTGGAATATTAATGAAAACTTTGAGTTCATTGATCTGTTGTATAAAAGCAATATGAGAGTGTGGGCGTTGCTGTAGTGCTGATATCAGTCATGTGATCATCACGGCCCAATCACAGCCAGCGTACTGATATTCAGGCACTCTTACTCATGTGATATGGATTCAATATTGGAAACATGATGAACACAGGAAGATCCAGACCTACAGGAGTAACGTTTACTGACTATTGAACACTAAGAGAGGGAAAACACCAGAAGAATGGAAATAATGTGAGTGAAGGTGGTTGTGAGTGTGTAGACGTGTGTTCGTGACAGGATCAGAGAATGACACATTTCCTCTGTTATAGTCTAGATACACTCTCACACGATTAACAGGAAAAGCAGAACCTGAAGGCGGTCCGTATGTCACTCTCCAGACATCAGTGTTAAAGAAACCCTCTCCTTTCCTCTGGTTTGATGCTGTAGTTACTCAAAGACTCCACCATGAACTCTCTTTAACCTCCACATCCCAGCATAACCCTCTGAACCAACACAGAGATACTCGTCAAATCTCTCTGGATTATCAGGAAGAGGTTGATTGACACACTCAACAGCTGCTTTTATTCTAATGTTCATATAATGATCAAGAGTGAACCCAACACAGACTATTATGAATTATGACACTCGTCCTGTTGATCAAACACATCAGATATTTCCCTCTGATCACTGTCAGTGCTGTCATTAGTTTCACACTCACTTCTATCATCAGTGTTTGACGGCATCAACTAAACATTAAATCCTTTTTTACTTTATAAATACATCCGTCTGTCTGTCAGTTTGTGTCATGAAGGCTTTCTGCAGTCAGACTCACTGTTTTGGACAATGTCCTGCATCTTCTTCCAGACTCTGAACGGCAGGTTGCCCAAGTAACGTGGCTCAATCAACCTTAGTAATTTCCTACTACTAAATTCTGAAAAGACAGAGATTCTAATTATTGGACAAAAAACTTCCACACGTAATAACCCAGAATACTGTCTAACACTTAATGGCTGCTCTGTCAAGTCTTCGTCGTCGGTTAGGAACCTGGGTGTGCTATTTGATACCAACCTTTCTTTTGAAAGCCACGTGTCTAGTATCTGTAAAACTGCATTTTTCCATCTTAAAAATATATCTAAATTACGCCATATGCTCTCATTGGGAAATGCGGAACAATTAGTCCATGCGTTCATGACCTCAAGGCTAGATTATTGTAATGCTCTACTGGGTGGTTGCCCTGCACGCTTAATAAACAAACTACAGCTAGTTCAAAACGCAGCAGCTCGAGTTCTTACCAGAACCAGGAAATATGACCATATTAGCCCGGTTCTGTCAACACTGCATTGGCTCCCTATTAAACATCGTATAAATTTTAAAATATTGTTGATTACCTACAAAGCACTAAATGGTTTAGCTCCGCAGTACTTGAGCGAGCTCTTAACGCATTATAGTCCTTCACGTCTATTGCGATCTCAAAATTCCAGCCAGTTGATAATACCTAGAATATCTAAATCGACTGCTGGCGGTAGATCCTTTTCCTATTTAGCACCAAAACTTTGGAACAGTCTTCCTACCATTGTCCGGGAAGCAGACACACTCTGTCAGTTCAAAGCTAGACTAAAAACACATCTCTTTGACCTAGCATACACATTATAGACTTCTAATTCAATGTTAGGCTGCATAGATTAGGTCAGCCGGAACTGGGAACACTTCCCTTAAATCTTGATGTACTCGCTACATCATAAGAAGAATGGCATCTACGCTAATATTAGTGTCTTTGTTTATCCCGAGGTTTTCCCGCAGCCTGCCGGATCCAGGCCGTGTCCAGATCTGACGAAGGAGATTCGCCTGGACCCGATGACAATGCAGTGCTGAAGTATCCACTATCCTCTCCCTATGGAGGATCCCTTTCCCACTCTACAGATAAAGCGCTGTGAATTCCGGCTCGCGTACCCCGAAGTGATAAAATAAAACAAAATTCTGTATCAAAATTTATAGGCAAGAAAAGTAGTTTGTTTAGGCTGGGTTGTATGAATTACAAACCTGCGCACATATTTTAAAAAGCACATAACTATAGAATTCTGAATGAGCATGTGAACGCCGTCAGCGTTAATCACAGGTTCGCGTTTAAAGTCTGATCATTTCGACGGAGGTGAATCAATCAAAGTTAACTTTAGCTGGAAGTAACATTATTCAAGAACCGCTATAACGCCAAAACAATCTGTTACCTTAAATTATATGTTTATCTCTGTAAAGCTGCTTTGAAACAATTCATTGTTAAAAGCGCTATATAAATGAAGATGACTTGACTTGACTTGACACGAATCAAAGCACCAGAAGCCATCTGTGGATCCGGCTGTGAGCTCTGGAAGAACCTTCAGGAGTGGCTTTGGATCAGAACCAGAGACACCAGAGACAGGAGGAGATCGCCCACCTTTCCATTGAGACTGGAAACTTCTGCAGAACAAACACACCATTTATGACCAAGAACTCAATCAATAAACCAATGATCTGAAACCAGACCTCCAGAAAGCAGACGTCACTGGCTTTCATCATCTCCTCCATGTCTTTGATTGTGTGTGAAAGAGCTGAGATGTGTTTGTTCATCTCCTCCAGCTTCTCCTTCATCATATGCTTCTTCTGCTCCTCTTCCTCCTTCAGTGCAGTGATTGTAGCTTCTTCTTCATCTCTGAGAAACTGATGAAGCTTCTCAAACTGTTGTTTAATCTGACGCTCCGTGTGCTCAGCTTGAGACTGAAATCAAATCACATTCACTTTAAATCATCTCAATGGACACTTCACATCATTCATATCCAAGATAAACTCGGATACCCGACATGTAACGGACCCAGAAGTCAATTGCTGCTTGTCATTTACAGAAATAATAAACTGGAATCCATTATATTAAACATAACTGTATAGTGATACAGTTGTAATGAAAATGACTCTCGATTCTGTTTCCTCACCCTGATCTGTTGAACTGTTTTCTCCTTTCCTTTTTTCATAGTGTTGAATTTACTCTTGTAAGGATTTCAGTGCTGTATTGAGTTCCTCCTAAAATTGAACAAAAATACATAAAATAGTAGATTACAGCGAAGATAAGATGTGAAGACAATACAGTGATATGATCATATAAGCAGGGAATAAGTATTTGCCCCCATCCTGATTTCTTCTGTTTTGTGTACATCTCATTCTAAATTGATTCAGAAATTAAAACCAACCATAAAACAAATGCAAGCTGAGTAAACACAAAGCACAGTTTGTACACGAACTTGGCCTGTGTGAAAATGGATTTGCCCCAGTAGTTACTAAAGCTATGTTTACACGGAAACGATCTGAAGAGAAAACGCAAAAGTGGTGTTGCGTTATCACTTTTTTTTCTGCGTTTAGACGAGCGTTATGGTTGGGAAATCTGCGTGCATATCGTGACGCAAAAGTGTGTGAAATTCGATGTAGTATGCACTCCAGGCGGCTAGGTGGCAATGTGAAGCACTGCCACACAACAACACCAATATCTTAGAATATTTTGTACAACTGCTGAAAAGACTCTTGTATGTTTTTCAGAGCTGCTAGGGCAACTTGAAGGTCCGACGTATGGAAATAATCTGACATGTTGGTTGGTATTTTCCTGTACTGGCGCATGCCTGTGACGTAAACGCGTACGCGACGAGAGCCACCGTGAGCAGATTTGCGTTTTTACCGTTTAGACGGGAACGCGACGGTGGAGCGTTTTTAAGATTTCCACTCTGGAGGGTGGTTTCACTTTTTTGCGTTTTTAAGCCCCCAAAACGCCGTTGCCGTGTAAACGAAAGGCACATCCGATACAATAGTTTTACGTTTTCACCCGGAATCGTTCTCGTGTAAACGGGGCCTACCGTCGCGTTCCCATCTAAACGGTAAAAGCGCAAATCTGCTCACGGTGGCACTCGTCGCGTACGCGTTTACGTCACATGCATGCGCCAGGAAAATAACAACCAACATGTCAGATTATTTCCATACGTCGGACCTTCAAGTTGCCCTAGCAGCTCTGAAAAAGATACAAGAGTATTTTCAGCAGTTGTACAAAATATTCTAAGATATGGTGTTGTTGTGTGGCAGTGCTTCACATTGCCACCTAGCCGCCTGGAGTGCATACTACATCGAATTTCACACACTTTTCCATCACCATATGCGCGCAGATTTCCCAACCATAATGCTCGTCTAAACGCAGAATAAAAAGTGATAACGCAACACCACTTTTGCGTTTTCTCTTCAGATCGTTTCCGTGTAAACATAGCCTAATTCTTAAAATCTATGAAACTGTATTTATAATGTGGTTCAGCTGGACCAAACACAATCAGTCCTGATTACTGCAGCCCTGTTCAATCAAATCAACTCTTAAAAGGGACTTTTAACAACAGCATGAAGTTGGTTAAAAGGTCTAAAACAGTAACACTATGCCAAAGGTGAAAGAAACTCCAAAAATAATGAGGATGAATATGAATTAAATATATCCGTCTCTGAGGGATTACAAATCTATTTCAAAGGCTCTTGGACTCCAAGAATCACAGGGCAATTATATCCCATATCTCCAAATTAAAACAAAAAACAAAAAAAAAACTCGTAACATTAGCAAACCTTTCCAGAAGTGGCTCATCCAAGAAGTAACAAAAGAGCCAAGAACAAAGTTGAAGAAACTGCATTTTCCTACCAGAAAATCCTGAAGGAGAATATCCGATCTTCAGTTTGTAAGTTGAAGCTCAAGCAGCAAGACAATGATTCAAAGCATAGGAGTAAATTCACATCTGAACGGCTAAAAAAAAGCACAATTAAAGTGTTGGAGTGGTCTCGTCAAAGTCCTTACTTGAACCCAATTGAGATGATGTGGCAGGACCTTAAAGAGGAAAACCCTCCAATGTGGCTGAAGCAATTCTGCAAAGAAAAGTGGGTCAAAAACCACCACACCGCTGTGAAAGACTGATCTGCAGTTATTGCTGTTAAAGGGGGGTGATTAGTTTTTCACATGGGTGATAGGTGTTAAAAACTGTACTCTGTGTTTACTTAGGTTGCCTTTGTTTAATGTAGTATTTTGTTTAAATATCTAAAACTATTTAGTATAAGACACAAAAATCTGAAGAAATCAGGCAAATACTTTTTCACAGCACAGTACAGGTAAATGTCATATGAAGTTGATTAAAATGGCAGAAACATTGAGTGCATGAATGTGATTATATCTGTGTGTATGACTAATTATTGTTCTTTACATGTGAAACAAGAGACATTTGTCTTACCTTACATGATGAAACCTCTTCACTGATGGGTCTGAATTTATGATTGCCATGTTGTTGTGAAGTTAATGTACACAACACCCACAGGCGTTTGAGTTTCTCACTGTGTAAACTGCAGATCTCTCAGACCCTGATGAACACCTGTCATTTCTCTCCTTCAGGAACGACTCACACAAGTTCTTTAACACGAGATTAAATGACGTTTCCTCTCTTGAGGATCTTCACCTGCAGACAGGACACTCCTGAATTTTCTTGATTCTCCAGAACTGTTGAAGACACTCTTTACAGAAACTGTGACTACATGCTAAAATAACAGGCGCCCTGAAAATATCACGAAAATACATTGAGGCCGCAAGACATTTCCACGGTTTGAGCTCCAGCAATCTAAACTTTACTTTCACTTTCTGAACGACGGTTTCAAAAATGAAAAACCACGAGAATCACAAAGATACTGTCTGTTCAGAAACAAATGTCTACAAAAATCCTTCCTTAAAGTGTTTTTCTTCATCACTGATCGCCGATTCTTCAATGCTTTTGTCGAGACACGAGAGTCAGTTTGACAGAAGGGAGAAATGAGAGTCTATTCCAGGTAAGTGTTGTAAGAGGTGGACTTTCTGATCACCTTCAGGTGTGTTCAAAAAGGTCAGACGACACCATCAGGTTTTCTTCAGGTTAAATTTGAACAAAATGCATTTAAAATTAAACCGCATTGAAGCTCTTTCAATTATAATGAGAGCGAAACATCCGATCAATAAGAACACAAATATTGATCATAAAAACATTCAAGGCAATTTATTCTTGTGTTTTATTTATTGCTCTTCACAGCAAAACCCCTACTGTTATATTATCACTGCTATTGTGAAGTCCACACTTATGTGAGTTCCACAATTTCAACAAAAACAGAAAACATTTTACGCAGTTTTGCCGCTCATTCACACTACAACGGTGCTTTGGGGCCTGGAAACGCAAACTTTTGAAAAGTTTTTTGAAAACGATACCGTTATCGTTTTTATGTAAACAATGAAAACATGAAATTGTGAAAATAGTGACGTCATGCACATGCGTATTACGTACAATCTTATGCGCCAGACAATCAAGAGCGCAGCCATCTTTAGAATTTGGTCTTTGAACATCCGTTTTTGCGATAGCTCTGTATATTTCTATTGCATCGCTGTCGAAGAATAATTAGCCGGTGAAGTGGATTTACTTCCTACTGTAATGTTTAAAACAGATGTCTTAACAAATGTCAGTAGACCGGGAAGATTTTAAAACGAGCAGTTCCTTCATAAATATGGAAGATCGTTGTGGAAATACAAACGGGAAAACAAAAGACAATGAGTGTTTCTTTATAAAGTGACTTTAGTCGCGTTTCCACCAAAATTACCCGGAACAATTTGTCCCAAGAACTTTTTTCCCCCAGACCTGTTGCTTTCTGCGTTTCCACCGCGGTCTAAAGTACCGTGAAGATTTAACACAGTCTCATCCCAAGACGTCATATGACTGACGCTTTTGACCATACGTCAACATCCGACGTTTTAGGGTACTCTTTAGCGTCAGTTAGATGACGCGGGTAGGTTTAGGTCTGGGGTAGGGTTAGGATTAGATAGAGTCATCTAACTGACGTTAAAGGGTACCCTAAAACGTCGGATGTTAACGTATGGTCAAAAGCGTCAGTCATACGACGTCTTGGGATGAGACTGGGCTGGAAGATTAGGCCGGTTACGTATAGACTGCTTGCACCGCAACAGATTTTTAAAAAATGGTGGTTGCAATGAAATGCTGCATGGAGTCAACGAATCAAAATGCAGCATTAATTCAACCAATCGGCATGTTCAGCGCCCAAGTCCCACCCCTGAAATTTCCTGAACTTTGAAAAAGTACTACCTTGCAAGCAGGGACTTTCTGAGGGGGGAATTTTTACCCGGATCTTCATTTAGACCATGGTTCTTGCGGTCGAAACACACAAAGTACCACCCCAAAGTTCCTGCGGTGGAAACACGGCTTTTGCCAACTACTGGCCTGGCAGCACAATACAGTAATTGTAATCGTTTTTATGTATCCTTGTGAACGGGGATCGTTTTGACAACATTGTCGTTTGTCCGTGAAACCCTCTTCTGTTTATGGCAGGGGTGCCCAAACCCGCTTCTGGAGGGCCGTCCTGCAGAGTTCAGCTTAAATACTCTAATTAAACACACCTGAACCAGCTAATCAAGTCCTTCAGACTCACTACACAGCAAAAACCCCAGGCTGCGTTCCAAACCGCAGCAGGTGCTTAATTTCAATAAGTACTTACTTAGCAATTACTAAAAGAGTACGTACTCTATAGCCTGAATGCGTATATTAGGAATGTGATCCAGACATCATCCGCCATGTTGATGTTATCATGGCGTAATAGCAAGCGCAACAACTTAAAAGATATGAGCGACAGTTGCACTAACACTTGATTGCATCAGTAACAACCTTACAGTACGTTTTTATTTATTTATTTATTATAACATCAAATTATTCAGATGTTACCACCACATGAAGCACTTTTCTCTGTGCACACACATAATAAAGGTACAGTGTGAGACAAACACTAGACAGCAGGTGCAGACAGTTCAGCTGAGACTTCCAGCAGTCTTCCAGGACTTTGTCCACACTGATCGCAAAGAACTTGTGTGCCTGAGACAGAGAAGCGGACAGAGCCTGCATTCTCATTAGCTGAGCATGCTGGGATGCCTGTTTATGTCACAACAGTGGCCGTGATGTTTCCCTGAGGTTTATTCACAACACCTACGGAAACAGGAGAACCTAAAAGATAGAGGATGGAAAGGCAAGAAGTGCAGATGATCTAATGTGCTGTCATGTCTTTCAGTACCACTGGGAAATGATGCAACATATAGCCAGAAACGTATTTTATGGAAGTTTGCAATCATGCTATCCCGTTGTACGTACTTAATGTGTGTTCTCGCATTAGTCTGATGCTAACAGATTTTAATACTAAAATTTCAGTGCTATGTCCTCATTTAGTTAGTTATAATTTTAACAGTGTAGCTTTAACCCTCTGGGTTCCTTCGGCCCAAATGGACCCGAAGGATTTAAATAAAAAATTATTAAAAATCATAGCTTCATCGGAATGGTCTGAAATTTGGTGACGTTGTTGGTACTTGGTATATGAACACCCAAAAAAATTGGGGACAGGATTTGAATAGTCTAAGTGGTTGTAAAAAAAATAGTAACACTCAGGACCTTCGGGTCCAAATGGACCCCCATGGGAAATGAATGGGAAATTGGCAAAACTGTGAAAATACAGAGTTTTTTTGTACGTACAGTCTACAAATCAGCCACGATCCAGAAAAAAAGGACACAACAGTGAAGGGGTGAATCTATAAAACATCAAGAGTGCAAAACAGACACATCCACACACACGCACACAAACACACTTTTATACAAATACACACTAATAAATTCAGATTACATATATCTGTTTTGAAATTTTAAAATGCTCAGTGTGTCCACCAGATGGCATCCATCTCATTTCAAAAATTGCTTTCATGAGGCCTAGGCTTGACACTAAAATGAAATACAGCTTTAATTAAAAAATATATATATATTAAGAAATTCTATTATATTCAATAGGAGAAAAAGAGGTCATAATCATTGCATAAATATTAATTATAAATCATAAAATTATCTCAAAACACCAAAAAAGAAAAGAAAAAATATTATAAAAAACAAGTAAAAAAAAAACATTATGATTTTTTTTCATAAATATGAATCCCACCCGGCCCCGACTGTGACTGTTAAATGAAGGACCCCATTAACTAACTGACTGATACATTTTTTTATCAATCAGATTTAAATTTTTTATATAGGTGAAGGCCCTAACCCTGGTTGTAATTCTAAACTTGACAATAACTGTAAACTTGTTCCTCAAATCTGATTGGTTGTTTGGATTGTTGGTCCATGATCAACAGTGACGTTGATCCAGGAACATGTTGTACTTGGTGAAATCAGGCTCGGCATTCTCACCACAACTGTGCATTTTTATAAATAAAAAGGAAGAAGAAAATACATGTAACATATTTATATAGAAGATAAATAAGAGTTAAATAAGGAGCATTCGAGAATAAATACATCAATAAATGTTAAATACATGTACAAAATCCATAAGCAGTATAAACTCAATAGTGCAACTTTAAGTGCATAATTGTCTTGAATGTTCAAAGGAGCAGTTTGGTCCAGATGTCCACATTTGAATGATAATAATTCGTGTGACAAGAAAGACTGTATAAATGGCTGCTGAAAATTTCAGCTTTGACATTACATGAATAAATCACATTTTAAAATACATACAAATAGACAACACTCATTTTAAATTGTAATAATATTTCACAATATAACAGTTTTACTGTATTTTTGATCAAATAAATGCCTTGGTGAGCATAAAATACTTTTCAAAAACAAAACAAAACTGAATCCATAGTCCAAAACATAATCATGCCTGGTAACACACATACTGAAAAGTCAAATGACATGGAAAAGAATATGGAAATAAATAAGTAAACAAGTTTACTGCAGCTACTTTGCAGCATTAATAATCAACCAGCTTGTAAACTAGGATGGTGAAAGCATCCACACACACAACCTGCCAACACCTCTCCCAGCTGGAGCACAGGTCTCTGTGGAACAGTCATATCAGAGTGTCTACAGAGTACACATCTGTGTGAAGACATATGGGCGAGACCTGTGAGAGCGCGCACACACACACACACACACACACACACACCAAACCACGGGCACCTGTGCTCCCTCTACACCATAATTACATTTACTACTCTATTTATGGGCACTGCAGCACACACACCGGGTGATCTGAGACATCACTTCCGGCTCCTCGTTTTATAGAGACAGATGCAGATGTGCTCAGCTGGATGGGACATGATTGCGGCCTCAGAGGACTGACTAGTATCAACACTCCCGTTGAGCGTTCAGAGATATCTGTTCAAATATCCTCTCAAACCTTAATGTATGATTCTGTAGTCAACCCATGTAATTCCTTTCTTCAGTGTATTTGTTTAGCGCAAACTGTGGTACAAGATATGATGAAAATGTACCATAAAAACATTCCTCTGCAAGTTGTGCACTTCGAGATATTTACATTTATATTTTCTGGCAGATCAAAGCAGGTTTGTACATTCAATGTAATCGAGGCTTGGCGCCCAACCACAGGAAGTACAGGTATTATTCAGTTTGGCCCAAAAGAGCGATCTAAAAATTGGTCCTAAAATCTGACTGTCGAGAGGCGTCTCAAAAGTGTTGAAATAATAGCACTGTTCACTGTTTAACCACTCCGCTTTTCGGAGACTTTCACCAAGTCTGTATGTTAGCGGTAGGGAATTACATAGTTACACCAGTAGGTGGCGACAAGTGATCTGCTGCGTCCGAAATCGTCACAATTTCACGTTTTTATTGTTTACATGGAGACCACAACAGTATCGTTTTCAAAAACTTTTCAAAATCCGAAAACGTACTTCTTGACTGTTAATTAAGTATGTTCTATATAGTATGAATGTGTGAAGCATAAATAAAATTCGGACGTATACATCTGCCATGTTGTCACCCAGAAAGCAACATAGTGTCAGCCTAGATCCAGGACTGATGTAGGCATATTCAGATACAAGGATTGTCTTTATAAGTAAAACATTGATTGATTAATTTAAGAAGTTCATTCAGAAACGCTGATTTACGAAGTGGCTTTCTTTATATGAGTCATTGAAACATTTACTCAACCGATTTGTTCGAAAACGATTAATTCAGTAAAAAAAACAGCACATATTGATATTTGAGAACTTTAGCTTGAGTGATATTTGTGTGAATGTTGCTTGTGTGATGAAGTTAGGCCTACATTTATGTAATAAAGACAATATATGTTTTAAGATCTAATTCCAAAATAAATATTCCACAATGGTTTTTTTATGCTGCTCCAACACATTCTCATCCTTTGGCATCATATAGGTGACGCCATATGAGATTTCGTTGAAATACTACGCACATGGCACCCTTTAGCGTGAATATAACACGCACTGTTATGGGTAGGTTTAGGTCTGGGGTAGGGTCTGCGTCTCATATTGACGCTAAAGGATGCCAGTAACGTGTATGACGCCTTGGGTTCTGCATGTTATATTCACGCTAAAGGGTGCCATGTGCGTAGTATTTCAACGAAATGTCATATGGCGTCACCTATATGACGCCAAAGGATGAGAACGGGCTCGCTGCTCAGGTAGGTTTCTTTCAAAGACCTCTAAAATGGCCAGTCAAGGGGCTGATGATTTATTTTGACCAGAGGAATGAATATAATCAAAGTATGTCACTCACACAGCTTCTGCACACACAGACATATCAATTAGCTAAACAAATTGTTGTGACTATAGGTGGTACTAGAAGTTCACATATGAATGAACATACCTGTTTGAGAACCAGTGATTTGAGTTGTATCTCTCCAAGAGCGCTTAAGGTGAAAATGTTCAAAATGACAGAAGTTACTCGGCAAAGCTACTTGCAGTACACTTATTACAGGAGACGGTCTCCTTTGTGCAAACCTAGAATTAAGCACTTTGCTCAAGGGCACAATTGTGATGTGGGATTTAAGGAGCTCTTCAGTTCATGAATCACCAGAGTCTTTCAGAGGTTGCAGGTTCAGATCTTTAACCACCACTCAACTAAGCTTGATTCACTTTTGAGACAGTCATCACTAACCTTCACTCTTTCCTGTTTACTCAGAATTACTGCCTTCACTTTACAAAGCCCCACAGTGGCCATACAGTGTCCACTTGTCTGCACTCTCTAATGTCTCACAGCTCTGCCAAACTACATTAGAGAAATGAGGCTTGTAGTCCTTTCATTAGACCAGCGCTGGAGAGGAAGAAAAATGTTTAACGCTGCTAGACAATGTTGGGTTTCCATGTTGTATGCCGACTTTCCATAGACATGATTTTTATACTGCACAAACTGTATATTCTATCCCCCAACCCTAACTCTACCCCTATACACAATCCTCACAAAAAACTTTCTACATTTTTACATAAAAAAACAACAACATAATTTAGGTAAGCTACTGTATAAGGGACTCAAGGCTGTGCTGTATCGTGAATAAAACACAGCTATTGACCAATCAGAATCAAGGACTGGAACTAACCGTCTTATAATATGATTTATAAGCTGTTTTCCTCATGGAGACCAAAGGAAAAATGTCCAAACAAGGTAAAAAATTACTGGTATTACTATCTTTTTGGGGACATTTGACCCCCCCCCCCCAAACACACACGGTTAGGAAACATTAAAGCAGAAGCTTAAAGATCAGCTATAGCCTGCATAAGTTATATCTCTTCAACCATGCAGCTGACTTAAAATACAAACTAATTTTCATTTAAAGCCTTATATTGTAATCACACTGAAATATTACTGCCTTCAAGGCATTTGCACAGAGTTCTGAATCTTAGAAGAACACCTTTTCTATTTTATTAATAGTAATTATGTCCAATATTAAGATTAAGCGATTGGATTTACAATTCATAGTGTATTTAGTTCTCACGAAATAATGTAATTTGCAAGCATGAAAGTATTTTGTTACCAACAGTCTCCAAAATTGCCAATGCTGTGGCTTGTCAAGTCGTGATTCACCGCTCTTGGCTGCAGGAGTCGGGTTTGCACTTAGTGAGGACACATTAAAGTGGGCAGGAAAAATACAGCATTTCGGGGGTGTTGTTATTTACACCCAAATGAATTAGCAGGTGTGAATCAGGGCAGCTGCCTTATGGGCCAAAATGGAAATACAACAGGTTGTGCGACAAGTATTCAATATCAAACCTGCAGGGGGTGAAAAGTCTGATTTTATTTACAATAATCCAAGAACACCTTTTGGATATATCGTAGTCCTGATGCACTAGAAATATCTAGTGCCTTTGCTATTAGATATCAATTTAATTTGTGCCATTTCATTAACTTTGGGAACTATTGCATCTCATTATGTAATCCTCCTTTTTACAAGCATAATTTTCAGTTTGCACACTTCAAGTAGTTCCTAGAAAGACTAGGCATTGTGACACATCTTCAGCACACGGCTTGCTTTCAGCTTGAATGCAACCCAAAATCCTAATTGCTCTTAGTATTTCATACAGCTTTTTGTTAATAATGTGCACTGACACCATTGCGGTCTATGACAAAGGGAGAAAAGGCAAAAGAGGAAAAGATGATGAAATATTCACTTCTTTGAGTCCCACTGTTAAAAATGTAATGTGTTCCCTTGTGTTTGAGACATTGGTTCTGACAGCTCAGATCTGCTGATGGCACATCCTACATCTGTGGCTTTGTGAGGTTAATATCACACTAACACTGAACACAAATATGTCACTCCTTTCCACAAAGTAGTGGAAATGCAGGTAAACAAATAAAGTATTTCTTGTTTAACTTTTTTTTATGTGTTTTTAGTTTTTATAATTCATTAATTATTGTCTTTTCATCAACTCAAGAACCTTCTGCAGTTCTTTCACAAACCAGTTTGGGGAATCCTTGCATAATGTAATGTTTAAAATGATTCTATTATGCCCCTTTAAACAGTCTTGATTTTGTTTTTGGGGTGTACTAGAATATATTTTCATGCATGATTGTTAATTTTGCTTTTTTAGCATCTCTCTCCCCAGTCTGGCTCAAACACGCTGATTTCGATGAAGCCCCTCCTTCCGGAATACGAAATGTGCTGTGATTGGTTAGCTGGCCCAGTGTGTTGTGATTGGCAGCGCTTAGCACATGTTCGGGAAATGTCCCACCCCAAAATAAAAGCGAGTTCTAGGCGTCAATTTCAAACCAATTTCAACTTCGATCCCGATTCAGACCCTGTTAACGAACAAGAGGATCGTGCAGAACGGATTTCATGCACAGACTTTGCAAGCACGGATTTAACAGGACGTTTCAGAGTGGTATGTTTTTTGTCATTTTCTACATTATAGATACGATATTATCCACCAATCGTGATATTTGTCGGAAAACTAAGGTTATACAAACATGTCCATGTCCACAAACTAATCCATGGTTAATTTTCATATGGAGCGGTGAACTGTCTTACAAAAGCGAGATCTTACAGAAGCCACGGTAAACAAGCGCACAAATAAACGTTTGGGTTTTAATGTTCAGGGACAGTGTTTAAAATAAAGTTCGTCAGCTTTAGGAAGGTCAAACAAACAAGTTTTCAGGAAAATGGGTGGACAAAAGTGCCTCTTTGACATAGTGACAACACTGTCTTCTCTAATGCAGCTCAGCCGAGCCTCGTCCCCTTTTTTGCGTATTCCGTGGGCAGAGATTATTTAAATGAGGAACATTATTACTTCATGAGATTTGGAAAAATCGCGTTATGATGTTGATAAAGAATGATATACTGTATATTTTCTTTTTTTAAATTATAATTATTATTCATATCAATATGGTACACAATAATCCCATTCAAATCTGTGTGATGAACAAGTTAGGTCAAAAGTACTCTAAAAATAAATCAAAAAGTAGTCAGAAAACTACTTAATTTGTGTAATCTAGTACTAAAAGTAATCTAATTACTATTTTGCACATGCAATTTGTAATCAGTAATAGACTACAATTTGTAAGTAATCTATTAAGCTCTGCATGTTTGTAATGTTGTCACAATGTTTGTAGTCATCTAGGCTGATAATTTTACTGGAAGCTTTCAGCTTATCTAACAGTAAGATAACATTATTTCAACTCAAATCAATATTTCATGTGTAGTATTCATTTATGTGGTAAGTGGCTACTCTGCTTTGCTCTGCAGTCCTACCCTATCAGAGTTTATTTTGCGATGATGACTATCCCTTACTTAAGTGTCCTGGAATCAAACTTGAGGGTTTACACAATTCTAGGAACAGATTTCTCATACAACTGTACAATCCAACTCACCTCAAAATCAGAGCTATAGCTAATAAAGGCACAGCGAGACTCATTAATAATGATTTAGTTTTTTTCCCGCCACTTTTTAAAGTGGCTTTTAATTTTTGATATTCAAACCAGTTCGGTTTATCCGCATTTTGTTCTGAACCAGCAGGACAGATTGTTGACCACAAACGCGAGAGCCTACAGGGGATATTGACATTTACAGGGCACTGTTCAGCTGTGCCCAAATATCGAATGGAATCAAACACTCAGCCATTCAGCAGAAGGGAATAATATGACGAGTGTTTTCTCCTGTGGAGCTGACACTTTCAACAAAGGAGACTTTTTCTGGTCTCTTTCTGGTTCAATTGGTCGGGACACGCGCCTCCATCTGCGAAGCTCTATTAATTAATTATTCTGTCCGTTCAGAGTCATTTTACATGAGCTCCAAGAGGGAAATCAAACTTAATTGACCTTTGCATTGATATTTGAATTTGGCCAGATTGTGCAGTATCCTTTTAAACTGTCATTCCATGTTGTTTCATGTCAGGTTCTGTCCGTAAATAACATCCACCATCCAAGGAAACTGGGATGAAGTTTTCCCACAAAAACACGTGCAACTGCTGGATGGACAGCCGATGAGAGATCCCTACTGAAAAGACCAGTGTTCATGAGATAAATGTCATTGCATCTCTACACTAGAACCCCACCAACACAAACCTAGAAGAATACGGTATTATTTGTGAAAATTCTTCATAGTTTTATATATAGTAAGAGAAGTAGTAGCACTTTATTTTACAGTCCTGATCCCCATGTGCATGTACTTATTATATTAATTACAATAACTGGGTAATGACTAGGTATTAACCCCAAAACCTAACCTTCACCCATGTAGTTATCTTGTATAACCTAGGTAAGGTAATACTCATGAGTTCACATAAGTGCACATACTGTACCAGAGAAGTCGATAACCAGATCTGCTCCTCTGGATTGCTATCAAAGTGACCACATTATACAATTTTGTAGCATTTTGTTCTTCTATTAAATCCAGAAATTTCAATTTAGATGCCAATTTCCACCCTGCTTCTAACTCTAAATTAATAGAGCGTTGTTGCTTTAAGTCAATCACCTGAGCCATAAATGTCATGCGACTAATTTACTGGTCCATCCATCCATCCATCCATCCATCCATCCATCCATCCATCCATCCATCCATCCATCCATCCATCCATCCAAACTTAAAAAATACTTTTAAAAAAGCGTCAAGTCAACATTTAAAGTTGTATTTATTTTTCCTAGTTAAAATTACATTTGCATTACTTTAAGTTATATTCATTTTTAATCCTACATTGATACCTTCAATTTCGAATTGTGATTCTGCATCCTGCTTGCTAACTCAATTCAAATGATCCCTTTATACAGACTAATGACACGTTTTAACATTTAAGTTATACTATAATATATAAATGTACAAGTTCAAGTATAAAACTATTAAAAACGATACTTTGTTAATAACTTAATGAGAGTTAGTAGACATGTGGTGCAACGTTACTTAACAGAATGTCTTAAAGGACCATCAAAATAAAGTGAAACCCTTTTGTTTTTGTAGTTTCTGATAACTGATAACTTCCATTTTCTAAAACCCTAGAAATGTGAAAAGGGTCCATTAAAATGTAACAAATATTCAATTCTGATTCGTCACTGACCTTTATTTGACTCAACTTGTGTTCTGTAGCTTGTAAATGTTTGATTTTTGGCACACATGTTGTGCAGAGATCAAGCTTTAGTTTATTGCTAATCCAAACTGCAACATCTTGACCAGAGAAGAACATTCCAGATGCTTATTTCATGAACCTTGTCTTTCATCCATGTTCACTCAAATTATTCCAAAAACACTGTGCATCTGTGGTGTGCTCGCTTGTTTGTTATTTATGCAAATGTACTCCTCAGCAGACAAAACACCTTTTGATGTACGAGGACATACAGAGAACCACGGGTTTAGGATTACCTTTAATTCTGAAGGTAAGTCCTAAAAAAAAATCTGTCAGGGGACTTCACGCAATCATCTCGTTTCTTTAATCTGATCCATCATGAGAAAGATGCAAATGCGATTCAAGTTCAGTGACTTTCTCGCACCGCTGAATGTCAAATCTTAGATTAAAGAGACTTGGCTCATTTGGTTGTGTAACACAAGGGAGCTTGAGCAATCAGAGAAAACCAAATGTGTTTTTCCCTTTCATTTTCTGTTGAATGAATTCAGCAGGTGCAACATTAGAAAGATGTGTTTTAAAAAAAAAATAAACATTCATTTCAGAAACAAAACAAAACACGTACATGGACATTCAATGTCAGTTGCTGAGGATTGATTGGGGTAAACTTTAAATAATCATTTCTAATGCAGAGGACTATACAATTTGCAAAGTTCTATGCATATATCATGCCCGTAACGATTAATCATGAGTAAAGAAATGAGCAGATCGTCCCTCTTATACAGTTGAGCACATTTGGAGGAAGAAGATATTCAAGAAGCCAAGACAGTTAGCCCATGGCAAAATATTCCATTACAGCTGGATGAATCCGGGCATTAATGCATTATTGAAGTGGTATTCGGAGGCTGTTTTTAATTTCAGACGGAGGATTCACCTTCGCATCCTCAGCTAATGGCGCATCAAGTATTAAAATCCGCAGCTACGCTTAGATCAAAGAGCCGTCAAAATGACAGACTTGAGCCCCAGTGCCGAGACTTGTTGAGGTAAACACCTCTGCAAAGTGAGGTGAAAATTCTGTGAGAGAAGTATGACCCAGACTAAGCCTTTTAAGTAATGCACCCTTATAAGAACCGCTTACAGATTTAGACGGAAATTAATCATTTTCAAATAAATCTCAGCTAATTCCTCACAAAGCCTTATACCTTAAACGAACAGTTCATCTAAAAAAGAAACATCTGTCATTTACTCACCTTCATGTCGTTCCAAACCCGTATGACTTTCTTTCTTTGCCGATAATGAAAGTAGAATTGTCAACCAGAAGTCTTCTGAAGCAATCGGATAACTCTGAATGCAGAATATATTGAATTTTAAGTTATTCCATTCACTTAAAACGGTTCAGGCTATACCCCGTGTTTTCAAAAACCCGAATGGCACTTTCCTTACGCAGGTTAAGTGATTAAATGAAACCTGGATATCCTGGATTTCTTTTTTTAAAGCTGCAGTCCGCAGTTTTTCCTCTTTGTCGCCATCTCTGTTTGAAATCTGCAATTGCAGTTATTCGCGGAATAATCAACTTTACGTGGGTTGTGCCTCGGCACGGCACAGCGCGGATGAATCCAATGTTTGAGGAGAGTGTGCGGCTGTCAATCACCGCGCCGGTGTGAATACAGTCATTCAGAATCACAGATTCTACTTTTTGGAAGTATGACCAACATAAGAATTTTCACCGGAAAATGTCATCTGAACAAGTAAGTAACATCCACTTTTGTTCTGACCAACTAAGGGGAAAAAAGCATTGCAGTAAATCGCGCTGATTAAATCTAACGATCGCTTATCATATCACGTCAAACCGTGCAAATTATACTTTGTTCTCAAATTGTTAATGTTAACAACAACATTGTGTGACTACATTTAATGCCCTTCCGATATTATCCGTGTTTTCGCGTGGGCCTGGTTGCAGTCTCTTTTTTTCTGTTGCCACTCCAAAGTCTTTTGCATTTACAGCAGTTGACTCTCCAGTTGTCACTGGTGATTGTCGTTTGAACCTTTCTGGATCCGCCATCAAATTGCTAAGTTTAATTATATCAAGTGCTGTGAGAAAAGGCTATAAATCTCCACCTCCAACATCCTCACACGCACTATAGCCTACTAGCGGATACTCCTTATTTATGTGTGACGTAATGACGCAAAGACATGCTCGAATCTCCCGCGGAAATCCACCAGTACCACTGGAATTAAAAACATTATTACAAGCTTACCGTTTTGAATCGAGCTACGGCAAGCAGAGAGTTTTGAACACTAGCTGGTTATGTATTTTCTCAATTTTATTTTGGATAATTTTTAACCCAAAAAAGCTACGGACTGCAGCGCGCGTCAATCCCGGATAAACGAAAATGGTCAAAAAGGCGGGATTAGCTGAGGTGACGTGACGGCTAACAGACAGCAGACAAACGGCTAGCAGTGATAGCAGTGGATATCCACCCATCACTCAAGTGGTCACACCATTAATTATGCAGAACTTTAAGGCTTAATATAATTTAAATGGATGAGTTCTAAAAAAATATTCACCCCCCTCACAGTTGTCATGAAGGGCAAAATTAGCTATATAGACCAAAACCACTTTTTGCACCAGGCTGTAAACATATTTTTTTTCTGCTGTAAACTTGGGCATTTTAACATGGGATTGATCAACGCTATCTCACGACCAATTCGTACGAATTCGTATGAGTGATTAAAAGGTGGCTAATTCTCTTTTGCAGCCTGTCTCTAGTGGCCAGTCGATGAATTGCAGTTTAAGTCACTTCCGTGTTCGATTCAAGAGAGAGAGAGAGTGTAAAGTTGGTTCTTACTGATCAAGAGTCATGGGAAAACGCATGGGAAAACGCAGGTCAAAAGTACGCCGCCAACAGTGTCTTTCGTGTCTTTTGAACTCTTTCCCCGCCAGTGTTATTTAAAAAAGTTGCCAGTCAGCGCCAGCATTTTCGTTTATCTTCACACACTTTATAAATGTGCACAGAATTTGTGGTAATGTTTCACAAAAACATCGAAAATGCAGTTCCACACTACTGACAAGATCAAAATTCTTCTAAAAAGTAGTTTTAATATATCTACCGTAAGATGTTGTCATTTTCTTATTATCGGTTCTAGGATGAGAACCTTTAATGCCCGAAGGATTAACATTCCATTAAGATAGAGGTGGTTTGTAGAGGAAGCTTTGGGAGTGTATTCACAAAGAATAGAATAACTTCAGACAGATTCCATATGCTTGTTACACTATCTGGAATGAAAAGTGAAGGGACAGATGTTGTCTGGAATCATTTGGGGATCCGACTTCATCAAAGAGTTTGAGAACTCTCACGGAATTCCAAAACACCCTGTGAGCTCACAATGCATTTCCTGTCTTAAGTGTGTGTGTGTGTGTGTGTGTGTCTGACTAAATGTGCTGATACATTTTGGTGTATTATTGACATTTCTGGGTCGAGTCATATTTATTTTAAACAAGGAGTGACAGAGTCATATGCCTCTTGAAGGATGTGAACTGGAATACAGTCAAGTCAGCGTTATGATAATCTGGATCCTTTAGAAAAGACGAAATATTATTAAATACTGTATAACATTGGATCGATATTAGATATCTCTGATGTTTTAGGAGAGCCATGTAACCTTATGAAACTAATATAAAATTACAATGAGACACAGAATTATACAAAATAGCGGCTGGTAATAGACTTCAATTTCCTACTTCTTCACACATGATTGCTCTTATCTTTATGAATATATATATTCTGTATATCTAAATTAAAATCACTGGGATAATGTTATAATCTGTATATCAGAAGAACATTTTCTTATCTGGAATCATCGATGTGCCTCCATTTATAGATCGTCTGCTGAATATTACTTTCAGAGGGCATCCGCCAAGGTCTCGTGTCATGGGACAGAACATCAGCAAAAGCCTAATTATAAGGGTGAATATGAGTTTATAAGAATATTGGGCATGAACCACATTAACTGAGACCTTTCTGGTCACCTGTCACTCTCTGTTAATTAACATTGGAAAAGTATTCATTTAAGGAACTAGGGTCATTTCTTGTGCATGTATATATAGACTTGTGATATGCTTTCACGCCATAAGCATTTATGCATCTGCATTTATATAACTCAGACTAAACTAACACATAATGATAATGAACTCCTGACTGCCCACTGTTTACCAGGAGGTAAGGAAATGTTTTAAACATGTAGTTTGTTGGCCGATAAATCACCACTACTGATGGTGGTAACTGATCAAAAAGTTTCACATTAATTTCCATGTTGAGCATATGCTGAATATTTAGCACTTCCATCTGCTCCGAAGACAAGCAAGTGTATAGTCATACATAAATGTATGAAATCCTCCCCGCCCCTCATCTCTAACCTGTGGCAGAGAAGATTGAACATATGATATTTATAATCTTTAATCATGTGGTATATCTGAATAACACTCATTTGATGAGATCCAAATACTGTGAGAAATTAAAAGCTATTTATGATCTCTTGGGAACCAGCAAAAAAATACATTTTTACCTCATTAGTGTTCAGAAAAAAAACTCTAAGAAACATCAACTTTAAATAAATATACAATAAACTTAGCACATAGCTTCTCAACTGTGTTATGAAAGTTATTACGGCAGTTATTATCGGTTTGAATAAAAAAAAAAATAACGACTACAAAATACCACATTGATAATAATAATAATAATAATAATGTTTTTGTATTTCATAACAAATAAATTAATAAAAATATATTAATTTATGTATTTAATATTAATATTATATATTAGTATTTTATTCATATTTTTATATTTTCCATTTTCATTTTAAATTGAGTTATTTTTTTAATTTTTAATGTCTATATAGTTTTCATTAATTTAAATTTATGTTATTTTAGTACATCATGTTAAACTAAATGAAAATGAGAAATGTTCCTTTGAAAACTAGCGGAAATAAAATAAGTTTACGGTTTTTAATTTAATTCAATTAAATTGTATTTTTTTTCAGTTTAAGTTTATTTTATTTAAAGCAACACATGTTTTAGTTTTAGTCAACTATAATAACTAAAAAATAAATAACTACAGCATACCATTTCTCAGTTTCGTCAAAGTCTAAGAGTACACAAGCATAGAGATGGCTTCAAAAACAGACAATATTAATTAATATTATCATATTTTCCATTTTAATTGTGTTCATGTTTTAGTATTTTTTTTGTTCTTTATAGTTTTTAATTAATTTTGATTTCTGTTTTAGTTTAGTTATTTTAGTACATCATGTTAAACTAAATGAAAATGAGAAATGTTAATTTCGCAACTAGCTGAAATAAAACAAGTTTAAGGTTTTTTATTTAATTTTATTTAAAGCAACACATTTTTTGGTTTTAGTTTAAGTCAACTATAATAACTAAAAAAGAAATAACTACAGCATAACATGTGTCTTCAGCAGGGCCGTGCACAGACCTTTTGAGGGGCATGTGCTGAAACTGAAAAAGGGCACCCCCCTCCCTTTTTTTCCCCCACCAAGTAATCAAAATTCATATAAGTACAAAAAATAGTTATATCAGTTATAATTTTTTTTTATAAATGTTATAGTTATAAAAAAAATAATATACATATGTATATATATTTTTTTCTCTGCTTTGTACACACAAAGTTCAATAAAATATATATTTTTTAGCTATTCTGTTTGGTTTCATAAGCTAATTTGTATTATTTGGTTAACATTGCTCTACCTTCCCCTCTTCTCAATGTCACACATAAACATGAGTCAAGTATTTTTGAGAAACTATTTTGAAATATAATTTAAATAATTATGTTCAACTCAGTTCCAGATTATAAGAAACTATAGCCATACAATGGTAGCCATACAACTATAGCATATCCAACATGTATCCGCCTACCTGCCAAAAACTTGATACCGTGGAGGACCAGGAATGTTGGTCTCTTGAAGGTCCCTTGTTCATTACACTTTCCCTAAAATAAGCCAGCAATGAAAATAAATAAATAAAATAGTGTGAAAAGTACAGTTGCAGTGAAAAGGATTTCCGAAGGACCACGTGACACTGAAGAGTCCTGAACTTGAGTAATGATGCTGAAAATTCAGCTTTGATCACAGATATAAAATACTTTTTAAAATATTTAAATAGAAAACAGTTATTTTAGATTGTAAAAATATTTCACAATATTACTGTTTTTGCTGTATTTTGGATCAAATAAATTAAGCATTGGAATGAATTAAATCATGAATTTTTTAGTTACTACTACAACATTACTGTAGTAAAACCATGTTTTACTACATTTATACATGTGAGGACGAGCAGAGAGTATAGAATACTATAGATTAAAAAAACTATATAGTGAATACGTGCATATCAACAACCTTGAATTAACCATAATTTAATATTATTACCATAACAAGATGAAATGTTAATAAATTAAGTGTATCAGCAATCATAATTCAAAGAAGAAAATTTCTTAGAAATATGTCACCTAGGTGACGACGAGGATCACTCAGTCGCTTTGTGTAGTTTCAGTATGAAACAGCGCGGGGGCGCGCCTGTGCTTATGATTTTCCGATGGTAAAAACAAATTATATGTTGTTGTAATACTTATGAATATATTGTTAACATTTTACAAAAGTCAAACTCAAATACAGTTACGGGGTTCTTGACCAGCGAATGTGTGCAAATGTGCATTTTGTCCGTCATTAAAACGGCGCCGGCGGCATCACATTAAGTTACATTTTCATCAACGGGTTAAGTTTGTTGTAGCTATATAGGCGCTCAGTTTTTCCTGTTGTAAAATACATTTGGCCAAAATCGGATTTTATAAAAGATGAAATGCTACTGTATGCACAGGCTATTTAAGTGTAGGCTATGTATTGGCTATGACTAGATGGCAAATTCTAGCCTAGACCTCTCTCTCAGGTCCCACATGTCTCAGTCAGCAATCAAATAAATAAAATATGAGCTTTTATAGACAGTGTTTAGTACTTATTCAAACAACAAGATCTTTATTTACCCTTGCAAAACTTCGTTCAGCTGCTGTCTGCTGTGCGGCTGCTGCGGAGCTTCAGTTCATTCAGTCACGATAGAGGGGGCGGAGTTATCAGTTTTAATAACAGTTTGAGGATCGAACAAGATTTACACAAGCTCTTTTTAAGAACTTTCATTGGCTAAATATTTTTTAAAACAGACAGACAGACGTAAAGGGTGACCAATATCAATAGCATTGATTTATTGAAGAAGAAAAAAAACACCACCACCACCACCAAAAAAAGGGCACTTTGAGTGTAAGAGCAAAAAGGGCATGTGCTCTGCACAGGTTGAGCCCTACCTGTGCACGTGCCTGGTCTTCAGTTTTGTCAAAGTGTAAGAGTACACAAGCATAGAGATGGCTTCAACAACAGACAGACATCAAGGAAAAGCCACAAATCTTCGGTGTTGATGTCACGAGGGTCTTCGGAAGCCTCTCACATCATCAGTTGTGTCACAAAGGCATCACAAAGATTAATGAGATGTTGATTGTGTTTTAAAAAGCAATTACACATTAGGACCCCTGCCAGAATTGCGACACGTCCTGGGTGTAATTGTTTGAGTTAAGGTCTTTTCATTACCTCTTTCATTTTCAATAACCCCACTAGACTCAAGCGCTCATGTTTGGGGATACAGAGATGTAAAGAGCGAACCGTGATCTGCTCTCAAGGTTGAAGGTGAGAGAATAATAGACCGAGAGGGGAAAGAGAGAGAGAGACAGAGGAGCGGGAGGAAAAGATGGAGGAGTAGATTGGATGTGAAAGGTAGATAGCAATTGCGTGAGTGTATGAGAGAGAAAGAGAGAGAATGAGTATATGTGGGTAGGAGAAAGAAGGAAGGACAGGTTGAGAGATTAATCTAACCTATGGCGTAATGAGGCTTCGTTCTGGCTGCCTTCCTCCGCAGATAGAGAGAAATCCACTGTATTTATGCCAACTTGCCATCTAGCATGTCTGTTCCATGTCCAAGTCCCATCAGCCAGCTGTACCCCCCCGCCCCCAAACATATCAAATAATGAAATAAACTTTAACGGAGGGACGCCCTATTAACTGACAGAGTACTTTCTTACCCTGGCGAGAGCGATCTCGAGGGTCTGAGCTCTGAAATGCCAATGTGCAATGACAATGCTGCCAACTTCCCTGACAAGGGTCCTTTATCAAGCTCTGCGGAAAGCCAGGTCCCAATCATTTCATTCCTGGAGCGAGAAAGAGAGAAAGCAACAGAGAAAATACAGAGAGAAAAGCCAACATCCACCCGCATAGACTCTACTTACTTCCTGTTGATGTGGATTGCAGTTGATGTCGTGTTAGACTTGCGTGACTTTTTCTGGCAGTAATCATCTGTTGAGATTCGTCTCATGCAACCTAAATCTAAAAACACGTTTTAAACCAAAAACGGAAGTTTTGTGATGTGTGAATATATGATAAAGTGATAAATATATTGGCAGTATACGCATGCATTGTCACTGATCCTACTGACTCCATGGTTACTTTGTTTGCGGACATCTAACACGTTCTAATTAACTTTACGGTTAATGGTTACAGAAACATTAATTTGACAAAATGACATCTTGATTGGAAACATAATACAATATTCTGCTGTGATGTTTGTCTTGATTTCCTTTTTCTTTAAACATCGTTTTTCATCTCAAGCATGCTTTTGGTTGACACTGTTGAATCCACAGTAACTTTAGAATTAGTGCTGCACGATTAATCATATCGCAATTAATCGCGATGTCAAGCCTATGCGATTATATGACGCAAAATACTGCGATTTTATATGAAATAAACAAATTAGGGCTGTTAACGCAGCATCTGTTATTTTTTGTCATCCTTTGGGTAGTGTTACATGATCCCGCTCTTATTCATGCGAATGCTTTAACCATTCAGCTAGTCAAAAGAGAGCGCGCTGCCTGTGAATGCCCTGACTGAAAGACGCGCGCCAGTATCATGCGCGTGCACAGACCGCGCGCCAGAATACAGTTCTCTTTCCGCTTGAAGTGAACGAACAATAACACACACATTTATGCCAAAATATCATTTGTCGAGTGTCTTCATAACATAAGAGCAGTCTTATGATGGTCGTAAAGAGAGAATAAGCCGCGTGTGAGATCCGCGTCTCTGTCAGCAACTCTTAAAGGGCCAGCATCCAATAATGCTTTCTGTCAGTAAAGTTAATCAAAGAACAAAGGAAACAGAGAAAAACACTCACTGCTCTTGACCAAAGAACTTGTGTAGCTTTAAATAGGATTTTAGTCCATATAATTTATAATTTATGCAGCGCAGACTGTTTGATAGCTTTATTCAATTTCTGTATATGTCCTACCTGTAGACAGGAAGAGCACAGGTAAATATGACATTTATTATGGGTTTATGTGAGGATTGTTTGAAGTTCACTTAAATTAAAATTAAATTAATTTTTACCCAGACATCAATGGCTTATTGATCATTATAGGTGTTATCAATCATTTAGTTGTTGTTGCTAGTTTGAGTTGAGAAATACACATTTCAGAATTATCACTAATCTGTGTGTGCATTTTGCTTTAGAACCAAGCAGGTTGACTCATGAAACCATTTGTTTATTATATCGCAATCGCATATCGCAATATTGACCTCAATAATCGCAATATGACATTTTCCCCAAATCGTGCAGCCCTATTTAGAATAAGCATTGCTAGAGTCAAAATTGTTGGTCATGGTACAAATGACCAACGCCTTTTCATGACCAATTTGTAGAAATTTGTACGAGTGAGTAAAAGGTGGCTAATTCGTACGACCTCACTCGTACAATTTGTCTAAACCCCAGTGATGGGTAGGTTTAGGGGCGGGGTCAGGGGTAGGTCATTCGTACGAATTGGGCAACTCGTAAAATATGTACGATTTAGTCAAACTCGTACGAATTCGTTCGAATTAGCCAACTCGTAAAATACGTACGAATTGCCGCGAGATCGGGTTGAAATGACTTCAAAACCAATCATTTGAATAGCAATAGCCATGAAAAATGCATATATATAATTTTGACGTTTTATGGTTATTTCACTCTTAAGATCTTAATAATTTTAGAAATATACCCAGATTGGTAACACTTTACTTGAAGGGGTGTACATAAGACTGACATGACACCTTCATAACCATGACATGACATATGTAATGAATATAGGGTTTATGCATTTTTATGACAACTGTCATTAAGTGTCTTTCGCTCAATAATGACATTTTGAATGCAAATATGACATTGTTTAAGATGTCTTTGTTATGACACCTTGACATAAACCATAACATCATAACCTGTCAGTGTCTTTGTCATGACAACTTGACATTAAATTAAGTTAAACTGTCATGTGGTTGGTTTTGACATTGGCTGTCATCAGTCCATTATAACTGTGTCATGAATATTTTTTGTGACCTCAACTACAGTGGTACAAATTGAATTTGTCATTAAACAGTTATAATGGCTTCATGACAGCCAATGTCAAAACCAACCACCTGACAGTTTAATGTAATGTTAACCAATAAAGCTAAGTGGTTTCTTAAGTTTGATAGTTAATCTGCTATGTCATGTTTATGACAGGTTGTGTTGTCTTAGTAATGTCAAGTTGTCATGACAAAGACATCTCAAACAATGTCATATTTGCATTAAAAATGTCATAATTGAGCGAATGACACTTAATGACAGTTGTCACAAACATGCATAAAACTTCCTTCATATTCATAACATGTATCATGTCATGATTATGAAGGTGTCATGTTAGTCTTATGCACACCCCTTCAAGTAAAGTGTTACCGAAAGATTTTCAATGTAAATATTAAAATGACCTAGAAATCACATAAATAGTCGCTGTAGTTAAAGAAACATCACTGGCCTAAAGATGGAGAAAATGCAGCTTTGATGAAAGTGTTTGTTTCTGTGTGTGTGTGTGTGTCCCATATGTTCAAGGCTACAAACTAAAATGCCCATAGCTAGTGATAATTAACGGAACACCAGAGGGAGTATCTTTCATATACCAAAGTTTGATCACTGAACTCACAAATCATCTGCCATTGGGAGAATTTATGTATTTACGGGACTCGGAGAGCTGTATGGTAACTCAGCCTTGGGCTAAATTTAGATTCCCTCATCCGCGCATAAACAGCGGCTATCATTTACGCTGTATCACAGTGAAGACATCCACCTGTCATTCCACAGAAGAATCCCCCAGTCAGTCGGTGAAGGACAACCTTGTGTGTTTTCCGGTTAGCGAATCACTGAATATGTTCTCTGATTCGTCGGTTTCCCTCCCTGGAACAGCAGTCATTTTTAGAAAGGACTAAACAAATTTATTCGGCCCTCTTTTCGCAGATCTAACCAGCAAACACGTCAAGCAGTCGCACACCTCCAAATACCCTCGGCACCTTTGTGCCTCTGTTTATAGAACGACTTGAGAGGCCTGTGATAGCATTCTAAGCTTTCGCCTAAGGTTTTCCTTGTGTACCTGCACAATTTGCCTCCAGCACACACCAGCTGTGCACACTTTGCCAAAAGACACTAATGACAACAAAACATCATTAGACACCGAGGATCCGCCACTGTAGCGTGAACCGTGAACCTGCGATTCGGAAAATATCACAGACAGGAAACCGTATCTGATGTACAAAAATACATTTATTTGAAACGATTCCAAAATGACAGTAGTTTTCCATAGAAATATTGAAATCAAGATGTAACAATAACCATGAGTCATGCAGCTGTAGATTTTGTGCGACGGGAGATTACAATTATTTGCTCGTCAAAACATTACTGGTTTTCTATCACACATAAATCGTATGGCAAGTTTCTTTTCAACCAGCTTCATTTCGCTTTAATGCCTACAGTGTCGTTATTGATACAAAGTTATGATTTATATCACAAAGAGAGTGTCGGTACAGCAAATAAAACCTGATGAATATGACGCAACTCCACTGAATGAGAGAGGGTTCATTAGCACAGAATGGCAACCAATAAATAAGCTGAAAAGAGTTGTTAAACATCAGCAAGTACTTTTCTACATTAGCAAGAGATTCTCGCTAACCCAAAAGCATCGTTAGCCAACTATGGTCGGAAGTTGGTCGCAATTTCCATTGAACTCTATTGGTAACGACGTAACTTGCGACCATAGTTGGCTAACGATGCTTTCGGGAAACGCATCCCTGCTCGGCTCTCCAGACTAACCATAACTTTACACTGAAGGCTGGGATGATATGCATGACGCAACACAATCACAGCCAATCAGAACATGTTCTTGTTTGACATGTAGTTGTGGAGCTGAATGTTGGACCAATAAGATCAGTGCAGTTTAAGTTGGCTACATATGTCACATCTACATCATTAACTCATATTTGAGATTGTGAAAATGTTCAAAATGAATTGATAGATCGGCAAATTTTAAAGAAAACTTTGTCAACCCAAGGGAACAACAAAAGGCCTTGATACTTGTAACTTGGCATGGATGGTAAGGACAAAAACGAGTTAACTGGGGGAAAATTAGCGGTAACACTATTTTACAGAGGCATTGTTACACACTGTATTAAAAACAATAAATTATGCATGAAAATAACCCTATAGTAAGTATGTAGTTCATTATTATTACTCAGTACTTAAATGTATAATTACACTGTAATACCGACAACCAAATTAGCTTTATGTCTTATAGATCTTCTGCTTTGGGCCTTGTAAGAACACATGGATTTAAGTTAGTGGAGGACTAAAGATATGAGCGACAATGAGTAAAAACAAAATCAATGTCGATATTAGAGCGAGACAACGACTGTGGATTGTAAAGATAATGGCGGCGTGCTGAGATGAACCTGCGAGTGTTAATGAGAGACTGTGTGACAGGATGGTAAAGTACCAGTTTTCCCCGGTTCCCTCGACGCAAGGCCTGTGTTACTGTAATTGCATGCTGACTTCAGCACACTGTAGAGGCTCTGAGAAGTCGAGATTAAGGGTAAAACACTGTTTCATGTCGCACTGCTTTGGACTTCACCGACATCATGAATTAAATGAGTCTCTGTGGCCCGTTTTAAGTTTCTTCATGGAGGAGGAAGTGTGTTAAGCATAACTAGCATCTGTGGAGACTATGCTCACGTTTACAAATGCAAAGCTGTTTTCAGCAGCTCTGGAGCTGTTCAAAACACCATGGTAAGTTTCATGAAGATGTAGCCTAAAGTAAGAAGAAAATACAATTAGGCCTAGATGTCTAGATCTATTTAATACACACGCACGCACACACACACACAAACCGTTAAAAAGTTTGGGATTGTAATTTTTTTGGGGGGTTTTAAAAGAAGTATCTTATGCTCATCAAGACTGCATTGATTTAGCTAAAACAGTAATAATATGAAATATTATTACAATTTTTACACTACAGAAGCAATTCTGACTTTCTTTCTTGCAAATGCGAGTTTATATATTTCACAAATCTGAAAGAAGTCAGAGTTGTGCGATATAAATGCAATCGCGATAAAAAAATCTAAATTGCAATTCTGATTATTTCTCGCAATTGTGAGTTTAGATCTCGTAATTCTGAGAAAAAAATTCAGAACGGCGAGATAAATTCAGAATCGTGAGAAGAAGAAAAAATCTGAATTGCATTTATCGCAATTATCTTTAAAAAAAAAATGTATTACGTGGTGCTTAAATAATATACTATATATTAAAATGTCATTTATTCCTGTGATGCAAAGCTGAATTTTCAGCATCATTACTCCAGTCTTCAGTGTCACATGACACTTTTTTCAGGATTCTTTGGTCACTTTTGATCAAATTAATGCAATCTTGCACAATAGAAATATTAATTTCTTAAAAAACATATATATAAACTGACATTAAACTTTTGAACAATAGTGCATATGTTTCAAACTCATATTTTTGAATTCGCTTCCGTGAAATACCTCAAATATTGTGGTGGAGTTAGTGTGTCAGGCTTTTGGATTGCAGTCCAAGTGTGTCAGTCTCACATTGGATTGAAATCAGATCATACTGTAGTAGAACATGTTGAGGTTGTGGTTAGTCTGGCTGGTATATCAGTAAACTTTGAGTCTGAGATGATCAAAATACACAGAATATAATATAAGATCTGTTACAAAAACCTAGTTAGCTGTCTAGGTAGGTATCAATTTAAGGCATCATAGTGCTCCAAATGCAAAGACTAAAAGGTTTCATTCTAAAACACCCTTTTTTTTGGACAAATTCTGATCACTGCATCCAAGGCAATCCCATAATGCATTGAGAAAGAATGCATGATGGCAAAATATTGATTTTGCATACACACAATTCAATGCTTAATCTAATTAAAAAATCATATTTTACCCAATATTTCTTTGTGCTCTTTATTTTAAGCATATGATCAGTATCAGAGTATCACACTTTTTGATAGTGTGATATCAGGTTTTGTTTAAATTAAGACGCTGCCTTAGAAGACAGCAAGGCAGCTGACTAAGTTTTCAAAACAGAATATTAACGTACGGTGCATGCATTAATTAAAATGATTATAAAACAACAAAAAGGGCAAATGATTTCTTCACTAATTCGGCACTAGTTAAAGAGAGGAAATACCCTAACCATTTACATAATTAAAAAAATCATTTTTTAAGAATAAATTGATTGTTCTGTTTCACGCAGGAAAAACCCCCCAGAAAATATTCTGAAAAGAATTTTGCACTTAAAATGCATGGATTATACATGAAGCACAATGTTTTTTGATTTGTAATATGTCACTAATTGAATAGAACGGATATTAATTGCTTGGGAAGTCATTTTTGCCAAAGTCCCTTGATATATTGCTATACAATTACATTCACAATGGAATCTAAGAAACCACCTGCTTATTCATGAATTATATTCATCTTGTGTGAAACAGGCAATCAACTCCAATACAGAATGTCTAACCATATACTGAAACACTGCTCTCTCTATTGGTTCAACTTTAAATCTGAGGTCAAAATCCAGAATGGCAACACTGAAGTATACGCAATACATCTTTACTATTTTTCTTGTACAATGCATGAATAATAATAATAATAATAATAATAATAAAAAAAAAACTATTTACAGCACCGGTTTATCTACAGCACATCAATGAATCACTGTTTCGATTCGTAAAACACCCTATGAAATGTATAGCAGACTGCGTCCATTGAAGTCCAGTCTTCATTTCTATTATATTTACAGTATAATGATATGAAATGAAAATACACTTGCTGTATATACAGAGAAATTAAAACTTGAGACTTATTGTACAGTTCAATGATTTTTCAATCCCTGGGAGATGAGACACCTTAAAAATGTATGCAAAAGAACAAAAGAAAGAAAGACAATTCAATAAAAAAGCACTTAACTCAATCATGGCAGTTTGTTAAACTGTTTTACATTAATTTAAAATTCTAAATGGCCAGCTATTATGATGAATAAACATTATTCAAAAGGCATTCTTATTTGTAAGGCATTCACTTATGAAGCAAAATGACCATGTAACCCCTTTTATCTACAAAAAATAAAGTCCAAAGTACAAGCTGAATGTAAAATAATTTTGTGGAATGCACACGGACGGTACATTATATATATGAGGAGCTTGCAGGAACTTACATTTAGCTGAAGCTATGTTAGCTTTAAAGTTAAGTTTTATAATATTTTCAAGAAAGATATCAAGCTCTATTGTGTCTATGTTCATATATCAAGAGATTTATTCCACAAAACATTCTCAAAGTTTGATAGTTCATGGACTTTTAACTAAGAAAAAATCAAAAAAGCTTAGCCATAGAGATGTGGTTTTTAATAGTATTCTCGCTTTATAGAAGTACAAAAAGCTTGCCTTCAAATTGACATTTTATCACAGTGCTTTTGGGAAGGTATCTCACTTCTTGACTGGAAAATTCACATTTTAGTCCATATCTCTCCGCCTTCAGACAAAGGCGAGATAAATGTGTAATTAAAAGTTGAAATGTTTCAACAACTAACAATTTAGAAGATTGCAAAGCAGGATTGCTTGCATGAACGCAAAGCTGTGATAGGCCTTTTTACACCTGGTATTAAGATGCATTTTGATCGATCGAATCACAAGTCACAAGACACATACCCGTTTACACTCTGTGTTTTAATCCGTCTCTTTTGTCCACTTTCAACCACTTCTGTCCAGATTTCTTCATGTACATGTATGGGTTTTTGTTAAAGATCTTTTTTAATCAAATGGACAAAATAAGCTTGCGTAATTTACATATGAACGCGCTTTAAGACAACAGATAAACATTCGTTTCTGCTCTGACAGCTGCAAGACCACGCCGAACGCTGTGAGTGTGTGTTAGAAATCATGAATGATGAGAGAACATTGTGCTTGGTGTGTTGTTCGTCTTCAAACCAAACTTGGGTCTCCAGCTGTCAAACTTTAAATCCCGTCTGGCTAACGCGCTTCCCATAGTGTTCACGCATTAGGTCAGTAGGCGGAGAGTAGGAGGTCTTTTGTGGCTGTTTGAACGCATTCGATCACATGAGCGATTACACTACGAAAGCAATTCGGTCGAATGAGTTTTTGACTACTACTGGAAGTGGTCGGAAATGGACAAGCTCAAAACGTTTTAGACCCCGTTTGCACCTGTATTTAGCGCCGTCCACTTGTGATCCGAATGACCAAAACGCATCTTAATACCAGATGTAAACAGGGCCATAGAGAGGGATTTAAACACTGTTGGCTTTTTTTTTTGCCTCAGCTGCAATTTTGCTCCCTCAGTTCAAGTTATAACAAATATAAAAATGAGATGACCTACCGAAGAGATTCAAAACCTAAAAATTAAGTTAATATAGCCACTAAAAGCACTCTTCACAATGTGTGAAAATCAGTTTGAACAGTTAAACAAACTTGGCATAAGTTGTGACCCAACAAAATCACAGTTTTTGAAACTAAAAGCCACTTTTCCCCCCACAATTTATATTAATCTGAAAAACTGACTCAGACTAACAAGCGTAGTTCAATGATGCACAAAGGAAATGCACTGAGAGAGGTTTAGTGGCTTTTCCCCCAATATTCAGAACGGACCGTTTGTAATTTCAAAAGTTGGTCAATTCCTAAGCATGTTTTCAGTGACTTGTACATTAGTTAAGTCTATTCTTCTTTTCCACAGATTGTAACAAACAAGACATCCATGCAAATCTGAGCTCCTTAGAAAACTATTAACAATGACAGTGTTTTGAATTTACAAAAAAAGCAAAGGAGGAAAACTGTCAACCTTTAAAATTGTGATACCTCTGTACACATTTTTACAATACACCCTCTTTTTTTTCCTGATGTTTTCAGACACTCGTGCAGTTCGGGATCTCCCTTGTGCTTTCACAGGTGTTGATCACTCCACCTACGTGCCAAAGACAGAAATGACACATTAGCCTTCATAATTCAACAAATCAAAATTCCTTATTTTCTTTACAAATGTGCTTAAAGCTGCAGTCTGTAGTTTTTCCTCTTTGTCGCCATCTCTGTTTGAAATCTGCGATTGCAGTTATTCGCGGAATTATCAACTTTACGTGGGTTGTGCCACGGCACGGCACAGCGTGGCTGAATCCAATGTTTTGCTACATGCATAGCAAATGCCATTTCACGTTATCTCTAAATGCTTGATTATACACCCAACTATGTATTACTCATCAATAAATGAACAGACTGAAAGTTTTCTAGTATCAGCAGAGATGGGACCAAGTCACACATGTGCAAGTCTCAAGTAAGTCTCAAGTCTTAACCTTCAAGTCTCAAGTAAGTCCCAAGTATTTTTTTCCTGGGCAAGTCAAGTCAAGTCAAGTCACAGGCTATGTCAAGTCAAGTCAAGTCAAGTCTTGTAGTAGGTCAAGTCAAGTCCAAGTCAAGTCACCTTATTATTGTAATTTTACCTGCAGAGTTTGATCTATGGGCGTCAGTTTGGTTTGAAATGAACAGAGGCGCATTCGGAAGTGCATTTGGGAACAATGACGCATTCATTCACTTTTTTCTTTCACGCAGGTCATGTTTTGAAAGATGGTGTCCTGTAGCTTACTAATTTAAAGAAATAAAAATGTATACAAAAATGTGATGTCCGACTTCTTTTATGAAGAAGAAAGCCTTAAAGGGGTCATATAATGGTACATGCACTTTTACAAGTTGATTGTACTGAAATGTGTGTTGGCAGTGCCTGTACACAACCATCATATAATGATAAAAATCCATCCAGTGGTTTTGTTTTAATCTCCTTATATGTTTTCCCCTGCCTCAAATCGAGCCGTTCGACCGTGTGACGTCACAGGCTCGGAAGCCCCTCCCACGATTGTTGAATGACAGCCGCGTTTCAACACAGACCCGCCCTCGCTCGTGAGCGAGCTGTCAATCATAGTCTGCGCGGACCGGCGCGGTCATTGTTGATATGCTGGAGCACTGTCTATGAGCAGAATGGCGTCTAAGCGATTGTGGTGTTCTGTTCTTGGGTGTAATAACGAACACAGTCATTTTAATGTTCCTAAATCCGAACCGCTGAAGACGCAGTGGCTGAGTTTGTTTTCGAAGGGAATATTCCCCACGAGCAACGTCAATGCTCTCATGTTTGCCCGAATCATTTCACACACCAGACTGCTTTATAAACGAGGGTGAGTATAAAGCTGGATTTGCTAAGAAGCTGCTCATGAAAAAAGATCGGTACCAGATATTCGTGTTCCTGCTGAATCTCCAGAAGAACTGAAGTGAGTGTAACGTTTTATTCAACTTTATATTAATATTTATATCTTTGCAAATCGCTAGCTGCACACTTCACAATGAATGCGTCTAAGGTTTACACTCAGGGTACATTACGGCATGTTTTCTATGTATGACGTTCTCAATATAATTCATAATTCCACGTTTATACTGAACAACGCGTTATGGTGTTATTGTGTTACAAACGGTGTACGCACAGAACATAGGGGCGGGGTGAGCAAATTATCATTTAAAGTCATATGCACTGAAACGGCGTGCTGAAAACAGAGCTGTTTTTGACCAAGTAAAATAAGTGTTTTCTTACAATACTAATGAGAATTTTTAATTAAAGTATATTACAAACTTTTAATTTAGACCCCAAAGAATCATATTAGCTTGTACAAAAATGGCATTATATGCCCCTTTTAAGTTTTCAAAAAGCATTAGACATATGACCCACTATTCTGCTTCGTGTAAGTTATTTATCAATGAATTCAAACGCGTTGGCTGGCGCTGAGCCAGAGACATACGCTCTCAGTGCTGTCATATATCACAACTGTTCAGTGTTTTCAACCACATCATTTTTATTTTAGGTTTCAGACATTTAAATACACATAACTACTAGCAAAAAATATATTTGTAGTTTGTAAAATATACACTGATGTCTATGGAAGCGTCAATAATAATCATTTCCATTATAATAAGACGCACGTTTTATTCATATCAGATACACATTGTGTAAGTAGCTTTACATTTTACCCTATTCTTCTCCCAGTTCACCGGTCACTTACTTTCATGTATTTCGTGAGAAGTTGAGAAATTGACGTGTTGTAAACTAACGTTAACATGGCACCGCCCATTCGCACATACAGCTCAACTAACGCGATCATTATAAAGGTGTTTAAACAACAAAACACATCCACTTACACATATTTGACAATCGGAATATCAGTGTTGCATGTTATAGCTAATACATTTGTGAACATTTTGAATAAAACAGGAAAAATGACATAAAAGCAGATCATTCATTCAGCGCTGTGTTGTGGTTGCGCTGTGTCACTTGACAAGCAATGACGCGTCACCATGAAACAATCAAAGTGAGTGACAGGTTCTAAATAACGGTCGCCTAGAAAAACTCACGCTGGGGGATCAGTTAGAATAGTTTAAACTTACTTGTGAAAGGGTTAATGGCTACTTTAGCTATTACATTAGCTAACTACCAACTAACATTAACAAATTGACAAGCACTTACTGGGCAGAATGGCTCTTCAAATGACGGACGAAATTGGAGGTTGTCGTCTGGCTGTCCGCAATGTTAATGTTGTAGCCTATGTCTTGCAAAGCGCTGTTCGTCTTTTGCCATCGTGTGAATAATTCTTGAAGCCGAAAGCAATGACCCTCGGTAGCCCTCCGGCTGACATTTTGATGTGATATCTGATCTAAGTGGGCGTGGTGTGCGTATAGGTACGAGGTATGACTGATGATAGTGTCGTGATCAACTTTAAAACATTTTTTTATATATATTTTATATTCAAACTGAAAACATGATGTGATTAACACTCAAGTCATTCAAGTCATCGTGTCTCAAGTCAAGTCAAGTCCCGAGTCTTTAACTTCCAAGTCCGAGTCAAGTCTCAAGTATTTCATTTTATGTCAAGTCAAGTCACAAGTCATAAAAATAGCGACTCGAGTCGACTCGAGTCCAAGTCACCAAGTCACAAGTCCCCATGTCTGAGTATCAGACTCATTAAAAATGTATCCTGGTGAAGGGAAGCAAATTAAATGTAAAGCAGGCTGGAAACTGAACCATTAAGTAAAAAATCAAGCCAAAAATACAAATGTTTCACCCCCCCCCTATTAAACACCCACAGAAACAGTGTTGGATTTATTTTCTGCATGGCACCGAATGTTGCATGTTTATTCATCACAGTTGTTGTTATCACACTGACCCCAATGTGACCCCTTTTATAGTTTAATCAGTGCTCTTTTATAATCACTGCTTAACAGCGCCAATTAAATATTAATTTGCAGTTATTAAGCAATTACATGATCACAGAAGCATCCACTCGGGAAATAAGGACACTTGGGCCCAATGTAGATAGTTCTCATTAGCATGCATTGTGTGTCAGATTATAAACTCTCCTGATTTCAAAGAGTGTTTTTATTCTGATAGTTGTCACTGTGTAATTCTGAAAGCTGACCGATTCATATTTTTAGTGGAAAACGGAGCGGCGCGGAAAATCTTTTTTTCTTATTCTAAAGAACTACGAAGCCTAAGAGTGCTAGAAAAAGACAAGTATTCATGTTTCCTGAAAATGTCATGGCAACACATATTTTTACATTACTTTAACTAATTTCAAGTTATACAAGATTCAACTATATGTTTTTAAGTCAGTTTAATTTAAGTTGAAATCCCAAGTTGTCAGCTAATTTAATTACACTTCAAAAATTAAGGCAGCAACTGAACTTACATTTTTTTACAGAGTTGGTATTGTTCACTAAGTTTTGCCTTTAAAAAGTTAAATTGTCAACAGGTGAATGGGATCATTAATCAAACACAACGGGAAACTAAGGCTGTGTCCAAAATCATCCCTATACCCTAAATAGGCCACTGTTTGAGGGGACACCAATTTGTAGTGGTGTCCGAAAGCATACTGGACATTATCGAGTGAACTCATTCAGTCCCACAATACACCGCAATAACGAGTGTACAATGTACTCTCAACGGCTAGACGAGAATACCCAATTTCCCAAACTGCTGGTCCAATGTGGGTACAGCGTAATATCATACAGGTATAAATTGATTATAAAAAAATATAATCAAGGTTTATATCATGCTAGTTCCATGGCAGAGTTCAAGATAAATCTTTTCATTACTACTGGAGCTGCCAGTTTGCTAAGTTTCAGATGATTATTAGATGGCAAGCACAAACTATGCAAAAGCCCTTCCAGAGAACTCAGTGTCCGAATTCACTCACTCGTTTTCATTCACTCCTTCAAGTGGACTATATTAGTGGAGTAATGCAGGGAATAGTGAATGAGGTCATACGGTACGATTTTAAACACAGCATAGGTCAAACTTAGAATGACAGAAACAAACACACTTAACAGAACATAATCCTGACAACATGGTACAGCCATTTATTTTTTTGTGACTAACCTTTTCTCGTCGACTATTAGGGGCAACCCTAATTCAATAATTTTTTTCTACTACACACAGTTGGAAATTTGTATTATTTATTTTTATGTACACTTTTTATTGTAAAAATGTCAGGTTTATGCTTAAAACAACAAGAAGACAAAGCTATTTGACAACGCAGTAAGACAAATATTCATTTTCTCTGAAGTTTTTTAAATAATTGATTGATTTTCTAAACATTTCACTCACGTTTGGCACGGGCCTCCAACTCTTTCTCCATCAACTCACTCAGGGTGATTTTGGGTGTGGCGTCATTCTGGCCCACCGTATTGATCATCTCCTGCTCTTTCTCATGGTTTACCTCCGCGTAGATGTTAATCCAGGGGATTTTTCTGCACAAGTTTTTGTTAGGAAAAAACAACATTGTGTTTAAAAGGTGTATTTCTGTGCACCACTAGTGGCACCAAATGGAATTGTAATCTGTTCTGTTTGAGTAGATAGTCAGAAATCAAAATCATCTCAAATCAAATTACCAAAACAGACAAACATGATCAAATATGTTTGATTTTGAGCAAATTGGCATAACACGCATGACAACACAAGGTAAGGGCTGTGTACATGCAAACTTGTTAATCTGCAATATAACAAGTTGTTAAATACCATGTGAGTGCAAATGCAATCCTTCATTGTATTCCTGAAATAATGATTGCGGAGTATATTTAATAACTTCTGGAGGAGAAGTTGCAGGCAATCAGAGGTAGAGAGAAGCAAAATACATCGTCTTGATAACGCTGTGACAACCCGGAAAAAATTACAGCAATGTATTAGTAATTCCCCCAAATTTCATTGTGTACTTTTCCAACACACAAACCAGACTGTAATGCGTTTGCCATTTTCCGAGCTCACTTTTCATTTTTATGAATTAGAAATGTTTCCCCCCCACCCCATTTTTTCCTCTTCAAATTACTATTAATTTTGTAAGCTAATTGCTTTGTTTTTCCAAATGTAACATTTCCATAAATATGCTTCCTTTTTAAATTACTTGGGGGGTGAAAAATTATATCCATTATTAATGATTGTTTCAACATTTCCCTGAGTCTTTTCCATTTGAATTATTTTGAGACCAAATAAATTATTCAAAGCATTACAAAACAGTTTTCCAGTAGAGGAACCACGGCTGCATATTAAACAATCCATTTATATTTTCCTGCACTTTCACAGGAAGGTTTTTTTTCTTCTACCATATGCAAACTAATAACTAGATCTCACAACTATCATGAGTAAAAATAGCACTGCTTGATGCAAAGGAAACTCGCTCCTGATACCGTCCCATCAAATCTTACTTTATCTTTATATATAGATAAACAGAAACGAGAACTATGGTGTGCATGAAAAGAAATAAAGTTCAATTGCTGGAGTCCTGGTAAAAGGAATGTGTGATATAAAAACTGTTTGGAAGGATCTACCTCTTAAATTTGTAGATGAGAAATACAGCTAAGCCCAAAAACACCACCGACAGAAGCATCAGCATTGCAGAACTGCTGTGTCTTGGGATGGAGTCAACCAGAGGAGCTGCAACAAAGACAAAAACAAGAGTTACCGCACACCGTCTCTTTTTTATAAGGAAAAAAAAAATCTTTCAGATCTTGCTTTATATGTACAATTCAATTGTTGGGTCTTCAACTTTTACATTGTTACTTTTTTTAAATTTCAAATAAATGCTGTTCTTTTCTACTTCAAAGAATCCTAAGAAAAAAAAAAAAACTATCACAGGTTTCACAAAAATATTACAACACCATGACTGTTTTTTCGACATTGATAATAATAAGAACTGTTTCTTAGAGTAGAAAATCAGCACATTAGAATGATTTCTGAAGGATCATGTGACACTGAAGACTGGAGTAATGATGCTGAAAATTCAGCTTTGACATCACAGGAATAAATTACATTTTAATGAACATTAAAATAGAAACCAGTTCTTTCAAATTGTAATAATATTTCACAATATTACTGTTTTTACAGTATTTTTGATCAAATAAATCCAGCCTTAGTGAGCATAAGAGACTTCTAAGATATATCTTACTGACCCCAAAAATTAACGGTAGTGTATATTTTTTAACTCTTTTAATTTAACTTATTATATATTATTTACTCTATTACTGTGTCTATATATATATATATATATATATATATATATATATATCACTTTAAATCTGAAGTATGTCATTTTTGTGTAAATATTAAAATGCTTTCTTCAATTCCAGCTTAATATTCAGAGAATAATTTGCTTTCAAACCATTGCTGTGTTTTAGCATCCCAACCCATCAACATTGTCTCGACCAATAGTGTGAGATTGGGACTGGACCATCCGATCAATGGTTTGACCAGTGGCGGATGGGAATTGTTCGAGAAATAACCTTGAAAACAAAACCTCCTGGTGCTGTGGCATAGAAACTACACACTTCAGCTTTTAAAAGACATACTTCTAAAACCGATTCAGTATCTATTTTCTCTGAGGATATGACACTTGAATCATATTAATGATAACATATGAAAGTCAGAGCACTTCTCCAAGGCAGATGAAGTAAAATACTAATTTCTTTTGGCCTTACCTTTAATATAATTTCAATATTTGCAAGAGGATTCACTGCTAATTTTGTCGAATAACAATATCGTCTGAACAATATCCGTTTCAGAATAAAATGTACCAGTCTAAAAATGGAAATTCATACAGATCTAAGACCTTTTATTTCAAGTGAAGTAAAGAACTGAACTCGAATCGCATCTCCTGTGACAATTTCCACAAAACTTCTTCCACTCTCCCAGAGGGACTTCTGCCAATTGTTGGCATCCCTTCAAAACTGTTCATGGGTGCTTTACACCCACTGACTGTATATTTCCCCCGTGACTATGCTGTTGAAAGATAGCTCCATGAATCCTCTGACCTTTCCGAAAGAATCTTGAATGCTTTCCAGAACTTTGGCTATGAAAACGAGAAAAGAAATGGGCAAAGGAGGCGGCCAATGTTTTGCTGTAAAAATGGTTAATAGCACAGACCATGAGTCACAGTAAGAGAGCGTTTACTCTCTACTACTCAATACTACGCTATTATCGCTACAAGAAATTAGTAACCATTATCACATGGGTGGCCTAGTTGTGGCACAGAATAGTAAAGGTATATGCGGCACATGGCGGAGTACAAGATGGATGATGATGAATATAGGCTAAATTAGAACGAATTCAGTAAAAGCATACCAGACATCTTTTTATTTGGGATTCTGGTTCCAATTCAAATTATTTATTCATTTGGCCCATGTTTTATCCAAAAATTATTACAGCATTTTTATGTGCGTTTCCTAGGAATCAAACACATGAGTGTTTCTACCGCTATAACGGAAGTAATATATTTCTGTCATAATTTCAAGTTCACTCATTCATTCTAAGACGTGCAGAACATGCAAACCTTATATTTAAACAGCAGTTTAATAAATCACAGATGGCCTCCATATTGCAATTTGAATTTGATTAATTGTACAAGCCTAATTTTTGATTTATAAATCCAATTTGGTGGCATTCTTATACAGTTTATCCGTTTTAATGACTGGAATCCACAATTCCATCCATGATTTCTACATACCAAAAAAAATCACAGGGCCCTACATATTCTTCTAGTTTAGCTATAGGAAGCGATATCAGTTCATTTGTTACCTGGAATATTCCTTAGTCAACAAACAACACTAAAAAACACAAAAAAAAAACACTATTAAATTAAATACCAAGTTCTGAATATGAATACATCATACTGACTTACAGTTCAGTGAGTATGTGATTCAATGAGCTGAACAGAATATCAAGATTGAGATTCTTCATGAGTGATTTTGAATCAAATTGCACAAAAGAAAATTTAGTCCAATAATTTTTTTCAAAATCTTATTCAAAAGCTGGCCAAATAAAACAAAAGACCAGAAAACCTACTTCTAGTCAGGGGAGACTTTTTTTTTCTACTTTGAAAGTGAGAAGATCTTGCAAGCCATGATTGCTGGAGAGCAATTATCCAATTATCTTCCATAAGGCTTTCAGCATCACTAGTGGAGCATAAAAGCCCAATCTTTCAGCAATTTATAGTGCTGACAAGCTTCTGGTCTCAAGAAAGCAATCAACGAAATTACTCTAGGGAACAGTATATGGCACCCAACAGAAGCTAGAGTGGGAGATCAACTGAAATACCACTAAGGTAATCAAATAAAAGCAGTCGCACACTTCAGTCATCAACTAAATCATGCTGAAATAGCTGCAAACAATATGTTCTCAACAGTTTGTTACCTAAAGTTAATTGCGTGATGTAAACGATGACCCGGGAGCCAGGTTTCAACTCGAACTCCAGCGAGATCTGATTCAGTGCATTGACTAGGATTTCTGATATCTAGGAAAAGAAAACACAGCATTCAGAACAGTTATATACAGACTTCAGAAAATGTGAGTGGCGCTTGCCAGATTGCCATGTGGTTTTTGCAAGTTGTTCTACGGTAGATTAAAAAAAAAATCCGTGCTGCATGTTTGGTAGTAGATAATAGCCCATATATGCATCTATAAACAGGATTCTGCACTCTTGTTTGTATCAAATACAGATCCTACTTAGACATTACAATGGAGATGATGCCCAATGTAATGTCTAATATCAGATTTTGATAAACTGCAGTGTGACACTCATCCACAAACAAGCAACTTCAGACTATGCTGCGCTATATCCAGTTTCTGTCATGTCATATTCACTGTGTGTACTGTATGTAAAATTAGCATTGCCTGGTCTTTATTTGAGAATATCTGTATCCCAGTGTGCACTGACTTACTAGATTATTGAGTGCACAGTTGGTTGGTTTACTTTCTTTTTGTTCATGATTTAAAAAATTAATTGCATTTTAAAATGCACTGAAAATGCATAATAGGATTACAAAATAAGGAAGTTGCTATCTTAAGTATAAATCTGATTATTTCTAAGATTTTTTGATAAAATGATCAATGTATTATTAAATAATTATTAAAATGATTAAATAATTTATTTCCAATTATTTGAGTAAATATTATGTAAAACAAATATAAATGTTACTGGTTATTTATTATTGTACAATTAAATGATCTGAAACTATAACTATAGTTATAATGCATAAAAAATCACTACTAATAAACATTTGACCCTCAAAAGTGTTTTAAATTTAGAAGACCCTACTGTAAATGTCCTTGTCATGTAAGCCTAATTAGACACTAGTACTTCTGCTATTATCACAGAGATAATTTTGCATTTAAGGTGAAAGAAAATAGGTAAAAATGTCATACAATCCCCTTAGGGGATATTTTTGACACATCTCCTTTATGCGGTGACAATTACTTTCATTGTAGCCCCAGGTAGAAGCTGCTCTTTTATTCTGATAATTCTCAAGCGCATTTCAACCTCGACCAATAATGCGAAACCGTAAAATTTACATCAGATCACATCTAACCTGCTCCAGATCCTCCTCCGTCCGTTTCCTGCCATCCGATTGGTTCCCAGGAGGAAGCAGGAAGAGTTCCGCAGCAGTCGGGATGCCAGGAAACACGGCCACCAGCAGCTGTTCTTCTGGAACGTCAGCGACCTGGACAAAACAACACTAATTACATAAGCCTCAATGATTTATATGTTACCGTCTCCTGCATTTATGAGGGTTACATTTATTTTTAAACAAGGCTGATGGCTTCCAGTAAATCAGATTTGATGTATACAGAATGAATCCCGGCCAAGAAATTATTAGACGCAAGCGGTTATACACACATTGAATTCCTAAAAACCTCAATCAATATCTTTGTCATAGAGCCACTACAAAAACTCAAAGGTCTAGAGACGTTATGGGCTGCCGTAAAGCCGATAAAGGGAAGCCCACCATGTACTCTCCTAGAGATTCTCACTAAAGGCCATTTCCCTCATAAAGAGGAAATTATCCCACCTCAGGTAAATAATCTTTGTTTTATCTGCCACTACCACGCAGGGCTCAACCGGTTATAAAACAATAGCTCAAGAATAGACAGCCTGAGTATAATTTACAATGAGCAATGCGTCCAGAGCTGAAGCAGTCTTACGAATCAATACTCCGAATCTAAGTTTGGACTCACCGCTGCAATATTGGAGGAAAAAAAAAGCCCTGGGGCTCATTGAAGGATTCAGTCTATGTGCAACTGCAACTGATATTCCTAATGATTAATGCTCATCTCCAAACTCCAGCCTTTATTTCTTTCTCAACACGCTAGATTCAACACACACACACACCTTCTGTTGGCGAATTAAGGCCTAGAAAGGCAATTAGACAGCAAAAGAGAGACATAACGTTGCAGGGCTCTTAATTACACCCTATAATAGCTTAAAAGTCATTATTGTAATTAAATCTCTTAATGTCAAAACATTCTCTTCCCAGACCGAAGAACTGTGGAATAACATTAAAAGCCACAGATGCAATAATCCATTATAGTAGAGGACAAAGTTGTTATTAAAGAGGGTTGTTTAGACATCTGTTTTGTTTTCTGTCATTGTAGTCCATCTTTCCCCATTTAAGTCAATTTTTTTCTTCTAATATTGACCCTCCACCAGATTGCAAATAAAGTTTTACAGGCAAATTCAAACAACACTTTTGTTTATTTACAACTTGTTCCAGTATTTTTCATTCAGATGTATAGTGCTATTAAAAGAAAATGCATTGTTGTCATCTTTATATGAGAGACCATCCATTGTGTAAATGCTTCCTTAGGCGTAAAACCATCAATGTGAAAGTCCTTTTTTAGAGCACAAGATTCACAGATGAACAATTTACTGAGAATTATTATAAATGGACAAATAAGCACAGCATGAGTTGGGTTTTTGCTGAAGAATGTGCAGACGTGCACTCTGGACATGCTAGGAGTTTATAATAGGTAAATGTTGTGCAAATGGAAATGCAGTTCCTCCACATTCACCTCTATATATAGGCTGGAGTTTGAAGAGAAAAGTGTCTTCCTGTTACTGGAGAAACTACATTTACATTTGCACCACATACAGCTATATTTACCAAATATTATATGTACATATACATAAACTACCGTTCAAAAGTTTGGGGGTAGACTTTTTAAAAGTTTATTTGATCAAAAATACAGTAAAAACAGTAATATTGTGAAATTTTAAACAATTTAAAGAAGCCGTTAGAAATTTGAATATATTTCAAAATGTAATTTATTCCTGTGATGGCAAAGCTGAATTTTCAGCATCATTACTCCGAAAACAATTGGGCTGTTTAATATTTTTGTGGAAGCCGTTAAAAAAAAAAAAATATTCAGGATTATTTAATAAATAGTAAAGATCACATTTGATCAATTTATTGCAGACTAAAAGTATTCATGTCTTTAAAATAAATCTTACTGAACCCCAGTCTGTTTCCATGTTTTATGGGGACTTTCCACAGACATAAATATTTTTATAGGATATGAACTACATCCTGTATATTCAACACTGAAAAAAGTGTGTTGGATTTACATGATTTAATCATGTAAATCGGTCCCACATGAATCAGATAAGTTAAACAAACATAATATGTTCATTTAATTTCAACATTACAGAATTAAGTCATGTTTAAGAGAGCCAATTAAGTAGTATCAAAGTGATTGTATAGCTTCCCTGACATAATTCATTTAAATTTAAAATACTTTTGTCACATGACTGAAAAATAAGATTGAATTAGCTAGCTACGAAAATATTAGTTAGCAATAGCACATATTACCATGCCACGTGCTAAGCATTACTCTGAGCAAAGCAGAAATAACATGCACTGTACCAGTCCGCAGCCTAAGCAAATGCTCCACTACAATGGAGATTAAAACAGTCCTAATAATTCCAAGATAATTGAACATTAAACACTGTTAAACACTATCAAGTCACCCCCTTTTCTCGTCTAGCTCAAAAACACATAAAATAACACTTCATTTCAACATTTTGACTTTCCTCATTAAAAGCCAATCAAAGCATGCTGGGAATTAGTTTCAGCAAAAATCATTTTTAAGTGCTTGATTGGTTCACATTCACCCTAAATAATTTAATATAGTCGATTGCACATTTTAGAGAATTACATTAATTGAAAGCACAAAGAAATCAAGTTTAGAAGAGAAACACAATTTTGTTACGTAGATAGCAAATAATATGATGAAGTAAATTGGACAAAATGTTCTCAGTGTATCCCCTGTTAACGTTTGTAACACTAAGTGTGTGGTTTTGGGAGAGTGATACTGCTTATTGGGCGTGTTATGTGTTGCGTACTTGCTCTCTTCTTTCTCTCTCTCCCTTTAGTAGGCTGCTAATTGGGATCCAGCTGAGTGAACGTCGCAGAGATCCCAAGCATAATGGACTCATTGCATTGAGCTTCGTGACACACTTCCGATTTGAAATAGTACAACTAATTTATTTACGGTTCTGTATATTTTCAACGTGCTGTAGTCACCTAGTTGACTAAACGACACGCGAAATGGGTGTCCACAAGATGATTAAAAAATGTGGACATTTACAGAGACAGGAGAACAAGTAAAAAAAAAACCTTTTTTTCAATAAAATGAAGGTATTTGCTTAATTTTGTTGCTTTTCTGGATCAGGGTATTGAAGTGACTGTCAGTCTTTTTTAGTTATATGTTCATAACACCCCTAAGTAGGGCTGTGAATCTTTGGGTAGGCAGCGAATCGATTCGATTCACGATTCATAGGTTTTCGATTCGATTCAAGAACGATTTTTGCAAATTCAGAAAGATTCGATTCAATGCGATTCACATTAAAATTCGATGTGATTCGATTAATTCGATTCGATTCTTAATTTTTTGTTTGCATTCATAGGATTATTTAAATGCTTCCCCTAATGGGTCTTAGTCAGGGTGTGAATTATACAGCTGCCTTCGGGGGTCAGAGAGTGAAAAAACAACAACAACAAAAAACAACGACATTTTGTCTTTTGTTAACGTTAGTTCATGTTAGTTTTTAATGAATCTATTATTATAAAAAATATTTCCAAAGCCTATAAATTAGCATTTGTAAAAATGTAAACCAAGATTTAAAAAGGCTTTAAAAGTATAGTTAGTTCATCATGCTAACTATTTTGTAGGAATAGATACACAACCTTAAAGTGTCCCTGGTACATTAAACATCCTTCCATTGTGAGACTAAAAATACCATGAACTTTCCCAACTAAACCTTAACTAACGTTTCCTCATGGAATAGCTACTCTTTGTTCTCTTTATCCGACTGAACATTTTCCTTGTGATTCTGAAAGAAAACGCGCCGGCTGTCTACTTGGGCTATATTAACGATTACGAATGCAACTTTAATGCGCATCTGATTGATGGATAAGCCACGCGCTCTTATTTCAGTGTAATTAATGTTGTAGTTATTTCATCAGTTCAGTTTAACGACATTAAGTTACATTTCATTCATCATTCATGATTAATCGGAAGCGTGTGCATTTTAGACACCTATTATACGTTTTCTCTTTCCATGTAATAAATGCGCACCCTTGAATAAGTGGGGTTTTACTTTAACTGCGCAGGACGGGTATGACCCATTTCCGTAAAACTTCAGTATCTTATATAGAAAATATATAAGAAAATAATGGCGACGTTTCCATGCAACGAACGCGTTGTTTCATAGGAGTGGCCGCGCAATGATATGGCAGCTTTATCAATGGCTTGCTTTCTCGATAGAGAGCTGTCATCTGGTCATGTGAACACCAATGGCTGTCCTGAGGAGAGCTCAAACATGGACTGCTAAAAAATCTGTAGATGAGAGCTTATGGGACCGAGCGCGACGCGAGCGAAATCCAGTGAAAGATGGTAAGAGTGCAGCGAGTATGTGAGAGCTGTGAGGACGCGAAATGACGCCGCACAACGCCTCATTAATTTGCGCATGTAGTCATTTAATGTTTATGTTTTAAAGCACTGAATCGATATAGAATCGCAAATTATTCGATTCTTAGCATTTTAAATCGAATATTGACCGAAATAAACGATTCACGATTCGAAATACATGTTTCAAGATCGATGCATCATCGTCAGGATTTGTAATCGATGCATCGAGAAAACGAAGGAATCGTTACACCCCTACCCCTAAGCCAACACATAAACACTACACATCCTTCACAAAAATCAATCAATCAATCCATCCATCCATCCATCCATCCATCCATCCATCCATCCATCCATCCATCCATCCATCAATCCATCAATCCATCAATCCATCCATCCATCAATCCATCAATCCATCTATATATATATATATATATATATACACACTCACCTAAAGATTTATTAGGAACACCATACTAATACTGTGTTTGACCCCCTTTCGCCTTCAGAACTGCCTTAATTCTACGTGGCATTGATTCAACAAGGTGCTGAAAGCATTCTTTAGAAATGTTGGCCAATATTGATAGGATAGCATCTTGCAGTTGATGGAGATTTGTGGGATGCACATCCAGGGCACGAAGCTCCCGTTCCACCACATCCCAAAGATGCTCTATTGGGTTGAGATCTGGTGACTGTGGGGGCCATTTTAGTACAGTGAACTCATTTTCATGTTCAAGAAACCAATTTGAAATGATTCGAGCTTTGTGACACGGTGCATTATCCTGCTGGAAGTAGCCATCAGACGATGGGTACATGGTGGCCATAAAGGGATGGACATGGTCAGAAACAATCCTCAGGTAGGCCGTGGCATTTAAACGATGCCCAATTGGCACTAAGGGGCCTAAAGTGTGCCAAGAAAACATCCCCCACACCATTAAACCACCACCACCAGCCTGCACAGTGGTAACAAGGCATGATGGATCCATGTTCTCATTCTGTTTACACCAAATTCTGACTGTACCATCTGAATGTCTCAACAGAAATCGAGACTCATCAGACCAGGCAACATTTTTCCAGTCTTCAACTGTCCAATTTTGGTGAGCTCTTGCAAATTGTAGCCTCTTTTTCCTATTTGTAGTGGAGATGAGTGGTACCCGGTGGGGTCTTCTGCTGTTGTAGCCCATCCGCCTCAAGGTTGTGCGTGTTGTGGCTTAACAAATGCTTTGCTGCATACCTCGGTTGTAACGAGTGGTTATTTCAGTCAAAGTTGCTCTTCTATCAGCTTGAATCAGTCGGCCCATTCTCCTCTGACCTCTAGCATCAACAAGGCATTTTCGCCCACAGGACTGCCGCATTCTGGATGTTTTTCCCTTTTCACACCATTCTTTGTAAATCCTAGAAATGGTTGTGCGTGAAAATCCCAGTAACTGAGCAGATTGTGAAATACTCAGACTGGCCCGTCTGGCACCACCAACCATGCCACGCTCAAAATTGCTTAAATCACCTTTCTTTCCCATTCTGACATTCAGTTTGGAGTTCAGGAGATTGTCTTGACCAGGACCACACCCCTAAATGCATTGAAGCAACTGCCATGTGATTGGTTGATTAGATAATTGCATTAATGAGAAATTGAACAGGTGTTCCTAATAATCCTTTAGGTGAGTGTATATACACTCACCGGCCACTTTATTAGGTACCCCATGCTAGTAACGGGTTGGACCCCCTTTTGCCTTCAGAACTGCCTCAATTCTTCGTGGCATAGATTCAACCAGGTGCTGGAAGCATTCCTCAGGGAGTTTGGTCCATATTGACATGATGGCATCACACAGTTGCCGCAGATTTGTCGGCTGCACATCCATGATGCGAATCTCCCGTTCCACCACATCCCAAAGATGCTCTATTGGGTTGAGATCTGGTGACTGTGGAGGCCATTTTAGTACAGTGAACTCATTGTCATGTTCAAGAAACCAATTTGAAATGATTAGAGCTTTGTGACATGGTGGAAGTAGCCATCAGAGGATGGGTACATGGTGGCCATAAAGGGATGGACATGGTCAGAAACAATGCTCAGGTAGGCCGTGGCATTTAAACGATGCCCAATTGGCACTAAGGGGCCTAAAGTGTGCCAGGAAAACATCCCCCACACCATTACACCACCACCACCAGCCTGCACAGTGGTAACAAGGCATGATGGTTCCATGTTCTCATTCTGTTCGCCAAATTCTGACTCTAACATCTGAATGTCTCAACAGAAATCGAGACTCATCAGACCAGGCAACATTTTTCCAGTCTTCAACTGTTCAATTTTGGTGAGCTCTTGCAAATTGTAGCCTCTTTTTCCTATTTGTAGTGGAGATGAGTGGTACCCGGTGGGGTCTTCTGCTGTTGTAGCCCATCCGCCTCAAGGTTGTGCGTGTTGTGGCTTCACAAATGCTTTGCTGCATACCTCGGTTGTAACGAGTGGTTATTTCAGTCACTGTTGCCCTTCTATCAGCTCGAACCAGTCTGGCCATTCTCCTCTGACCTCTGGCATCAACAAGGCATTTCCGCCCACAGAACTGCCGCTCACTGGATGTTTTTTCTTTTTCGGACCATTCTCTGTAAACCCTAGAGATGGTTGTGCGTGAAAATCCCAGTAGATTAGCAGTTTCTGAAATACTCAGACCAGCCCTTCTGGCACCAACAATCATGCCACGTTCAAAGTCACTCAAATCAACTTTCTTCCCCATACTGATGCTCGGTTTGAACTGCAGGAGATTGTCTTGACCATGTCTACATGCCTAAATGCACTGAGTTGCCGCCATGTGATTGGCTGCTTAGAAATTAAGTGTGATAACGAGCAGTTGGACAGGTGTACCTAATAAAGTGGCCGGTGAGTGTATATATATACAATATTATTTTTACACTTTCTCTTTCTCACAAAAGGACTCACTTTTCAATGAATGAATGAGGTCTGAGGCTAAGCTTTCCTCACTTCTGTAAATCATTACTGGATGTAAAATATTGTAGTAAAATGTGTTTTCATGATTGATCATTGATGTCGCAAGTGCTCAGGGATCCCTACTGCAATGTGAGTCATAGTTGCATCATTTCCATTGTCTCCATTACATCAATAAATGTGGAGAAAAGCCTAAAATAATAGACAGCTTATCATTGGTACTTCTTTCAGTATCAAAGTGTTTGTGATGCAAGTCCTGTGTTGACTGAGGCACTGGCTTTGCCTTGTAACCCCTCTATTCTCATCTCCTCAGGCTGTTAAAGCGCTATCGCCCCGGTGCAGCAGAACAGACACTCACCTCGCCTGCCCACTGCCTCAAACAGCCATCTTAAATGGACCTTGACTTTGATTATGTCTGAGCCTCGCTCTCCCTCTCTTTTTAATACACTGAGCTGTTTATCATCGGCAGTATGGATAAAGTGTATCGGCTAGCTCTTGGGCACTACGGGGTGTGTTTTATATGCGAGAGGATAAATGAAAGGAACGAGGAAAAGTGAGTCTCTTTACCACGAGAGCTCAATATTAAGCCATCGGGCTTTGAACTTGATGTTGAAACAAAGGGGGGAAAAGTTAGAAGAGGACGTTTTTTACTTCTGGAGAATTCTGGGTAAAGCCATTTGAGGCCAGGAACCCAGACTGCCAGATAATGAGAGAGAAAGAGCACATGTGGAAGACGGAGGTGCGTATCACGAGCATATGTGAGATCAGTAAGCTCTTTGTGCTGAGCTATTCTGACCTTGTTCTCTGGCAGATTCCAAGGCTCTGTTCTGTAAGAGGGAGTTTAGATTTAATTCAGATATTTAGGGATTGTTTTTGTGCATGTCTGAAATAGGGAGACAACATGAATGGCTTGATAAGAACAGTTTTTTTTTTAAACTGTAACAATATTTTGACAGTCTTTTTGATCAAATACATAAAATAATTCCTTCAAAAGCATAAAAAAAATAATTAAAAAAACTCACTGCCACCAAACGTTTTGTGTAACATTATAAAAAAACTACTGCAAAATGATTGGACATAAACAGATTAACCCCTCATCCCCCACCCCAACATTCTTCCCAAAGTTACCTCTTATACCGTAAACATTTACGGTTTCACTTTATTTGGATGGTCCCTTTAACACATTCAGTTGACTATAACTAACTTTGCAACTACATGTCAACTAACTCTCACTAGAGTATTAGTAAACTGTCTGCTTAATATCTGCTAACACTTTATTGTGATGCTCCTCCAACAGACATTATACTGACTATAAGTAACTTTGCAACTACATGTCAACTTATTCTATCCCTAACCCTACCAGTCTACTAATACTCTACTAACACTCTAGTGAGAGTTAGTAGAAATGTAGGTGCAACGTTATTTATAGTCAACTGAATGTGTTAAAGGGACCATCCAAATAAAGTGAAACCACATTTACAACTATCAAGAACAGTATAAACATCCCCAACGTATCATGCTCTGTTTTTAATATAGCATACACACATTAAAAGGGCTGGGATTCACTGCTACTTGGAAGGACACTGATATTGAGCTGAGAAGGTCCCAGGGTTGGACTGACAGCTCAGGTACACGTGCCTCTGTGTGTGTGTGTGTGTGTGTGTGTGTGTGTGTGTGTGTGTGTGTGTGCATGTGTGTGCACTGAGACGATGTAGTGTCAACTGTCAATGCATCGACCAGCAGTGGGTTCAATCTCTCTGTCAGCACTGAGAGTCACAAGAGCTCAAAACAGTGCCCCCCACACAAACACACACATACACACACCACAGAGGGACTGTCAGAACAGCAAGCCTTTACACCACCCAAACACTTCCCTAGTAGATAATGAATTACTCCCGCTGAGTGCCGTTTGCTGGCTAGTTCACAAGAGGATTTATGCAAATGGGTTAACGCCGCCTACAAAATATGCGCTGAACACAATTTGCTTGACCTTGTGGGTCAGTTCTGAGTGCTAGGTGAGTACTAGATATACTTTAACACTACTTCACTCCACCACTGTGATCTAGACATCTGAATTGGCTCTTCAAAGTGTCCTTGTCTACATGTCTATTTTGGATATATGCCCTGTTATAACTGCTGCCATGATTATGAATAGGAAAACTGCTCCTTAAAATGAAGTTTAATTCACAGCCTGCTTTCTGCGGGCAGTAATATTGTAACGTTAATTGCACCACGAAAATAGGTGCTGAGTTTTGATATCTATAATAAGCCTAATTTACATATAAAGGACTTGTGTTTATGCTGAAATGGAAGACAATGGCTTAATTAAAATACATGGCAGTGCTATTTTAGTGCATTTAGCACCTGGTAAAGTAAGCTGTGGGTGGTTAGCAAATAAGACGCAGTATTTTGGGATGAATTACAGCTAAAGTGATGCAACTGTTTAGTCAGTGAATACGCCCCACTGTGTGATGAGGAACTCGTTTACTCCTGAGAGTCAGAGAGAGATATTTTTCATATCTAAATAGATGCAACCAAAAAGTTAAGTTTTACTTGTTTTATGCATAAATCAAGGAAAACATGGTCAAAATCAATTTGCCAGTGAGGTAAGAAGAATAAATGTAATTAAGTTTGTCTTGTTGCTAGGCTGATTGTTTTCCCTTTAATCGAATAACATAATAATTTAATGAATTTAATAAAAGATTGTTTCAAATGTAAACAGAGACATTAAAACAGTGCAAAACATAATTTTCTTAATCAGTATTTTGAGAAAATATCTAAATTTATGCCACCAATAGTTCTTTAAGCATAAATTCAAAGAAAATATGCCAAAAACCAATTTGCCAATGGGGTAAGAAAAATAAATTTAATTAAATTTCATCTTGTTGCTAAGCCGATTGCTTTCTTTGATGTAATGGAATGTTTAATCTAAAATAACTAATAAAAAAACAATTTAATAAATTAGGATTTAAAAGACATTAAAACACATCAAAATGTAATTTTCTAAATTAGCATTTCTTTTCTTGTTTTCCAGTGACAATAACCAACCAAATAGGATTTTTAAAGCATAAAATAACAAAAAATATGGACAAAAATCAGTTTGTAAATAGAATCAAATGGATAAAATTTGTCTTGTTGCTAGGCAGATTGATTTCTCTGTAATTGATGTAACAGAGGCTTTAATCTCAATAATATAATAAAATATTGAATATATATATATATATATATATATACACTCACCGGCCACTTTATTAGGTACACCTGTCCAACTGCTCGTTAACACTTAATTTCTAAGCAGCCAATCGCATGGCGGCAACTCAGTGCATTTAGGCATGTAGACATGGTCAAGACAATCTCCTGCAGTTCAAACCGAGCATCAGTATGGGGAAGAAAGTTGATTTGAGTGACTTTGAACGTGGCATGATTGTTGGTGCCAGAAGGGCTGGTCTGAGTATTTCAGAAACTGCTAATCTACTGGGATTTTCACGCACAACCATCTCTAGGGTTTACAGAGAATGGTCCGAAAAAGAAAAAAACATCCAGTGAGCGGCAGTTCTGTGGGCAGAAATGCCTTGTTGATGCCAGAGGTCAGAGGAGAATGGCCAGACTGGTTCGAGCTGATAGAAGGGCAACAGTGACTGAAATAACCACTCGTTACAACCGAGGTATGCAGCAAAGCATTTGTGAAGCCACAACACGCACAACCTTGAGGCGGATGGGCTACAACAGCAGAAGACTCCACCGGGTACCACTCATCTCCACTACAAATAGGAAAAAGAGGCTACAATTTGCAAGAGCTCACCAAAATTGAACAGTTGAAGACTGGAAAAATGTTGCCTGGTCTGATGAGTCTCGATTTCTGTTGAGACATTCAGATGTTAGAGTCAGAATTTGGCGTAAACAGAATGAGAACATGGAACCATCATGCCTTGTTACCACTGTGCAGGCTGGTGGTGGTGGTGTAATGGTGTGGGGGATGTTTTCCTGGCACACTTTAGGCCCCTTAGTGCCAATTGGGCATCGTTTAAATGCCACGGCCTACCTGAGCATTGTTTCTGACCATGTCCATCCCTTTATGGCCACCATGTACCCATCCTCTGATGGCTACTTCCACCATGTCACAAAGCTCTAATCATTTCAAATTGGTTTCTTGAACATGACAATGAGTTCACTGTACTAAAATGGCCTCCACAGTCACCAGATCTCAACCCAATAGAGCATCTTTGGGATGTGGTGGAACGGGAGATTCGCATCATGGATGTGCAGCCGACAAATCTGCGGCAACTGTGTGATGCCATCATGTCAATATGGACCAAACTCCCTGAGGAATGCTTCTAGCACCTTGTTGAATCTATGCCACGAAGAATTGAGGCAGTTCTGAAGGCAAAAGGGGGTCCAACCCGTTACTAGCATGGGGTACCTAATAAAGTGGCCGGTGAGTGTATATATATATATATATATATATATATAAATGTGTGTGTGTGTGTGTGTATTAAATAATAAAGAATTAAATAATTTAACTCAAATCAATATTTCACATCCATGTACTTATTACCCTGTCTATATTTATTTTGTGATTCTGACCATCTGACATTGCATTATCCTTTCTAAGGATGTTTACTTATTGTGCCCTAAAACACAAATGTATGTGTTTTTCAGTGAAAGAGAACACAGACGAGCAAGTAAAGTGAAAAGGACAAAGGATCAGACAAAGACAACAGGAAATATTTGACCAGGATCTCTGGGAGCTACAGAGATGAGCAAAGAAAAGTCAGCGAGAGAATAAATTTCCACTCACCTGAAGAACAGACTTCTTAATGACCCGGCCCACATCCTGTCTCCACTCTGGGATGTCGGGGTTGGCCTCGTCCAGATTAGGAGAGAAAGATAAAAGAAGCGATTTGAAGAATTCTGTCACAGAGGGAGAGAGAAGCAGAGGCAGACAGACCCTTAATTCTTTCTCTCATAAGATGCCCAACACCTTCTATCTGCTGTGATTTGTTCCAGATGATTTAGTCGAGCTGTAGCAGAGTTATCATTACTGACAGGTATGGAAAGGTTAGCGCTGATCACAAAAAATGATTACAGTCTATTTGGCAGTTGCCAGAAGGGAGGTTTATGACTAGCCTGCAGTGTCAAGAGACAATTTCCTGTAATTCTGAACACTCAGAAAGCACTGATAATACATTTAATCTAGGGTTGTCAAATCGGTTAATCACATGTAACATATATATTTTAATCTCTTCAAACATAAAAGTTAGTGTTTATATAATATATTATACACCACACACACACACAAATATATACATATATACACACATACATACACACATATTATATAAACAAACTTTTATATAAGATGCGATTAATCGATTTGACAGCACTAAAAACTATCATATACTGTATAATTATTGTTACCATAGAAAAAAATAATTAAGAACCCATGTGGTGAAAATCAAGTTTTTTATGTTGTTTATATGTCTATGTGGTGTTTCCAATATGCTTTAAGTCAACACCATGTGCAAATTCACCATTGCTGAGTATTTTATCCTAAAAACTGCAGTGAACCAAAGACAGTCTCAAAAACACGGTTTGAAATCGCTGGTGTTTCTGACGCCACAAACATGTTTTAATCAATCCCTAACTATTTTAAGGCATGAAAAAAATATTTTCACAGAAAAAACAAAACAAAACTATTTTTAAATGTGTCATTTTGGTGATCAAAAATTAGTTTTAAGGATAAAATTATTAACAACAGGGTAAACAATGATTAAACATCCATAGGCCTATATATATATGATTAAAAATAAATCATCGTTGATTTGATTTTTTTTTTTTTTTTTACTTTTTAAAAACACAACTGTGGGACAATTTTAAATTCTGAAAAATTGATAAATCCCTTTCACAAAAATAAATATCAAAATGTTTGTTTATTTCACTCTTTTTTAGGATCATTAAGTATACAATAATTCAGGTTTTTTTTTACATAATGCATTTTTTAGTTTAAGGCTGAAAGTCTGGGTTTGAGTTGAAGTAAAACGATAAAATAAATAAACACAAAAAGGCATTTGAAAAGTAGCAAATAAATGATGAAAGGCATAGTGAAAAGTTTACAAGACAGTGTCATATATAAAAGAGAGAAACAAAGCAGTGTCCCTATACCTGTCTGAACGTGAACACCTACCTTGTATGGCGATGGTTCTGGTGTCCTGCAGTATCGAGTCCGCTGACGAGACCTGAACCGTCACGGTGATCATGCCCTCGCTGCTGAACGTGTGGGAAATACTGCTGTCCAACGTAATTATTGGCTAGCGACACAAATGTAGTGGATACAAAACAAAAACAATCAATACTCAATACAACGCTAGACAAGAAATCACATTTTTTAATATATGTACGCTCTATAACTTCCTTAAAAAGCAAACCCTTTTAGTGCCAACAGCTTTATTGATGTTTCAGGGCAAACGAGCATAAACTAAAAGAATCTAAATACCACAAAAAAACGACAGGAACAAGAACCACATTATTAACGGTTCATTGCTCCTGTTCTGTTTATCTTCCAAAGTAAAATGTCTCGGAGGCCTTCGCCCAACAAAGCGAGGCAGAAAATCTGTAATTAGGAGCTGGTTGTACCTCAGTGTTGTTCCCCAGCCACCAGAAATAGGTGAGCGTTCTGAAATGAGAAGGCCAGACCACTGCCGTCAGGTTCACCTCCTTATTCTTAATGACCACATATGGAGCCAACAGCTGAATATGTTCCACAGGGCCTGAAACACACACACACACTCACTCAATACAAGAACAGCAAACATATTTTGGAAATCAACTCGCCGGTGGCTTGAATAACTAGTCGACTATTTGGTCTTGTATAATTAGACTGCTTTCGGCTTCACCTGACCCCAATTGGACGCTGTTCAAACAGAGCTAGACGGAGTGCAAAGAAACAGGAACAGAACGCAGGGGTCTCGAGACCTGCTTTTTAAAGTTTTAGTATCAAGTATTTTTAACTTGGCACAGCATTTTAGAAACGCAACACTCGCAGTGGGACGCTCAAAAAAAAAAAAAAAAAAAAAAAAAAACCCGCGCCAAGGAGTTAGTCAGCATGCGGATGTCTGTAGCGGAGGCGTTTTAAGCAGGATGAATTTAAACAAGCAACTTTTCCAAGAGAGTTTTATTGGGATAATTGTCTAACACCTAAAGCGCAGAACGCAAACTGAAGCAAAAGTGCTAAAAAATGACAAAAAAGGCTATATGGACAAGTAATCGACCTTTTCGCAGTCATGAAGAAACAGCCAAATCATCATAAAACATGAAACAAAAATACTTACTTTGATTTTCGTCATCCTTTACTCCCTCATCTCAAATATATTGTTTACCCTTCCCCATGTGCATATTTTTGCTTGTTTAAAAAAGTTAAATTGATGTGTTTTTAAATATTCTGTACACATCAGGAAATAAAAGTTGGACCTAATTGCTCTCATCTGATCACAAGTGGCCACCTCCTGTTTGTTTGTGAAAAGTGCAGATAAAAGCTGTAATTAAGCACCGCAGTCGACTACACCTGCAGAGACACATGCAGATTTTGGCAGAGCAACTGTATGAAAGACAACCTACCAAGTGTATTGTGCACATTTTTTCTTTAAAGGGATTGTTTATCCAAAAATGAAAGATTCTGTTATCATTTACTCACCCTCAAGTTGGTTCAAACCTGTATGAGATTCTTTCTTCTGTTGAACACAAAAGAAGATATTTTGAAGAATATTGGTAACCAGACAGTTGTATTTTTTTCCTACTATGGAAGTCAATGGGGTCCATCAACTGTTTGGTTAACCATATTCTTCATAAATCTTCTTTTGTGTTCAGCAGAAGAAAGAAATTCATACAGGATTGGAACAACTTGATGGTGAACCTTTTTGGGTTAGCTATCCCTTTAAGATGTGTTTATTCAAAGTTTGCATACCAGCGTTCTGCCACTTTATTGCCTGTGGCGCTACCAATTTTTCTGTATAAATGTGCTTTATTATTTAACAAAATAGACAAGACAGTGTTTAAGTAGTTTTTGCTAGCTAAAAAGGGTAGAACATTAGTTAATAAATGGGTAAATTAGATTGATAAAACTTTTTATAAATAAAAAAATGTATCAGAGATTGGCTAAATCTATTTTAAAAAAATCGAAACATCCTTAAAACATGAAGCAATAATGGATATATATATATAGATTAGGGATGCACGATATTGGATTTTGGCCGATATTCGATATGCCGATATTTTCAAACTAATTTTGCCCGATGCCGATACCGATATATTTGTATTTTTTTTTAAGTGCAAAAAAAGCTTATTAAAGCTTCTATTAAAGTTCTCAGTCAAGAGCAGTGAGTGATTTCCTCTGTGTTTTGTTGTTTTATTAACATTAAAGGGATAGTTCTCCCAAAAAATTTTACTGTCATTCATTTACTCTCTCAAGTTGTTTTAAACCCAAATAAATTTCTTTCTTCTGTTGAAAATAAAAGTTATTTGGAAGAATGTGGCTAACCAAACAGTTGCTATACTCCAGTGACTTTCATATTATATTTAAGCACAATAAAGAAATGAATACAGGTTTGGAACAACATTAGAGTGAGTAAATAATGACAGAATTTTTATTTCTGGGTGCAGTATCTCTTTAAGGACAAGCGGCAGCATATTATTACTGTCTCTTTAAGAGCTGCACGCGACACATCTAATATACACGCATTTGACAAGCAGATTTTCTCTGTTTGCTTTCACTTTAGACATAACCAACTTTGTTTATGTAAACCTTGTGTGTATTTGACAGTATCAGCGCAAATAAGACTCGAAAGATTAGTCCAGTATGCAGGCGCTGTGACAGGCTTTAGTTCCAGTGAGCGTCGTGTGTAACGCGCTCAGAAAAGCGGATGTTAGAACAGCACATCAGCACGTGAATGACATGTATAACTAGCAAGACTTTGACGCACATGCAAATAATGAACTTTTGTGAATTGCAGTGTCTGCGTTTACATGTGATGTGAATGTGTGTCGCGTTGTACAGTATGTTGAGATGAAGGCGCCAGAATTGAACTGATAGAATGCACGATACTATGATTTTTCTTCAAAAGCAGATCGTGGAGACATTTTAATCGTCCACGATCAAAAACCGTGAGATGCACGGCACACCCCTAGTTGGAAGTTTAAGTTGCTGGCGCTCATGCTTCGTTCACGGTCGTCACGTGCGCATAGGAAACACGCCACCCTATCGGCAAGACTCATCGGCAGAAATATTCATATCGGCCGATGCCGATGATGGTCATTTTAAGCTTTTATCGGCCGATACCGATGTTGTCCCGATATCATCGTGCATCCCTATAGATAGATAGATAGATAGATAGATAGATAGATAGATAGATAGATAGATAGATAGATAGATAGATAGATAGATAGATAGATAGATAGATAGATAGATAGATAGATAGATAGATAGATAGATAGATAGATAGATAGATAGATAGATAGATAGATAGATAGATAGATAGATAGATAGATAGATAGATAGATAGATAGATAGATAGATAGATGTTTCAGAGAACATATCATAAATTAGTTTTTCTTACCCTGAATTAGTTTGTTTTCAGAATTAGTTTTTGTCTTTTCGGGTTTTAAGCATACCCTTGAGAGAAAGAAGTGTGCTTAAATCCATTGAATGTGTACTTCAAATCTTAAAAGTATACATTTTATAGAAAAAAAACGGTCTTACATATAATATAATATTATATTAATCAAATAAAATGCCACTGAAGTGTACTCAAAGAGAGTACATTTTAATGAATATGTTTCTTAAATATATTTTAAAAAGTGTGTTTTGATTGTCAAATTCAATTGTTATTTGATATTGCATTTAAAGTTAACAATTTAAAACATACTAAATTGCAACTTTATCATTAAAAATGTGTAATTACAAATATATATTTATATACATGACATACAAGTGGAAATTAAATTAAGTCTATTTTAGTTTGCCATAGAACTTGTCAGTACATTCAGCAGTATCATATTTCAAAGAAAATAGAATTAATTATAAAATGACATATGAAGATAAAAAAAAAACACTTAACAATTCAGCTAAATGCATTTAATATAAATTTAATCTATACTACATTTTCATTTTCATTTAATTGCAATTAACATACAATTGTGTGGCAGAAAACTACATTCAGTTCACACTAAAGTATATTCTTTTTTAATACATTATTTAAAAGTATGTTAAAGTGTACTTTTTTTTCTCACAAGGGTGAATCTAGCTAAATTTACTGAAGTTTAGTGACTTTGCCAATGAGGTATGAAAAATAAACCCAAATTAAAAATCAGTTCTCTGACAAAATTTTTATTAAATTACATTTAGAAAGGCAAAAAACGATTATATAATTATATTATATAACGTTCACCTCATAAAATGTTAACTTTTGGTACCTCTGCAAAATGGAGAAGGTAATATAATATAATGCGATTGAAATGACATCCCATCATCCTGCAGAATAAAAATAAACCCTGAAGTAGGCGCTCGCTTGTGTGTATGTGTGAAACCTACACGTCACATGCAGGTAGAGGGATGAGGTGTCGGACCCGAGGCTGTTCTCCGCCAGCGCTGTTACTCTGAAGATCCCAGCACTGCGGTACACGTGCCTGATGCCCTCCTGCGTCCAGCTCAGGTTAGAGTAGGACACCGCCGTCCCGTCCCCAAAGTCCAGCTGAATGTTTGTCCTCACGGAGTCGCCCTAAAACAACACACAGAGCCAAGTCGAATTATTACAACAACAACAACTCTTTAGCAGACTTTCCTTAATGACGGTGTCTGGCAGCTGCGACCAAAAACAGCTGCGGGTAACGTCACCATTCTGCTTACACAGACACTGTCCCATCTGTTTTCAGACACAAAGCATTGTTTTCAGCCCCTGAGTTCATTCCTGCTATAACTCTGCTTCATATATGAAACGAAGTGTATGAAATCAAAGACAGGAGCTGCTTATTTATAGAGAAAACAGTCATTGTATCAAATGAATTACCTCTCAGTATGCATTTCAACTTCCTGTGGGAAGCAGTCATATTACTTTTGATATGTAATATATATTTGATGCTTTATATTGTGTTTGTTTTGCATACAGTGAAATCTCAGATATCCTAACGGGTCAAATGCAATCCACCGCAATCATAATTACTGTTTATGAGATAGGATATTGCACAGGGAATATAAGCGTAAATGTGACTCGTACGGCTGTGAGTGAGTCTGCTGTCAAGTGGGAAAACGTGAATCCTCAATCAAAACGATTTCTTACTATTTATTCCAATCCAAACAGGCATATCACTCTGCCATATGTACACTTTTAACTAAATAATACAATAAGATTTATACAAAACTGGCATATCATACTTTATTCTGCTCCAAAGCGGAGACTGTTTAACGTTATGGTCAAATAAAACCCATTTGTTGGCTTAATGGTGACAGTTTTCCTGCATCTTGCACATCAGACTACTGAAAGTCAAAAGTGACAAGTGTTTTTCATTTTTCTAACACCAGTGTTACATAGAGAGTTAAAAAGACAATATGTCTGACTCTGTCTGAGCATGTTTGAGTCCGATATTAAAGGGATAGTTCACCCAAAAATGAAAATTCTGTCATCATTTACATTTATGGATAATCAAACAGTTGATGGGCCCCATTGACTTCCATTGTATTGTTTTCAAGTCAATGGGGTCCATCAACTGTTTGATTACCCATATTCTTCAAAATATCTTCTTCTGTGTTCAGCAGAAGAAAGAAATTCATACAGGTTTGGATCAACTTGAGTGTAAGTAAATGATGACAGATTTGTCATTTTTGGGGAAACTATCCCTTTAAGGTTAGCAGAACTTTTAGCTTTAACTAGTGCAGTCATGACAACTCTTGGATAGTTTGTAAAACATTGAATTATTGTAAATAGAATGTAGGTTTAGTCTTATGGTTGCTGCGATGAGACCCCCCGTAGCAGATCTAGGCAGGTGGTTCTGGGGAGGTGGAGGGATATAGAATGAGTATTTGCATAGCGCGGATTCGTTTGGATGTGTTTTGGTTATATTGGGAAATCGTGATACGTGGAATCGATTGGGTGGGAACATTACATTGAAAAAAACAATCAGAACACAAATATAGTTTCATGGCTGAACTATTCATTCATATTAAAAGATTAATTAAATTAATATGAACAGATGTAAAATGTCATTATATATTTGTAAGTCTATTTTCAGGCATGTGACAATAGTACAAAAAAGAAGGCACATATTCATTAATTATTATAAAATATTTTGTATCTTATTATTTAAATAATATAAAATGTAATCATAAAATATTTTATAAATTAAATATTTGGTCACACTTAATTTGTGGGTCCAATTCTCACTGTTGCCTCAAACTACTAATTAATGCTTATTAGTAGTTAGTAAGTTAGTAGTTGTTAAGTTTAGGTATTGAGTTGGATTAAGGGGATGTATTGTCATGGAGAATAAGACATTAATATGTGCTTTATAATTACTAATAAACAGCCAATATCCTAGTAATATGGATGCTAATAAGCAACTAGTTAATAGTGAGAATTGGACCCTAAACTAAAGTGTTACCAATTTTTTTTTTATTCTATAAAAAAATATATTATTATTGTTTATAATACTTATTATTATTATATACTTAACACTTATTATTATAATACTATTGTACTGTAAAAGGATTATTTAATAATATTCGAAAATGCAGTTTTTTTTCACCCCTCAGATTTACGCAATTTACGAAGAGTAGGAAGTTGAAATGAGCCCATGCCTTGAACCATTCCAGATTATAGGTGTCCCGTGCCATGACAGAAGGAACGCTTAAACGCACGCATGTGTGTGCAATATTCCCAAATCCGTGCTTACGCTTCCCCAAATCCCTCTCCTTTCTCTCTTTCCGCCATTACCACATTGTACGCTAATGCTATTGGGATATTAATTTGTAACACTGCATTAGCAGCACATGAAGGAAAGAGGGTGTTTATGCCCTGTATAATGACAAATCCAAAGCTGGCTGCTTTATTCCTGTCTGTTCAGCTTTTAGGCACTGCTGACTGTGAGAAGTGGCCCGCCTCTGTGCGTTTCTGCACAAGCATGTGCACCGGGTCGCTTTCAAGACATTCCACGCCACTTTGTGCAGAAAATCAAAACTACACTGTGGGAGGAGAAAGGAAAACATGACTGAGAGGAGGAACAGCTCGTGTAAGAAATAATGGTAAGGACAGTTTGTGCTGTCCAGACGAAGTCATTTTTTAGGGAAATGCACTCAGCAAATATTTCCAAATGATTCACAGCACCAATTAATGAATGAATGAATCATTTCCGTAATTTACATTTTTATCGGGTTGTCAAGTACAAAAATATCAACATATGACAAATATTTATTAAGCAAAATAGAGTGATATGGTAAAACTTTAAAGTTAGGGGTTAGTACGGTTTTCTTTCTGGAAGAAATTAGTACATTTATTCAGCATGGATGCATTAAATTGATCAAAAGTGACTGTAAAGCCATTTATAACATTAGAATAATTTTTTTTATAATTTCAAATATATGCTGCTATTTTTAACTTTCTATTCATTAAAGAACAATATTTCACAATACCACTGTATTACCTTTTTCCTGTATTCTCTGTATTATTTTACAAACGGTTCATTTTTTAATATTCTGTGAAGCAAAGGTTTTATATAAAAATAAAAAAAATAAAAAAACCTGTGTTGCACCTTAAAGGGATTAAATATTAAGGTCCATTTGATTTGCCTAAGAAACAGCCTTGGCTCTGACCCTCATGAATATAAATAGGTGGAATTCTTAGCCCATCTCACTATCTCTCTCTCTCTTTTACTAGCTCTCTTAATGAAAGGAATAAGCCCTCATTTCCTCATCTCATCATACTGTAATGTGACAACTCTGCTGTGGTGAGATGCCTGGGGAGAAACACTTTACCTGGTATGAGCATGTGTGTGTGTGTGAGAGAGAAAGAAACCAAGAGAGAGTATGTGTGACCATGTGTGCATTGCACATCAATGAAAAGCTATTCCCCAGTAGGCTTGTAATATGTATCCAGCTTGCACTATCCCACCTGTACGGAGTGAAGGCTTTTCATCTGCCACAGAGCTCCAGCACAGCTCGGAGCGGAGGACACAGAATTAGGGAAAGATTCTAGAATGTCAAAATGACCCGTGTGTGTAAACGCTCACATATAGAGCTTGATGATAGTCTCACTTAGCCACACTGGTCTGGAAGTCTCGGAAGACCGTCAAGTAAAGTGACCACTCATAGTTCAATTTGTGATTGTGTCATTTGGTGGAGGGTTAATATAAAATAGCTAAGACCTTAATAACAAACGGCACAGTAAAATCATATTCAAATAATAGCTCAACAGTGTTGGCCCATAATTGGCTGCAAAACCCACTGTAAAAACCCACAGTTTTTTTTTTTTTTTGCTTTAGGTGGTATTTCTATCTGATCTTAACTTTAAAATGACTTTTGTATGCGAATTTAGGCTTTATTTTACGCTATGAGTAATCTTATTTCACAATAACGATATACATCACAATAGTTATTTTTGCTTTGAATGAAGTTAGATCAAAATCATTGAAATTTCATCATTCTCACCAACCAATTTCAACATCACGAAAAAAGAAAAAAAACTAATAAAATCTCTACCTAAGTATTTTTCATTGTTAGTTCATGTGTGTGTGTGTGTGTGAGAGAGAAAGAAACCAAGAGAGAGTATGTGTGACCATGTGTGCATTGCACATCAATGAAAAGCTATTCCCCAGTAGGCTTGTTATATGTATCTGGCTTGCACTATCCCATCTGTACGGAGTGAATGTAGTTATCTAATGTCTACAAATGGAACATTATAATAAAATCCAATAAATACTGTCTATATCAGTGCTTCTCAAATAGTGACCTAAAAATGGGTTGCAATTCTGTTCTGATAGAGTTGTCAGCATGTTACATACAAATGAAAAAAAAAAAATGCATCTAAAAATATAATCATTGCATTAGTAGGACAGGAAAATAAACATGCTTATCAACTTTTTAAATGGAGAAAATGCTTCCCATTTCTTTTTAGCGTTAATGCCAAAGTCTGTGTCCAATTATAACTTGAATTTTGCCATAAATGTATCGGTGACCTGACTGATACTAATATTTGTATATTTAATAATTTAAAAGTAATATTTTGCACACTGCTGGGCCTATAATATGCAAAGCATTTGATAATTTGACACTGTTATGTTGTAAAATTGTGAAACATTGTAATTTGAAGGACCTTTTTAAGAACAAAAGTAAAATATATATATATATATACTGTGTCGCCACTTGAAATCTCAATCCTGAAGTAAAGCCAGTTGAGAACAAACTGTTTGAGTTAACAGAAATAATAATTTCCGCATACATGGATGTCCTTCTAGCTGATCACCTTTTCATATGGAGTTAGCACATCAATTTAATAATTACTACTGCATAATTTAGGTCTTGACTCAATACCAGGCCCATAATTATAGCTTCTGGCCATGCTGCACTTTAAATGATCAGATCAATGAATCTGATATTCTCCATTAGCGTCAGGTGTGAGTTTCTGAGATTCAGATCTCACCTCCTCCAGTCGCAGAAGGAAGGTCACATTGCTGCCCAAGTTGGCTGTGAGCTTGTCGTCACGGGTTGTCAGGACTAAACCTCGTGGGGGGCGGTTCGGACACTGCTGTTTCCTGGCCGAGTACATCTCCTTCACTCCTTTTGTGCAGTTATTCGCTACCACTTTACGATACCTGGAACACACACAAAAACTAGCTTTAAAATGTGTCTTTCTTTGGAAATAAAAGATTTGACGGTTTGATATTATCTCAACTGCATTCGTGTATTTTAAAGTGTGACTTTAGTGTCTGAATACTTGGAGGTCACTGTATTTATCCATTTGGATACAACACTGTTTATGCAAGCCTGATAGATCCATTCTAAGCAGCTCTGGTTTTGTTTTTTAGTTTTTTTCAGGATGAATCGGTTTTGTGTGCCAGCTCTGACACAATCTCTGGAAATGATAATCGTGTTATTTCTCTTTCTCTTCCCTTGTCTGTAATCTTGCACTCTTTGCTCTGAATGGACATGCTTTCTTACTGATGTTGGTTTTCAAATTAGGTTTAAATGAAGTCTTTCCATTACACAGTGTTATCTGTCCGGCTAGGTCTCTTTGTATGGATTGTCTGTCTAGAAAGTTGTCGTAAAGACGGACGCCACAATCTCCAGGAAGTTTAAAACCTGCTCACATCAATATGGCTTGCGCCTGCTCATCAGCACAGTACGTTTAAATCATGGTACACTTAATTAAAAATAACCACTTTTCTTAAAACAAGATTAGTGCAAGTCTGATTGAATTGTTTCACAAAATGCTCTCTACTTTATCCCAATGAACACAGGAAAAAATAAATTATTATTAGGATGTGGGATCTAAATTAGTATATATTACATATACATATATACACATATACATTTCATTTTCCTATAATATTTATTCAAATTACCTTTTTATTTTATACATATTTTGTATTTTTATTATTATTAATACAAATAATTATTATTAAAGGCTTTAAAAATATAGAATATATACAATATAAAATATTGTATATATACTATTATAAAAATATGATTTTTATAAAATGCTTAAAAGGATTCAATTTTAATTTCCGTTACTTAAAATAAATGTTAACTCAAATAATATATATATATATATAGACATACAAATGGCAAAACATTACAACTACATTACTAAAGCTTAAACTACAGTCAAAATGAAAATATAAAAAATAAAAACATATCACACACACACACATACACTCACCGGTCACTTTATTAGGTACACCTGTCCAACTGCTCGTTAACACTTAATTTCTAAGCAGCCAATCACATGGCGGCAACTCAGTGCATTTAGGCGTGTAGACATGGTCAAGACAATCTCCTGCAGTTCAAACCGAGCATCAGTATGGGGAAGAAAGGTGATTTGAGTGACTTTGAACGTGGCATGATTGTTGGTGCCAGAAGGGCTGGTCTGAGTATTTCAGAAACTGCTAATCTACTGGGATTTTCACGCACAACCATCTCTAGGGTTTACAGAGAATGGTCCGAAAAAGAAAAAACATCCAGTGAGCGGCAGTTCTGTGGGCGGAAATGCCTTGTTGATGCCAGAGGTCAGAGGAGAATGGCCAGACTGGTTCGAGCTGATAGAAGGGCAACAGTGACTGAAATAACCACTCGTTACAACCGAGGTATGCAGCAAAGCATTTGTGAAGCCACAACACGCACAACCTTGAGGCGGATGGGCTACAACAGCAGAAGACTCCACCGGGTACCGCTCATCTCCACTACAAATAGGAAAAAGAGGCTACAATTTGCAAGAGCTCACCAAAATTGAACAGTTGAAGACTGGAAAAATGTTGCCTGGTCTGATGAGTCTCGATTTCTGTTGAGACATTCAGATGTTAGAGTCAGAATTTGGCGTAAACAGAATGAGAACATGGAACCATCATGCCTTGTTACCACTGTGCAGGCTGGTGGTGGTGGTGTAATGGTGTGGGGGATGTTTTCCTGGCACACTTTAGGCCCCTTAGTGCCAATTGGGCATCGTTTAAATGCCACGGCCTACCTGAGCATTGTTTCTGACCATGTCCATCCCTTTATGGCCACCATGTACCCATCCTCTGATGGCTACTTCCACCATGTCACAAAGCTCTAATCATTTCAAATTGGTTTCTTGAACATGACAATGAGTTCACTGTACTAAAAGGGCCTCCACAGTCACCAGATCTCAACCCAATAGAGCATCTTTGGGATGTGGTGGAACGGGAGATTCGCATCATGGATGTGCAGCCGACAAATCTGCGGCAACTGTGTGATGCCATCATGTCAATATGGACCAAACTCCCTGAGGAATGCTTCCAGCACCTTGTTGAATCTATGCCACGAAGAATTGAGGCAGTTCTGAAGGCAAAAGGGGGTCCAACCCGTTACTAGCATGGGGTACCTAATAAAGTGGCCGGTGAGTGTATATATACACACACACACACACACACACACACACACACACACACACACACACACACACACACACACACACACACACACACACACACACACACACACACACACACACACACACACACACACACACACACACACACACACACACACACACACACACACACAGAATGTTATTTTTCTACTTTCTATTTTAATTTTATTTGTGAACAGGACAATGCTAGTAAGTAGGGACAGGGTTTATGATGTTAGTCTAGTCATTATAAATAGCTTTATGTGAAAATGATAGAAGTATGGCTATTTAAGCCATTTAAATAGCCGAGCAACTATGTTTGGGGGTCTGATTTAGCCATCAGTGACCAAATGTCCCACCAAGAAAATAAAATTCCAGCAAGATAGAATAAGATATGTATGTGTATGTGAATGCTTCTTCTTACCCTGTGCTGTTGAGGTAGTTTTGCCCTTGGCTGCAGCTTCGAGACACCATGGAAGGGTTGAACCAAAATGCTGGCAGACAGTTTCCATCTCCTCTTCTCTCAAAGCCATAATCACTACAAAAGACGAAATAATTCTCATATACTGAACTCAAAGACTTATTTCTGTGCTCCATTTATTTTCAGTGTTGTTTGATATATCAATCCATTCTTAAAAACATAAATTCAACCCAAGTGTGATTGACTAGTTTCACACAAGGTCAACACAAGTTCAAATCTGGTTTGCGACATTTCCTCATGCCGTTCCCTCCTCTTCTCCATCATTTCTTATCCTGTAAAACATTCTCTTAACAACTTGTACATCCTTTCATTCGTGCACAGCAGCACATCTTGTATTCAAGCGTGTCCCTCTTTTATGCCCTTGAGACAATTGGAGCCATTGAGATGTATTAATTCTGGAATGATAAATGTCTTTTCGGCTCTGAGAGCTGCAGGCTTCAACGTATGTCCTCAACGTCTTTCAATTCTCTCTCCTCCCAGAAGCCTTGGAACCTGCTGAAGTGAATGTCTGTTCATATATCACCGGTGACTTTGATTTATCAATTAATTACTGATCCACAACAAAACCCAGCAGACCACATGGTCCCTCTTGGCATCAGGCATTCGGGTTTTTAATTATGAGCAGTTCCAATCCAGCACTCAGATAAGATTCAAGCTTTAAAAGATTTAAGTGCTAGCGCTCAGATTATTCCTATAAAAAAATAAAGTGTTCACACCATTTAGCTGTGTTTCATATCTTAACATGCTCAAAAGATCATAACATTTCAAAAGACGCAACATGTCTTTGTCTACACAGTGAAATGGGCCGTTTGTCTTGTTTAGAAAGAGTATGTATGAGGAATTATTTCATTAGTGACACTTTTGATGACTTGATCTTGAAAACTGAAACATCCTTAATGTTAAAACATTAATGGAATAAAACATTTATCAACATTGAAGTGGATTTTGGTATAATGTGTGATGGTGTGGATATTTCATATTCAGTGGTAGTAATAATGATGTCTAAGGGTCATGACATTTCTTACTTTTTGGTGAAAAACTTGGACTTGCGAATACAAGTTAACATTCAATTTCCTTTGATATAAGCAAGAAGAAATGGATAGTTTCTGAATTATAATTAGCAAATGCTGACTGGTTTAGTAATGACACCTAAAGCTACTCTTAGACCGTGATGTGAAAATCTCAAACATTATAGAACTTTAATATAATTATAGAACTTCTGAACTTTAATATAACTTCCAGCAGAGATGTGCTTCTCTGTCACTCTCATTTACATCATAATCAAATAGGAACTCAATAGTGCTAAAATGCTTAATATGTAATGCATAATGGCAGTATTGGACAATGACGGCACAATAATCCTTTGTTAAAAAAGACAAATTGTACACGTAAATAGCTAAATTAATTCGGTCACACTGTATATTAGGTGTCTTTAACTATTACTGTATGTACTAACATTTAAATTAATCATTTGATAGAATGCACGTTGTGTAGATACATTTTTTTACATTGTACTTATATTAAAATAAAAGCTGTAATTAATATCACAATATCATGCTGCGTCCAAATTCGCTTACAATTCATCCTAAATAGTATTCGAAATGAGTGTGTCCCAAATCATAGTATGTTGAAATGAGTATTCCAAAGATACCCAGATGGTCTACATTTTCCGGTTAGAATCCATAGTGCAGATCCATGCACACTCTAACGACTAATATTGCTCAAAACCCATTGCACATTGGATGAGGAATCAACCAGGGTATTTGATTATTTATTCAATGTTATCCACATATTTCATCTGCAAAAGCATTGCAAATTTTTATAAAACTTTCATTATGCAAACACACGAGGAGAATTCTGGCAGAGACTGGCAGATCAACGTGCTACTACATTTCTCTCCGAAAGAGAAGGGAATTAAATTAAATTGAATGTGGAGGATTTTAACAGTGACAAGATTGACAAGGCAGTTTAAACGGTGACAAGATGCATGTAACTAAAGCCCAAAGTATACTTCGGCCGTCTGCATCCGCGCGATGTGTACAACAGTGCATGAGTAAGTGACTTGAGCTCTTGGAAACAAAATCCACTAGATAGTGTGCACGCGGCGAACACATCTTTGCACGCTCATGGCCAAAGGAGCCTAGAAAGGTTCGTGCACGGCAGGAGCGGAATGGCGAAAATTAAGTAAACCGGACCTTTAGCGACAAAGTGGTCCGTTAAAGACGCAATTATGACAGTATTATATGCCAAAGATTGCCTACTCTTCTGCTACACCCTCAAACGTATGTACGTTTTCTTTAGAAAAACAGTACAAACTTTAAGGGCATTGTATAAGTAGGCGAATTGGAACGCAGTATAACCATCGCAAACAAGCAGCAGCCAACTTTTACAATTCTTCCTGAACCAAAACGACCATCTTATGCTGCATTCATGTCGTTATTACCATAATTAAGAGATGGCAACCTGTGACATTTTACTCTGAGCTGTTCATGTCCTCAGATTTATGCGTTTCTCTAGTAACACTATCAACGCCGAAATGAATCTGCAGCAGTCAGGTGGTACAAGTAAGAGCACTGCAAGTTGTTTACGTTCATTATTATTGTAATGTTATGTGCTTTGAGAAATGATTTAACGCCGTCTCTCGTGACGCTGCTTGTGTGCGTTAATGAGTTTTGAAGCGTGGCTTTGGAGAGAGAGCGCTCTGGATAGAAAGGTGGGATATTATACTTTCAAATTTAGCTTGCTAGCCTTTACGAAATGGCCTACTCTAGCTTTAACTTGTGTTTAACTATCTACACACAATGCAATTATCTAATAGAGGTCAAGAAATTAAGAATTCTTAATTACATGTCCAAACAACAAATGCATTACAAATGTTATTTCCTTCTGCCCAGTCCTCAGTGATTCTGTCAGCATCGCATATCTTATATCTGCAGCTAGAAGATGCGTTTTTAATTGTTACGCCACAACCTAAACCAATTTAACTTATTAGTTGAGCTCTCTGTTGCAGAGTTAATAGAAAGAGACAATGTATTATATTCCACAGAATAATTACTCTGCATATCATGTCACCAGTTCCTTTTTGGCCCTTCAAAACAAATTAAAAGTTCTCTGTGGTTTCACAGCAAAACTTTCTTTTCAAGCATTTTTCCTATCACAAACATGCAGGATGAAATATGTAAAGGTGGGTCAAATTCATCTGGTCAATGAATATATTGAAACAAAATATCACAGCGGCTAATGGACTTAAATTAGACTGCCAAAGTTTGACTTCGTTCAGAAACAAATGAGGCTCAATGGGGGGGAATGACCACAGCTTGGCTGTATTTAGTTAATTTAAGATAAAAAAGCAGAAATGGGTAAAATTTGCAAATTAATTAACATGCAAATTAAATCTGTTTAGTAGTTTGTCGTATCTGTATCATCCAAACTATTGCAAATACAAATCACATAAAAATCCATAATAAAAAAACAAACAAAACAAAAAAAAACGCAAATGCAATAACACTGTGCATTATGGTTCTTTGATTTATCTACACTGAAAAAAAAAAAGCATAATCATTCACTTGTGTTCCAGGAAAACTAATCATAACTTCATTAAAACTTTAATCAACAAAGGAGTTGACGTTTCTTCCCCGCGATTTCAACCGAGGCGTAATCTGTACACATATTCGTGATCACCTTAGTCCGCTTTAAAACTCATATGAAAACAGCTGCAGGCTTCGGCTCCTCCCCATCTTTAAGTCTGCGTTATTCAGTGAGTGTGTTTAATCTGTAGCAGAGCAGTGCCAACATCAGCAGCAGAGGGCAAGGTGTGTGCATTTATTGATACTGTAGGTTATCATGATACCTATATCTGTGCAGTTCTTTGTCATTAATTCAGTTTACATAATTGTCTTCTGTGTGGGCCTCTGACGTGAGTTCACGAGAGCGCCTCGAAGCATGCGCGAGAACTGAGAAGATGACGCTCATTTGATGGGAAAGTGAAAAGGGTAAGCCAATCATTTTGCGGCATTGGTAAGACACTTTTACGTTTTCTTGTTGGTTTCTCACTATTCAGACATCCAGGAAATGCACACTTTAGAACCATTTTAAACACTACATCGAGACCCATCTGCGTCATCTTCTCAGTTCTCGCGCATGCGTCGTGGCGCTCTCGTGAACTCACGTCAGAGGCTCACAAAGAAAAAAATGAATAGTTGAATAAAGTCGTTATTTTTGGGGGGGGTTTTGCGCACAAAAAGTATTCTCGTCGCTTGATAAACTTAAGGTTGAGCCACTGTAGTCACTTGGACTATTTTAACGATGTCTTTACTAACTTTTCTGGGCCGGCAGATGCAATTACCTTGCAGCCTATGAAGGAGTGAGACAGCTCTCAGATTTCATCAAAAATATCTTAACTTGTGTTCCGAAGATGAATGAAAGTCTTACGGGGTTGGAACAACATGAGGGTGAGTAATTACTGACAGAATTTTCAATTTGGGGTGAACTGAAGTCCCGTTCACACTACACGCGACGCGATACCATTCATTTCAATTGGGAGCTGGCGATTTCCGGTGACACGCGCGACAGCGACCGGATGGGGCGTGTCTGGCGACGCGACAAAGTTGGGATCTGTTTAACTTTATGCAAATGAGGAGCGACTTTCGGGAGCGACAACCAATAGGAGCGGAGCGCGTATGATCCTTCTCCACATCATTGGATGTCATTCATAAAGGCAACCAGTAGTGGGAACTCCCACGAGCGACCTCATCGCCAGCCACTGGCGACATGCAGCGACAAAGTCGCTTGTAGTGTGAACGGGGCTTAACTCTTTAATGAATATGAATACTAGCTGGTTAGTTCAAATGATTTGATATGAAATCAACATTCAGGGATTGACTTAATAGGTAGTAGAACCTACTGTAATGTTCCTACGCTGGTAGACAAAATATATATTACATATATTTTGTTTTAATCATTCCCTCTTTGGGGCCTGAGCTCCCCTAATATCGGAGTCCTAAAATCGCCCCTGCCACAACTTCACCCGGAATGTGATTTCAACCGAGGGCGGCCCACAGCAACAATCTGCACCCCGGACACCCTATAGCTAAGGCCCTGCTTGTAAGACAACATCTTGAAATGTATTGTTTAAATCACTTAGATAAGCCTAATAATCCTTAATGGCTAGTGCTCATTTCAACATGCAGGTTTGAGTCCAGCTTGCAAAATGGCCTCGTTCAGTAATTCCTAAGTTCCTTTCCTTTCTCGACTGCCCTCTGTCAAAGAATAAATGCGGCAAAGATAAAATGTTTCTATAATCATTTCCCTTGACAGAAAAGGGAATCAATGTTTCCTTCTAAATTATGGGCTGCGGAGCTTTTATAGAAATGACTTGGAATTTCGGCAGAGGTAATGGTGTAAACATATACAGAGTCTGGCAGGAATATGTAAGTGCAAACTTCAAAGGATAAAAGGAAGTCAATGTAGAAACAAGTTAAGATGTCTTCCCAGATGTCGATTTTCAGACGATTTCAGTTGTAAGCTGCATTTACATTAACAAGCTGACTTTTCAAAAATGTTCATATTTTGTAAAGGTCCTCGCAAATAAATCATCATTTTAGGGGGTCCTTCCATTTCATATTTTGAACAAAGAATTGTTTCATGAAAAATGATATTATTGGAATCAAAGTACTGGGCAAATTAAAGAGGCATCCTGGGAATACTTGTATTTAGAGAAGATGAATCAACAACACATCTCTGAAAGCATGTTTAGATCCCTCCACTGGGTTTCCAAGGGTTTTAACCGAAAACAAGACCGCACGGGACATGAGAATGTACTAAAGAGAAAGTAAGGATACACGGTGCGTTGTTGGAAGAAGATGGAACACTTGGTCTGCGAATGTGATAAATGATGTAGATCCCCAAAGTATTTATATATATACTTTAAAAGGAGCTCCAGACAGACAACAAAAGACTATGATGATAAAGAACCTCAATTTTCTCATCTTCTTTTAGCCCTGTGGACTTCAAAAGCTTTAAAGTCCAGAGACTGTCTGTGTCATGCGTCTTGATCCCATCTACACTGACCCTACAGAAGGGGTTAACCAGCCCACTGCTGTAGAAGCACTATGTTTATTCTGAGATCTTTGAAAACAGCTCCTGGATCCCAGTGAACAAAACATGAAGGTTTTATAAATACCTGCGAGCCCACCTAAAGAGCAGACTAGGATATAAAACAACAAAGCTGCACTGAACAAGAATATAAACTAGACTTTATGTTTTAAAGAGTTTCAGGTCTTGCTCTGTTTAAACTGTTTTTGCTTTTGAAATAGTTCACTCTAGTATAAAGGCTGCATTTATTTAATACAAATACAGTATAAACTGTATTTTTGTGAAATATTATTATGAATTAATATTTTAATATGTCAAAATACTATTTACTCCTGTGATGGCAAAGCTGAATTTTCAGCATCATCTCTCCAGTCTTCAGTTTCACATGTTCCTTCAGAAATCATTCTAATATGCAGATGTGCTGCTCAAGTAACATTTCTTATTATTATCAATGTAAAAAAAAAAAAAGTTTTTTACTATTTGCAACTTTTTACACTTTGATTATATTCAGACTAGTGATTTAGTGAGAATGTGACCAGCAATGTGAATGAATGAGTATAAGCATACCTATAATAATAATCAAATGTCTAAATTAAGATAACATCTAAAACTGTGATCAGCATATAATTACAATCAGTACATTTGAGACCTTCTTTTAATTGGGGTCAGATCAAATTAATAACAGAGCAAATCTAAAGTAAATGAAAGTTTAAGACAGTTTCTTCAGAAGCAGAGGAAAAGATATACATGTACGCAAGGAATCAGTGCCCATTTTACTAGATTTAGCGGTACCACTTCAGTTGAGGGTCTAATTCTCACTATTAACTAGTTGCTTATTAGCATGCATATTACTAGCGCATTGGATGTTTATTAGTACTTATAAAGCACATATTAATGCCCTTATTCTGCATGACCATATTCTACATTCTTCAATCCTACCCAATACCTAAACTTAACCTTTTATCTAACTAGCTATTAATAAGCAGTGATTAGGAGTTTATTGAGGCAAAAGTCATAGTTTAAGTTAGGTAATAGTGAGACCTGGACCCTAAACTAAAGCGAGACAGATTCAGTTGTTGGATCACTGGGTGGATCTAATAAGCTTAAGCTGGTTAAGTTGGTGAAGTGTGCTGTTCACTCACCACTCAAAGTCATGTGCTCTGCAGATGCAGGGTTCTGCAGAAAGGATCCTGGAGTTGTCCCATCCCACCATGCAGTAGTTTCCAGGACGACGCTTCATGTAGATCTGCTTTTGACCCATTATGCATGGCTCACCCTAAAAAAATATTAAAGTCAGCTACAATCAATGGCCCTGTCCCAAATGGCGCACTTCACGCGGACTTTCGGTCTCGTGGACTTAAATTGCGCGTGCTCGCCGAGTCTACGAGTCCGTAGGCCGTCCCATTTAGCATTTTAATGCTCTGAAGTGTGCTCAGCAGCGCCCCCTTTGTACCCTTGAAGCAGTCTTCCGCGAAGCCCGCATAGATGCAGGCTCCACGCACTTTACCTACCCAGGAATCCTTGCGAAAGGCCAATCAGACAACGGATGGGAGGAGATTTCGCTCACGGACAATTGTTAACATGGCTGAGAAGAAAATATTTAAGTGTAATTATCATTACGGTTTTTATGACAAGTTTATACAAACATTATGATCATCGACCAGTGGTTGATGTCTCAAACATAGGCTAATAATAGCGAGCTGAATAATACGATCGCATTATGATTCGTTAAATAAATAGAACAGAATGTCAGGGCTTTACTGAGTCATATGTAAACACAACAACAATAGGCAGCATATTTCCCCGAAAATACCTCTCAATGCGCCCTCGCTCTAAGGGCCCTATAGGTCTGCACTACACGACGTCACCGAAGTGTGGACTCTGAGGAAGTCCACAAGTCCGGAGTGTGCCATTTGGGACAGGGCCATTATTGCAATTTATTGCCACCTCCCCTCCCTTGAATTTTTTTTTTTTTTTTTTTTTAAACACCTGGTTATGCAGGTGCCAGGTTTGGTAGTCTCCCTCTGTGCACCTTCTGGAAAATATGGACTTGTAGTCAATTTTGATAAGCTGCCATTCAGACCGGTGGCTGAAGTGTCCGAAAAACCTGCCAATAGACAAAGAAAGTTTAACTCTCAAACTACTCACTCATTTTCAAGTGAACCAGGAGACCTTCATTAGCTAGTTCAGGCGTGTAATGTATGCATTGGAATTAAACTTTGCAAAAAGGTACATCTCCAGAGGCCGGGCAATCCTAGGTTACTTCATTAGCTATGTCTAAAATTGCTCCCTATATCCTATAAAGTGCACAATATAGGCTTAATAGTATTATCTGAATTCAAGGTGAACAATTTAATGGCCCATAATGTTCACTCTTGTAGAAATGCACTCTGATATATGGTATACTGTCCTGACTAACTTGGATAATGCAGTAAATAAATAAATAAATAAATATGCACTTGTTCATATTTGTTTCTTCTTATTGACAGTTCTTTAATTCTCTTATTTTTTAATCATGACATTTTAAGCATGGCAAACAAACAGAACAAAGATTTATGAAACAGACAACCCTTGTGTTATGTTGCGGGTCAATTTGACCCGTTTCAATTTTCAAGTTGTTGGAAATACTGGTTAACCTTTGTTTTTTTTCTTGATATTTTGTGACTTTTTCTCATTTATCATGATGAACATGCATGCAAAGTTTCAACATGCTGATGTGTTTTGACATATACAAACAAAATTACTGTTACGTTTGTGATGTTCGCGGGTCAATTTGACCCTCATAGACAGCCATTCAAAAGCACCTGTACAGACACAACATAAAAACATTTATTTTCTGTATGTCAGGGCACTTCAACTCCAGTTCTAACGTGCAAGTGCATCTAAAAGTGATCTAACCCTAACCAAACACACTTGAAAAAGCTAAAATTACAGTGTTCAGAATTATTTGCAAATTACAGATGAAAATCTTTGTCAGACACAGATAGTAAAATAAGCTCTCATTTCAATATTCAAAATATCTAAAATACCTAGCTTTTAACCAAAACTTTTATGTAGGATTTTCAAAGGCAGCTTTACAGAGCCAAAAAATAAATAAAAAACATTTATTTGATGTATGATTTTGTTATGTTTGGTTTCTCACTTCCCAGTGAGTGAATAATGAAACTAGGAAAATAGGTCTTAGGAAACTAGGGAAAGTTAACTTAGGAAAATGAAAAATTTTCATTATACAGCAAATTTTTGTTCAGTTACGATGTTCAAAGCATAAAATGTAAAAAAAAAAATATATAAAAAAAAAATATATATATATATGCAAAAAAAAATCAGTAAACTGTTTATTTTCCAATTTTGTCAAAACAAAACTGTTTTAAAAAATGTTTTAAAAACATTTTCATAAATCATATTTTCAGATATAATGTTTTTGTAATGTTTGACCAATGTTGATATTAAAAGTTTACAGTTTGTATCTAAATCTTTGTTTTTTTCATAGTGTGATTTTTGAGGAATTGTATTGAATCCAATTAGGGTCAATTTGACCCGGTCCATAAGGGGAGTACACAGAATTCGAACAGAACACAAGGGTTAATATCGATGGTTACAAAGTAAAGTTATAGCGAACTTGAGACAGCCAGACACAGTATATTCATAAACACCAGAAGAAATACATATACCAGACATAAAACATGGGCTCTATAACCACTGTAACTGGCCAAGGTCCGCCCACTAAAACTGTTTTGTTTTTTTTAGTCTGTAGTCGTGACGTTTGAGGCTGAGACTAGGTAGCACCAACAGCTCTGCAGATCTTTATGCAGGACTCCAGTGTTAGCTATAGTTTATATTTAACAATAAACCTGATCATTTCCATCCTATCTTATCCAATACTGCAAGGATTGTTTAATGTGTGTTAAAAGTACAAAATGACCCTGTTAAACTAGATACAGTACCAGCACTGACACATAATGAGAAATGCTGTTGGTTCACTGAGACTAACAACATTAGCTTAGGAGTCTGATTAATTAACCTTTCGTCATGAGTGTATCTCTTGAACGAGTGGAATCTATTCGAAAAATAGGGCATAATGAGGATGCACAGGCTGTGTGAGATGGCGATCAGAAACAAACCTCTATATACTTACGTCATGATGTGATTTTCTGCACCTGCCTCCACCAAAACACCATCCACGAACAGCGGCATGGCTGAGAAACTGTGACGAGTCCACTGACGACCTTCATCGAAGCTGATCCTGCAGCAGACATCGAGATGTCAAATGTCAGTGGATGACAAAACTTCAAATAGAAGAACGAATGTCATGAGGGTTTGGAATAGTGTTAAGTTTGTCAGATATGTTTTAAATTTAGCCTTACTGTGTCAAATGTCCGTTTTACTCTATTTAGTCAAGCTATCCTGTTTTTGTTTAAAAGTGTTTTTATGAGTCAAAAGTGTTTTGTTTTAAAAGTTCTTTAAAAGTCTGGGAATTAGGGATGTGCCCAGAGCCAAATACTTTATTTGGAAATGCACGGATAATGGCTTTAAAACGAATAGAAAAATTCTGCCTACTAAAAAAAAAAAAAAATCGGCTTGATAACAGGTGAGCCAGGGGATAGCACAATATTATACATATACATATTATACATATATAGATGGATGTCTTTAACCGTTGCACTCTTTGGCAGCCTCTCTTGTCTCTCTCTCTCGCATGCCGGCTTGGCTTTCTAAAAACGCGGCACTCAAAAGTAGTTTGAAAAACGCGTCTCTGGATCTTGCACTTTTTTTTTGTCCCAGTGACCAGAGAGGGCCAGTTCACACAGAGCGCATTTTTGCTATTAAAAAAGGGAGACACAGGTCAGTGGAACGAAAAAAGAGCAAAGTCTAAAGACGTGTTTTTAAAAAAGTTGAACTTCTAACTTGAGCTCCGTGTTTTTAGAATGCTGTGTCGTGCGAAACGTTGCAAAAGACGGGAGCTTAACAGTTAAAGATGCCCGTCTGGTGTACGTTTACATTGGAATATAATGGAAAACTAGTGCAGCGGAATGGAAAAACAAGTTTTGTGTAAACGGCCCCTTAGTGTTTAATGATGTCTGTGTCGTCTTGTCGTTGTCTCAATGGAAAAAGGTCATCAACAAACATTTTTCGTCACAGTTTTCATTCACGGAATTAAAGGGATAGTTCACCCAAAAATTTAAATTATACCATAAATGACTCACCCTCAAGCCATCCTAGGTGTATATGACTTTCATCTTTCATCCAAACACAATCGGAGTTATATAAAAAAATATCCTGGCTCTTCCAAGCTTTATAATGGGAGTGAATGGTAAAAAAAAAAAAAAAAATTAAGCCCCAAAAAGCGCATCCATCCATCACAAAAGTAATCCATACGACTCCAGGGGGTTAATAAAGGCCTTCTGAAGAGAAGCGATGAGTTTTTTTAAAGAAAGATATCCATGTTTATAACTTCATATCTAGCTTAATCACTAGCTTCTGGTAATGTCCGTATGTGAGTTTAGTTTTGGCGGAAGAGTGACCTCTGACCCGACGCATGAGGTAGGATGTAGGAGTAGCGTAAGCTTAGGTGAGAAGAGACGCGATTCGGGGTTCAAACATGGAGGGCTAGGAAAAAAACTCAAGCTCCTCCTACATTTCTCTGTAAAAATTCTCACTATCCTCTGCGCTTCCATATTTGTCAGTACGTCATGCGTCACGTCAGAGGTCATTCTTCCGCCGGAACTAGACTCGCTTACAGCTGTAGTGATTATAGTTTAAAAAGTTATAAATATGGATATTTTTCTTACAAAACGCATCACTTCGCTTCAGGAGGCCTTTATTAACCCCCTGGAGCCGCATGAATTACTTTTATGATGGATGGATGCACTTTTTTGGACTTTTTTGGAAAAAAACGGTCCCATTCACTCCCATTATAAGCTTGGAGGAGCCAATGATAATATAATGATATTTTTTAATATAACTCCGATTATGTTTGGCTAAAAGAAGAAAGTCAAATACACGATGGCTTAAAGGTGCATTGCGCACATCTCTGAGTTTTTGCCGAACTATGCCCCCCTCTGGCGACAAGCGAAACTGCCTTACTGTCTTTGTCTTGCGTGGAGTTTGCGTTGGGGTTTATGAACTACAAGCCGGTCTCTTTGAATCCATCTTCTACTTTTGTCGAAAGTTGACTGAAGTTTTGTCGCTCGTGTTGTCTTCGGCAAATACGGAGAATGACGGCGAATACACAAACCTGCCAGACATAGCCAGGGGAGCGTGAACGTGCATGACGTCACGCCCAGTCTCACGTTCCGGCCCGAATCCCTCTTATTTATTTTACTGTACAGGATTATAGAGGCGATCGCAGTGATCAGAGAAGGGCTCATTCAGCCCATCAGGCAATTGTTTAAGCATGTATGGGTTAGAAAAACGGGTATTTTTAACATGAAATGTTGCGCAATGCACCTTTAAGGGTGAGAAAATTATGGGGTAATTTAAAATTTTTGGGTGAACTAACCATTTTAAGCTGATGATACACAGGGCAACCTTTTGAGCTATGTTGCTGGGCAATCTTGCCGATCGATTGTTGCTTTGGCACTTTCCCATTGAAAATGGGCAATCCATTTCTATCTGGATAATTTAGATCGGTCGTGGGCCCTGTGTCTCATCTGGTTGCCCGTTGACGACAACATTGCCCAAAAAGTTGGCCTGTGTATCATCACCTTAACACTAGTTTGGAACAACATGATTAATAGTAAATTATGACAGAATTTTCATTTATGGGTGAACTACTGTATACCTTGAATAATTTATCTTAGTGTTTAGAGGGAATACAAAGCAACTAAAAGCTAGAGATACAATACATGACACCCAGTACAAAAAAAAAAAAGAAGATGAAAAGGTAAAAAAGAAAGGCAGATGTCTAAGAAAACTTGAAACAACATGAAAAAAAATGCTTTGAGAAAAAAAGTTTAACATCTTAGGTAGGAGGGAGTACAAGCAAGTAAGAGCTGGAGAACTTTCTTCCTGAAAGTTTGATCATGATACTTTCTGACAGCTTATCAACATCATTTCACAGGTGTAAACAGTATAGGATCATGTGTGACAAGGTCGCAACGAAAGGACTGAAGCGTGATGGCAAAGTTGCCTCCAAGTTGTCTTCACTCTGCTAAAAGCAACAGTCTGAGGCAGTGTTGACATGTATCCATTAAGAGAACATACAGTCAGGACTGTTATTTGAAGTCATACTAGCAGGAAATGACACGACCGCCCTCCACAGTTGTGACTCCACTTACTGTCTCGCTTGAGTTGTTTAAGAGAACTAAAAAATGAAGCTGCCACACTTCAGTGGGCCTAAAACTAAAGCCAAACGCTTTGAGTGATAAGAGAGAAAAGATTTAAGACTCTGGAGGATTAAACATCACTGAAGCAAAACCAGGGAGGGCCGATTTGAAGGAGGAACCAATGTGTGAACTCGGGGGGATAAGTGGGAGGCTTTAATATGGAACACTTCCCATGGTTCGTCAAATAAAAACTGATTCCAATCTGCTATTTGGCAGCCTTTGTGTCCTGCTGTTTCATTTTTGTTCTTGTAGGGAGCATGTTCGACTCACACCAAGGTGTTTTTTTTTCCTTCAACGATCTTAATAACACAGGACTGACCCTGTCAGACAGTCAGAGTGCCGACCGAAGCAAGTGAAGCAGGAATTTCACCAAACCAGCATGAATAAACCTGGCAGAATCAAACTTATTTTCACTTACCAAAGATGTCTAGTGGGCACAGTGGGCTGCTTCACAGCAATCAAAGCTCCACCTTTGTCCAAAAACCACACGTTGTGCTCTTCTTCAAAAATCTGCATCATGGGAAGAACAACATGGAGTTATTTTCATCTTATTGAACATTGAACTTATTGATCTTGCTACCGGGTACCGGCTAGTTCTTGGAACTAGCCACCAGGGTGGTTCCCCCGAGAACTAATGCTTTTCTTAGGAACATTTTCCACGTTGCATTCGCACAGTCAGTAGGAACTCTGAAGTAACATAAGTCGTGCTTGTTGTTGTGACTTTTATTTTGACAGCGCGGTGGACCTTTATTTTGACAGCGCTGAGAACACCAGCCTGAGCCACACAGTGCTCGCATTCTCCGTGTTCATTAGTTTACGATCAGTCTAACAGTCCTGTCTAATACGTTATTAGATAGAACTGTTACACATAAAAAGTAGACAGTAATGAAAAGGTTTTGGCGTTTGCCGTGTGGTTGATGTCCAGTGTTGCTAGCTGAGCAGGAATAAATAATCATGTTTCGCTTGATCCCCTCAAAGCTGCGTTGAATTTTCTCCTTAGCGTAAAGGTTGAGAGGTCCATTTATCACTGTTTTCCATCTTTGTAGTTTGTGGAGTAAATATATAGGCTATAATCTATGTGATTACACAGCTTTTTTTAAAATGGCGGGTGCTGGTGTTTCGTGTGCGTTCAGCCAATCAGCGTACACTGACGTCACTGGTAGTTCCCATAGTGCTGGTTTAGTTCCTGTGGTGCGAACACGCCGAAATCCAGGTACTTCTGCCAATGGTTCTAGGAACTAAGAAAAGGTTCCTCCGGTGCGAAAGCACCTAAAGGCAGTTTGTATATTGAACAAACTTGAGTACTTTTCTTGCAGTCAGATGCCAAATGTATACTGCAAAGGTGGCACAGAAGCACTTCTGAAGTGGCAATTAGGTGCATTTACACAGACTGCTTAATGCTGCTCATAAATGCATTTACACAACAATTTTGAATGCATATTGTTATACTAGGGGCTGAGGTGGATCAGGGCAGGTTTAATTTAGCCTGGCTTTCATGCTGCATTGCGTCTTTACAAAAAAATTTGAGCAGGCACAGAGCAGCCTTAACTCAGCTGTGTAAAGATGCCTTTTAGTTTTTTAGGCTAGCTTTTGCACTCTGGTTTTACCTTTTCGGTTTTGCAATTATTGGCTCTTTTATGAGAATTGTGTTTGTGCTGATTTGTATGTCCCTTTGGGTAACAAAATAAATAAAATCTGTTAAAAAGTTAAATGAAAATATACACTACCAGTCAAAAAAGAATGGGAATTATATAGTGTATATATATATATATATATCTCGATTCTCTCAGCCAGCAATACGATATTTGCTGATACCTCAAAAAATTCTGCGATTATGATTCGATTAGATTCAGGGCTATATCGATTTAATTAAACTCTTTGAAAATTAAACACCCTCTCCCAATTGGGGACATTTACAACAGAGATAAATAAAAAGTTATCAAAAATACATAACTCCGTTCTTGTTTATTTTCATTAATCATGTTTTTTTTTATTTTTATTTTTATTGTGCATTCCAAGTAATATCCATCAAACTGCAGCTGGGTTGTTTTGATTAAGTAATAATAAAAATACAGGTACAAAAAAAAAATACAGGTAACTAAAAAAAATTAAGTTCATTGAAAGTATGTTTTTTTTATATATATATATTAAAAGTTCGTTTTTTAGCAAAAGCAGATAACTCAAACAATCCACATTTCATGTTTCAGAGTTAAACAAAACCAAGTAATTGCTATGATACATAATGAAACAGTCGGTTAATCTTTGTAACTTTAATCTCCTCAGCTGACATAGACGCCTGACAAACTTTGTTGTTGTGATTAGAGGCAATACAGGGAGCTTTTCCCTCACCACTACCGCGCTGCTTTAGCAAGGGTCCATGAAAAAGTTTCAGCTTTTATTTTCCTTTTACGCCCCGAAGATATCACAGGTGGTCCGTGTATCATCCGATCATTTGATTTCCAATTTGAAATGAAATAAGCAGAAATGAGAAAACGGCACCTTTATTCGTTTTTAAAAAAAAACGGCTTGATTTTTCGTTTTTTAGTTCACATGCAACAAACGAATACATGACTTCCAAATTCGTGTTCCTCATGTGGGCGGTCATGAGACGCCCCCTTCCGCTGATTGGTCAAGTAAATCTGAGCATGTGACGTCATCAGTCGTCGCTCAGGTCTGTTCAACAAAATAATAGTCCTCAACTGTTATCCACCCATTAAGGATGTAATTTGTCTTTTTGAAAACCCAAACAAATCTTTAGAATCTACTGGTAACTTCCTTATCCTTGTGGCAAACTTTTACTTTCACAAACAAAGGTTTCTTAACAAAATTCCTACTTTTAAAGATTTCTTAATTTTTTAATTTTTCACTATTTTTTAATTGTGTTTTCATTAAAAATATAGGCCTATCATAACAACTTATAAAGATCAAAATCTACAGAAGACATTAACATAATTTAGATTTTTTTTTGTTAAATTCTAAATATTAATTATTGAGTTGGGTCAACTTAATTTAATTGAGTTGGGTAAAACTTAATTTGAGTTGGGCCAACTTAATTTTGAACAATTTAAATTTGAGTTGGATCAACTAAATTTTGGAAAAATTTTATTCTAAATATGAATTATTGAGTTGAGCCAACTTAATTTTGAACAATTTAAATTTGAGTTGGGCCAACTAAATTTTGGAAAATTTTAATTCTAAATATGAATTATTGAGTTGAGCCAACTTAATTTTGAACAATTTAAATTGAGTTGGGCCAACTTCTTTTTAGAAAATTTAAATTCTAAATATTATTTATTGAGTTTGGCCAACTTAATTTAATTTACTGTAACATGTAGCCAACATTAAGTAGGCCTATAGGGTTATGCCGGTGAGGAAATTTTCCCACTGATTAACTTATGACAAAACACCAGTGTTATTTGTTAATGTCTTCTGTAGATTTTGATCTTTATAAGTTGTTATGATAGGGCTATATTTTTAATGAAAACACAATAAAAAACAATAATTTGTTTTTTTTTATTACCAAATATACTATTAATAAGACGGGTGACCCAAAATACCCATATTATAACAAATAAATAAAAGATATTTGAAAATTGCCCTTTAAAATGAAGGCTCAGTTTGTGGTCAACCGTTCACTATTATTTTATTGAAAACAATAAAACAAAGACAAAGTCACTTATATTAAACACTTTTTTTTTGTTAACAGAAGTTATCTTGCCCCTTTAATTTCCTCTGGTATCATCCTGTCAATCATCTGTCTCATTCTTGCGGGTCGCGGCTATGATTACAGTTTCAGTAAAATTTTATTTCACCATCATCGGTACCCACTCTCAGCCGATTGGCATAATTAAAGTATTTGCAATGACCATCCCATGTCCAAAACGGAGCTTATACTGTCTAAAACAAAAGTTGTGACTGCTGACTGAACACTGGTCTGTGCCTCACCCGCTCTGCGCCGTCTAGCGCAGCACCACACAGATTTAACTCCGCACAGCTAAATAAAACAGGCTGGTGGCAGACTAATATTTAATTTTTCTGATGTAAATATTTCTGTGAAACGCGTTAAGTTGCACAGAAGAAAGCCCAATCTAGGACCTGCCCTGTACAGTTTAAGAAGCGGTAGTTGAGGACTATTATTATTATTATTTATTTATTTATATTTAAAAAATAAATAGAATACACACATCTTTTGGAAATCTAAAACATTTCCAACAATGTATATATTTAACAAGTAAACTCATTTTTGCACAATCATAGCAAAAAAATGGAAAGAGCTAAACAAAGAAGAAAAAAAAGGGGGGGGGGGAAAAGAAACCGCAAACAGATATTAATCATGGTACATAAACTATCTCTATATTTCTTCAAAACAGAAGTACATTTTCTATTATCAATTATTCTTAGTGATTTGATTAAATACTTTACTTCACATAAGAAATCTTTAAAAGTAGGAATTTTGTTAAGAAACCTTTGTTTGTGAAAGTAAAAGTTTGCCACAAGGATAAGGAAGTTACCAGTAGATTCTAAAGATTTGTTTGGGTTTTCAAAAAGACAAATTACATCCTTAATGGGTAGATAACAGTTGAGGACTATTATTTTGTTGAACAGACCTGAGCGACGACTGATGACGTCACATGCTCAGATTTACTTGGCCAATCAGCGGAAGGGGGCGTCTCATGACCGCCCACATGAGGAAAACGAATTTTGAAGTCATGTATTCGTTTTTTGCCTGTGAACTAAAAAATGAAAAATCAGGCCGAAATATCGTTTTTTCGTTGTTTTTTTTTTAAAAACGAATAAAGGTGCTGTTTTCTCATTTCTGCTTATTTCATTTCAAATTGGAAATCAAATGATCGGATGATACACTGACCACAGGTTCATCAAGTTCGTTTCGATCACTTTTAGTCAGCTTTGACGAAACTCCTCTCAGCTAGCGCGTCTTTTCGAAGTGACTAGCAGCCTTGTCACCTGACCTGAATACCGCGCGCTGACTTATCGGGTTGTATTCACAAACAACAAGGGTGCTTGTCGGTTTCTGCTGTAAAATATGAACTCGCCATGCCTTGAAAGTGGACAAAACCGGCTTTTGTGACAAAACGTGCTTAGGGTTCAGTCAATCTTGTCAGGCGTCTATTTCGAAAACTAATGTTATAAAGACACACCGGCAGACAGTATGGTGAGAAACAGAAAATGCGCGCTTTGGTGGAAATGCGTAGATGGACGTTACAAGAGGATGTGGAGAGTGTCAAAATTAGGGCTGTCACTTTACGTTCGAAAATTGATTCCACAATCGATCGGACCAACCAGACAAGTTTCGAAACCGAAAATAGGGAATCGATCTTAACGGCCTTTTTTTTTTTTTTTTTTTTACCAAAAATGTGTTTTAGGTGGACAGATCAATACAGTACACAGAACATGTAGGATGTTGGAAAATATGTCTTTTCTGTTAACCAAATGCTTTTTAATATTCGCTGTTACTTCAATGCAAATGAACAAGCACGCCGTTATTTGTTGCTTAGTGACGTGTGTGTTCAAGTAAGCCAGAAATGCGCAGATTCTGCGCAATACGCTGTATTTAATATATCATGATGACTCACGAGTTGTGTATTTGCGCTAAATCCGCGCAGATTTGGCTTACACAAACTTCCCCAGCAAAGTGAGTAAACATAGAAACACGCCAAATTGGCTAGTGATTTGACAGCAGAGGTGGGTAGAGTATCCAAAAACTGTACTCAAGTAAAAGTACAAGTACTTATAGAAATATTTACTCAAAGTAAAAGTAAAAGTAATAATCTTAAAAGTTACTTGAGTAAGAGTAAAAAAGTATCCAATGAAAAAACTACTCAAGTAGTTAGTTACTAGTTACTTTACACATAGGCATATATATATATATATATATATATATATATATATATATACTGTATATGTAACATGATATTATTTAGATTTTTTTTTTCATTTAAATGACTATTATTATCATAATTAGATAAGCTATCTTTGCAACAAAAACAGAAGAGACAAACATTATTTCTGTATATCTATAGCCTGAAAACCATTGGCTGTCCTTTGGTTTGTATAATAGTATAGTAACTTATACAACTACATTTGGATTATTAGACAATGTCGGAATAAAGTGACTCTATGGAGTTTTGCATTCAAGGGATGGGAACCATTGACAGATTAGAAAGTGTTAAAACTCTGCACATGTGCTCGCAGTCATGTCATGCCCAACATAAACAACGATCAAATGCACGTATCTTCTTCTGTCTGTTCTCCAAAATGTATTTAAATGTAGGCTATATTTATGAAAGCATCTTTAAACTGGTTAACTGAGTCTAATAAGGCAGGCAAAGGCATTCGTTTTCAAGTCGAGTTCGCACGCCACTGCGCAATACCGACACTACAACACCGAGAATACATTGTGTGTGTACACACATTCATAAACTGGACGATGATAGCTTATTTAATGTATAAAGTAATGTATATGTCCAAAAAAAGGGTAATGCCATACTTTGTAGTAGTGCTATATGGCGTAATAATGTGTTTGGTTGTAAAATGTATTACCTGAATGAAATCGAATGTATCGTCGTGTGGAATAATTCATTCACAGACAGCTTACGAAGTATACGAAGATGTTCAAGTTCAACTAATAAAGATCTTCATCGCTGGCAAAAAATATGATGCATTTGCAGATTTACTTTCTAGACTGTACTGTAGACTATGGACCGCCACACAATGTTCTTGATGTTCTTAAATCTTCCTGTTACGACTCCGAGACGATTCAGTGCGTGCAGGAAACTGAACAGATCATTCAAACTGATTCGCGAACCGATTTAGACAGATCTGCCCAACTTGTTTGATGAAGTCTTTGAACAGAATCGACTCAAAAGAGTGATTCATTTGTGAATTGAGCATCGCTCATGCCCAGAAAAGAGAGAGAGCGCGCGCTTAGAATAAACTACGCTTTTAACAACATATTGCATTAAAATAAAGTAACGAGAGGAACGTCGCCAAACGTAACGAAGTAAAAGTACAGTTTTTTCATTAGAAATCTACTCGAGTTAAAGTAAAAGTACCCACAATTAAATCTACTCTTAAAAGTACAAATTTTCCAAAAAAATACTCAAGTAAATGTAACGAAGTAAATGTACTTCGTTACTACCCACCTCTGTTTGACAGCGTTACCCGACAAAGTTCATTTTCACCCTTATTTGGCGTGTTGGAGGGTGTTAATTTCAATCCCTGAATGTTGCAATCCCTGTTTGTCATTGTGCATGAAACTTCACACCTAAATCATGAGAAATATTGCTGACTTGTGCGCGTCTCAAGCGCCCTCTTTACGTTCGTCCTAATGCCTGTTAGTTTTCCGTGGATTTGCCTATATTTGGTGTTGAAAATGGAAACATCTTTAGACATGGAAAATCGATTTTACTATCGATTCAATGAACACTTATGTCTCAAAAATAGAACAGGATTTTTTCACAAAAGTGACAGCCCCAGTCAAAATAAAGGTACCGTGTATCGATATTTTATGTGTGGCATCGATGCATCGATCCATATCGATGTATTGTTACACCCCTAATATATATATAAAAATTACCAAGATTCATATATATATATATATACGTACATTTTGATAATTTAACATTGTTAAATTAGTACAGATATTTTTAGTACAGAGGTGTGAAGCAGCCATACCTGTCTCCAGTTATTGCCTGCGTCTGATGAAATGAACATAGCCACATTATTGTAAGACAGTTCGGAGCCAATATTTCCTAGAAAATAAACCATAAAAAAACATTTGTGTTAAATAATGAAACAATGTAAAAACCAGCATGCCACATTTAAAATCCATAAACCAACAAATATGTATTTATATTTGAATAAGCAGCCTTTGTAATTGAGGTCAGGCAGTATGGTTCAATATTTGCTCAATTCATGCTCAATATATACACAACATGCATATACACAGATACACAAACACACTCAGCTCTGACTGCAATGTTCCCTCACATCCTGACAAAAACAATGATATGCACTGCCAATAAAATATTTTTTAATGTTTTTGAGTCTCTATTGCTTACCCAGGCTGCATTTATTTGATAAAAATACAGTAAAAACAGTAACATTGTGAAATATTATTACAATTTAAAATAATTGTAAACTATTCTAATATATCTTAAAATGCAATTTATTCATGTAATGCAAAACTGAATTTTCAGCATCATTACTGCAGTCTTCAGTGTCCTTCAGAAATATTCTGATATGATGATTTGCAACTCAAGAAACTTTTAATTATTATTAATGTTGAAAACAGTTGTGTGGCTTAATATTTCTGTAGAAACCATGATTTTCAGGATTCTTTGAATAGAAAGTTCAAAAGAACAGCATTTATTTGAAATCAAAATCTTTGTAACATGTCTTTACGGTCTCTCTTGATCAATATAATGCATCCTTGCAGAATAAAAGTAGGCTCTTCAAATATTTAAATATGAACTCAAACACTTCTAATCAAATTCATCATCCAAGAGCAACTACTGTATATTATCCACACTCATTTTATATCTGTAAACTCTTACTGTATGAAAACAATTGTCTAATTTTTGTGGATTTTAGGAGTCAATGTTCTGAAGCTCAAAAAGAGAAAGTTCTGAGCAACAAAATGTCCCTCTGGGAACGACTCTGAATTACAGTAGAGCGAACGAGAAAGATAAGGAAAGAGTGCTGCATCTTCACAAATGAACTGATACTCTTGTGTAGTTTTGTTGTGTAGATGTTGTTTTACGCCTACGCACACACACATAATGACTAGCGTATAACCGCCTGCAGTCGCCTCTGCTGTGTGCTGTTGCCCCGTCTTCTAAGACTGTCAGAATGAACTGAGAGGAAGTGATTGTACGTCCTTGAGTTGCCTGTGAGAAATTAGTAGAATGAGATTTAAATGTGGCTAGTCACTTCTGCTAGTTAGCGAATTAAGCATTCAAAGACAATACAAGCTGCTCACTATGAGATTGGATATTAAAATTGTCATTCTAAACCTGTATGACTTTCTTCTGCAGAACACAAAAGAAGATATTTTAGAGAATGACTGACTTCCACTGTATGGACATTTCTCAAAATATCTTATTCTATGTTCCACGGAAGACAAAGTCGTGAGTTTGGAATGACATAAGGTTGAGTAAATGACAGAAATTTTCTCTTGTGGTTCGTTTTTGTAATTTAGGGTGAACTGGCATATGACTCCTCTCAGCTTTGCTATGAGCAAATCACATTTTCATTTGATGCCAAAAACCACTTTCACACCAACTAACAGGACACATCTCTGACTGCGAACAGCAAAAGCTCTGGGTGTGAAAGCATTCTTAGTGACCAGCAACATTTTAGTTTCTCACAAACACGCCGACACACACACAACAGCAACCGAACATGACAGTCCCACACATGTCGTTCAGGTTTTCCCATTTACCTGTAGCCACGATGACTCCCGGCGCCGAGCTCTTGGTGGAGATGGAGCCTGAGAGGTACGGGTTCTCTGACATCTGCAGTTGTAGGTGCAGCGAGCAAAACGGCTGAGCAGAGAGAAAGTGACACATCCTCCATTAGCCACAACAAAGCTATTATGTAGCTGTCAATCAAAGCAAGCCGACGTGATCCCGCAGGCATGAGAAAGTCTAAGACAATAAGCGCGCAAGCAGTGCTGTGTTGGCCATATAGTAGGTGACTTTATGCTTAATATTAAACAATTCATGATATAGAAACAACTCCCATAATTCACTGTCATCACCCAGGAGCAACATGGATAATGCCGTGTGATCTATTGTGTACTGGGTACTGTTAATCTTGTGGTCGGATATCTGCATGTAAACAAAATAACAGCTCAGGTAAATCAAGACAATAAATATATGAAGCAAACCTAGCCAATCATGTTAAAGGACGATAGAGGACAATGCTGCGAAGAGATACTACGCTTATCAAGGCAACACCTTAGAAAAATACAGCTGTTGTGAGAATAATGCTGCGTTCCTTTCAAATTCGGATGTAGGATATTCCATATTTGATATTTTCTAAATATCTAAAGTTAAAACCATAAAGGCCAGATTTTTCGGTAGACAATACAAAAACACAACAAAATGGCAATGCTCCTGTTAGATTAGTAGGTGTTTGGCTGTCAACACAGTCACCTGGAAACCAATTTGCGGAGGATAAACAATGTGATGTGATGTTTTATAGGTGCACAATTATCAACACAGATGATCACCCCTGTCTCTGCACACGTTTGCTAACATTTTATCACATAATTTCGGAGCTTTGACTCATTGATGCGTTTTGTTTGCTTGATGTGTTTTTTAATTACCTCTGGAGCATCTCCCTGGGTGCAGAAACACTGCACAATGATGTTGTGAATTTTTGTATAAGTTTCCATACGTGTCATTCTATTACACCTTTCCAATAAGGAAGTTGATTTAACGAAATTGAAAGCACTAAACTGTGGCATGCCGTGACTCGTCAAAACTAAATCGTGGCCATTATAATCATCTGTACTACACGGGAAGCAGTCAATATACATATATAATAATGTAAATAAATAATAAATCAGTCAACTTTATTTTGACTGCTATTAAATATCTGCTCTGGTTGTATAATTTTAGTAATCTTCTGTTTTTCATTGATAATCATAAGAAATGCACCAAATTATCATATTAGAATGATTTCTGAAGGATCATGTGACACTGAAGACAAGTGATGATGCTGAAAATTCAGCTTTGACATCACAGGAATAAATTATATTTTAAAACATATTAGAAAACAGCTATTTTGAATCTACTGTTACTGTTTTACTGTATCTTTAGTCAAATAAATGGTGAGCATAAGAGACTTGCTTCACATTACTTTTTTTTTTTTTTATTACCAACAAACTTTTGAATGGTATGTATTTTACTATTGTAAAATAGCCCATGCAAAGTCAATTTCATAGCATTTCCAAATAAGCATTTGATTTAATTTTACTATTGCTGAAGTAGCCTCAAGCTTACAGCTGAAATAGCATGTAGCCTCAAGCCTCGACTTGCACAAGTATGTGTATGCATTTGAAATAAAGGGCATGCGTGATGTTTTATTACTGAGTGCAATTGTGGGTACGTGTTATTTATCCAACAGTGAAAAGGTAACATGAAGGGGGGTGAGGGGTATAGCATTGTTAAAAGTGCTACAGTATCCTTACCATACGGGCTAATTGCCTTTTACAGTCATTACCGGCAAAAGACAGGGATTTGACATTAAAGCAGAGACGTAACTCTCCTAGGACCTCCAACATAACAAAACAAGAATTATATCTGCTCTCCACGTGCAAGAAATTGTCCTTTTCATCCCCTCAATGGATGGCTTGACATTATTACGTGGACGGCAAAGGCAACAGGATTTCAAGTCAATAATCGTAAGGATTATAGGAGGCTAATGAGAGTGTCAAACAAGAGAACTATTACAGTCAACTCAGATTCAAGCCTCTTCAATCTGCAGGGGCTCTCTGTGTGTATTTCGGCCTTCATTTTTTTTCTTCTTCTGCATCTAAACATGATACGGCTACTAAATATTCATGGTTCCCTATGTGTATCCAAGACCCCAAAACTAGTTTTCATTTAAAAATAATAATATCAAAATATATTACTTGATTTACCTACACAAGGAAAATCTAATATCCTTTTATGCATTACCGAGTCTGTAGCCTTTAATCAAATTATTTGGAGAAATAAAATGACCTTGAGAGAATTAGACAGTTAAGCTAACTGCATGCCATCAAGAGATATTTCCTACATTTCCTTGCATATTCTTTTGTATACCCATAAATAACAAAATAAAATAATAAAATATATTTTTTAGTAATAATTAATATGATTAACACATTTACCAAGTTAAAGGAATAGTTCACTCACTAATATATAATACTAATTAAAATTGCTCACTCACTCACTCACTCACTCACTCACTCACTCACTCACTCACTCACTCACTCACTCACTCACTCACTCACTGAAATCTATCAATCAATCAATCAATCAACCAATCAATCAATCAATCAATCAATCAATCAATCAATCAATCAAATATATCTATTTACAAAAGAACAAATTGATCAAGTTAAAGGAATAGTTCACTCACTATTAACAATTGTAATACAATAAAATATATATATATATTTCATTTTACTTCATTTTTTATTTTATAACAATTGCAATGTATAAAATGTATTTTAGTAATGATTAACATGAGATAAATAAATAGTTCACTGACTAATGAAATGAAATGAAGTGAAATAATAAATGAAATGAATTTTTGTCCAACCCACATCTTTATTTCTCTCTCTCACTTCCTTACCAGCACACAATGAATGGGATTTCCAGCCAGGTCAGTAGCAGGCGCCTGCAAAAGCCTCCAGTCGCGGCCCTTGTTGTAAGTAATGTACGTCTTCACCTGGTTCTCCACCTTCCTATTAGCGATGAGCATACCTTCAATCCCTGCTGCCTGGGAACAAGGGAGAAGAAATACGATACAAATATGAACATCTATATCCATGGTTACAGCTCTTTCGACTGTCACCTAATAAAGCCTCTTAATTACCCAGTATCTAGCGCCCACTCTATGATAGCTCAAGCTAGCTGACATGTTCCAGACAATTTCAAGGTATTCCTCTAGCTGACAAGCATCTAACCCACAGCCAGGCTGCTCATCCTTGGCTTGAAACAAGTCCAAACTTAGCAATATTGAATCGTGACAGTGGTGCTAGAGACCGGTTTAAATCGCTCTCGCTAGCGAAGCCTGCTCTAAGGCAGGGTCCGAGTCTGTAAGTGGCACTAATAGGGACTGCATTTGACAGTGTCACAGTGACGGAGCCGCATTGGATGGACACGGCTAATGATGTCCCCTCCTCCGCTGGCCAGACGTGTCAATCACAGTGGTAATTATTTATTATCCTTTAGCTTCCATCTCTCCATTCCAATGTTCTCCCCGGAAGAAGATGGATGTACTGGTTGTGGTAGAGTGGTTCATATTCAGCATGCTCTGCAAATCGGGTCACACTTCAGTGAGTGGATCAGCTGCTCATTCTTGTTTACAATGAATTCATCAGGGCTACGTGTTCAGCACTATGCAAACAATCAAAAGAGCAAACAAAGAAAAGATCTTTAGCCTGAAATACATCTGTTAAAAACAGAGTAAAAGCCAAATGACCAAGAAAGTCTTGATGTTTTAACTGTTTAAGAAGCCATTTGGGATGCAACATATGTTGGTGACTTTTCAACTGTGAGGAAAAACAAATTGGAAATCATTGGCAACCTGGGGAACTGACTTTCTACATCCGCTTATAATCAACTTTGAGACCAGTTGGTTAGTAGTAATAATAAAAAATGGCTAAGGCAATTTTATTCTGAGAAAGCAAACAATGAAACAATGATGTCCATAAACTTTTTGGGTCTATTGTAAACTACACTCTTAAAGGGATACTTCACCTCTGGAAAGATGAATGTGTATTTAAAATGGATCATTTATGTAGAAGAAATGTGAAATTATTTTTGAATTTGGAGCTTTCTAGACTGAGAAAAGCCAGAAAATGTATTTTTGGCTTATGTGGATGAAAGACCACAACTCCCAGAATGCACTTCCTTCGCTGCCCTAGGAGGCCACGCCTACCGGTAACAGAGCGCAGTAGTTAAAAAACAAGTCTAGGCTACTAGTGAGTCTCCGTGATGAGTCTGCCCGAAAATGTGTTTCGAGATCGCCCAAAAAGTCCGGGATTCGGCTTTTGCGTTCTACAGTCGCCATTCATTATGTTTACTGTGGCGAGAATTTTCTTAGCAATGTTAAAACGCACATCAACCGATCACTTTGTTTAGCGTTCATGTAAACACTACATTCAGATTCACCAATCGGAATGAATTCAGTTAGATTGAAACAAAAGGTGTGCATGTAAACAATGAATGGCGACTGCAGAAAGCAAAAGCTGAATCCCGGACATGTCCAGGAAAAAGAGGATGGTAACCCCTTCTACTCAGCTTTCTCCACAGAACAAGAGCCTGCTAGCTTAGCTTCCAAAAAAAGATGGCTGACACAATGTGTACGTTCTGTGAGTGAGATCCCACCCTCTATGGGCGGGTTGAGAACATGCGGGACAGCCCCTACTACTGGCTGTAGTCTTTAGCCTCTGGCCAAAAAATCCTCCGATGACGCAAAATGACGATTTTTGCGTCATCGGAGGATTTTTTCCAGACAAAAAATAACTAAATCTCTCGTCTCAGGGGGATATGAGGGTGGAAAGCACGGTTATTAGAAAATACTACAGGTTTTCTACTAATACAAAGCTTAATGCTAAATCCTGAAGTATCCCTTTAAATATAAAGGTTCTTTATTGGCATTGATGGTTCCATGAAGGACCTTTAAAGGGATAGTTTTCCCAAAAATGTACTCGCCCTGAAGTTGCTCCAAACCTGTATGAATTTCTTTCTTCTGCTCAACGCATAAGATATTTTGAGGAATATGGGTAACCAAAAAGTTGATGGATTGACTTCTTATGAAAAAAAATAAAAAATTCTATGGAAGCTTAAGGGGTACATCAACTGTTTGGTAACTGACATTCTACTAAATATCTTATTTTGTGTTCATCAGAAGAAAGAAACTCATACAGGCTTGGAACAACTTGACAGAATTTTCATTTTTGGGTGAACTATTCCTTTTAACATCCATGGAAACTTTCCATTCCACAAAAAGGTTCTTTATAGTGCAAAAAGGTTCATTATATTTTTTAAATCTTCTTCACTCTAAGAAAAATAAAAAGAAAAAATAGTTTGAGGAACCAAATTGGTTCTTCTATGGCATCTATGTAAAAAAAAAAAAACTGGAACCTTTACTTTTAAGAGAGTCCCGTTCAACCGATTGAAGATGTTAAGATTATTCTAAAGTTTTTGAAATAAGTCTCTTATGCTCACCATTTATTTGATCATTGTAAAATATTATAACAATTTAAAACAACTTTTTCAAATTCTTTGATGAATAGAATATTGGAAATATATATTTTTTGTAACAATGTAGAAGTCCTTACTCTTACTTCTAACCAATTTAATACATCATGGCTGAATAAAAGTATTAATTTCTTAAAAAAAAAAAAAAAAATCTTACTGACCCCAAACTTTTGAACGGTAGTCTATATTTTAGTGTTGCCAAGGAAATCATAGTGCATACTTTGGCAACAGAATGACATGCCGCTGATGCCAACACCAAAAAAGTTTGTGCAAATGGTGCCAGAATCAAAATATGCATTATTAATCATTACTGTTATAAAACTATATAAAAAGTAAACAACCCCACTTCTCGCCGATCAATAAGCAGATAAATATGACAAACTTCCAGCCACAAACCGCGTCTAGGCACCAACTGGGGTTTCAGTGAAAAAGGCCAGTTTTCAATAAGCAGTAATGAAGGCTGCTGCAATCTATTAGAGATATGGATGGACTGCTGATTCAGTATTGGCAGGGTAAGCGTGCATTGAGCCAGCCTTGGCACAGCAATGGGGAGGCGCATCATAACCGATGCATTAATGAAACCATCCTTGCTTGCACTCACTAATGGAGGCTATTTTTAGCTGCTTGGACAAGGGGAGTGAACGTTTCAGTCCTCAACTTTTTTTGTGCAGGCTGCTAATTTTAAAGCAATATAATATAGTATATGCTGAGAGCAACCATAGTCTGATGGTAATGTCTTACTGTCATGAAGGAAGAATGGTTTCCTTGAACTCAATTGGCAAATCTATTCTTAAAGAAAAACTACAGACAATGTTCTTGGCCACAGACAGCTGGATCGATCTTGAAATACTGATACTTCCGATGCTTAAGATTTCAAGTGAGGGACTTATCCTCCCAAAATAATATTGATTGTGGTAGATGATTTTTGTATTTAGTATAAAAAAGTCATGCAAATCATTCGGTTTAGATTAAATTATTACAATCAATTAAATATTATCATAAAAAATATGTATATATACATACATATTCCGATATTTAGGTTATTGTTTGGAAAGTATGTATTTACATTTGTAAGTAAATTTTTTATAGACCTTGACAGGGATGAAAGCGAGGCTGTGGGGGATAGCCTTACTGTGTTTTCAATCGCATCCGCTTTAAAAAGCTGTATAAAGCTCCTTTAGATCACTTTTTTTTTTTTACTGAAATTACTTGGAAAGATATTTTTGCAGTGTTTCATTAGCAGAGCAATCCAAAAACACATTAAATAACATTACAATCCGGTGAAGAGATGCACGTCTATCCTTCACAGCCTCGAATTCATTCTTGTTAAAAATCAAAGATGGCGCTGCTGTGAATAAGGTCCATTCACTTTAGTACTTGAAAAAAAAGATCTAACAGCCTATTACTACAACATAGAGAATTTAGCCTTATTAAAAGAAGCAAGCAAAGCAAATCCATTGACCTGAGAAGGGTTTAATGCAGACTACAGCTGAGAGGTGTTTAAAGAACATGAGGAGACATAACAGGAGAAACCGATAGAGAGAAAGGCACTTCATTTCATTTAGTTCCACTTGCCGTATGTTCTACTCTTTTATGAGTTGAGAATTTTTCTCTTATAGGAGAACAAAACGTCTAGTAAGTAATTTAGGCTGTTCCTTGACAATATAATAATGACCCCCGAGCTCTGTTGTCTTCACAAGACCTTTGAAACAACTAAACGACTCCTAATTATTAAATAGACATTATAAAAAAAAGTGTCTCTAGAAGTCGATATGATTACCTATCCTACACAACTATTTTAAGGTTCTGATATGCATTAACGTTGATACTAAATAAACAAGAAATAAATACGTAAACAATTAAGACAAGACAATATGAATTTTTATGTGAGAATTGTAGTGTCAGTATTCCTTAACCGTGCTCGAGACACCAGCTAAACTTAAGCTAGATTTCCCAGAGGGAGAAAAAGTTACAGTCTGTTTTCATGGTACAATGAACTCTTTTATCTCGAAAGATCAAGGGAAACTTCATTCCTCATGATAGGACCCCTTTAAAACGGGGTTGTACACGAAACGCGAGCGGTTCCCATTGAATCAGCAGCCTCTCCCCGCTAGCCCCCCCTCGACAACATTTAACTACAACTCAATTTATCTCTCTGTCTTCGTTGCTATCGTTCATTTACGCTTGCTAATTCCCCAGAGGCTTAAGATAATGTGGGCTATGCTTGAGTGCCAGGGCGAGAAGTGGCGTCTGACATGAATTCTAATGCAGCCTGAGGAGTAATGAGCATCTAGCATGAAGCCGTTGACTTGAAGGCTAATGTTAGCGTGTTAACAAGTTAGTGATGAAGTTATGCCTCGTAAAGGTCGATCATGCTGTTGCCTCCGAGGCCACGGCTGGTCCTGACGTTTTCCAGGGCCAAGGTGAAGTACACCCCACGCGTGTCAGATATGTACAGGTTGTAGGTGTCGTTCTGGTTCCACTCCTGGACGGCGGTGAAAACCTGACCTTGATCTGTGCTCACAATATGCATGTCCTAGAAAAAGAAAGAAGGAGAAAAGACGGCTGAAGGGTGAGAAAAAAGAAAGCAGAAGTCATTAGTAAGGACCCCTGCTAGTTCTTGCTGGGCATGATCTACGGGATTACATGTTTGCGCAGAGCTCAGTTGAACATGTGTTTTAATGTATACCCAGCTGACCAAAGCTAGCCAACTGAAAAGATTTTGTACTTCAGGTCTGTAACTGGAGAAATGTGCTTGGCATTGGTAACTAAAAACCTTTACTTTTGTGTAATCATTCATCCAAGCCAATAGGTGTAAGTATAAAAGCCAAAACCACTGTTGTATCAAGCGAGGTCTCTGCAGGGGACTGGGTAAGCTGATCAAAAGCTAATAATTAATTAAATCATAAAAATGCACAAATAAATTGAATTTAAAATAAACAATCAAAATAAAACAGGAACTCCTTATTTACATATTTTGTCTTTTTTTTCCTCATAAATCATTACTTTTGGTCACCCGTTACATCAGTCTCTGGGTTTTGCAAATATTTAACCAATGAAAAAGTATTAAAAATAGCTTGACTAAAAATTTGCGGAGCCAACTCCATTGGCTCCGCAAATTGCCGGTTGGTAAAGCCTCAAAACTTGGGGGTGGGAGGAGTTAAGATGGATGGGCCAAAAAAATAATTTTGCCTGTTGTATTTTCCCTATGTCGCAATTTGAGGTAAATCCAGCCCTGTAACTGATTAAATATAACTAAATAAAACTGCAAATATTTTATTTTTTAATCAATCTAATTCATTCGAAATTTTATGTAGCCTCTTACCTTTGGAAGGGAGTATTTGGGGATTTTGATGCGTACAAACTGTTCTCTTTGATAGGATACATAGTAGCTCGCTCTGCCAGTAGTCGTCACCTGAATGGGAAAAAAATACACACATCTCATATCTCAGATATCAAATAACTGGCTTCAACACTGGAAGATCCACTGACAGTAAATATTGATTTGCCTTTGTACTTTGAAGAAAAGTTGAGAAGGGATCAGTATGACCAAAATCTTACATCACACAGTATGAGTAATTTTATGTAACGCTGATGCTGTACTTTAAAATATACACTCTAATATTGGCTTTTTCAAACTTACCCTCAGAGATGGGTAAGTTTCGGACAGAACATATTGGGTTAAACGTCTAAACGGTAGTGTATTATACAGGTATAAATAATCGAAAAATGTCTATTCCGGTAATGGAAGTTGAGCAAACCCTTGTGTTATGTTGCGGGTCAATTTGACCCGTTTCGATTTTCAAGTTGTTGGAAATACTGGTTAACCTTTGTTTTTTTTCTTGATATTTTGTGACTTTCTCATTTATCATGATGAACATGCATGCAAAGTTTCAACATGCTGATGTGTTTTGACATATACAAACAAAATTACTGTTACGTTCGTGATGTTCGCGGGTCAATTTGACCCTCATAGACAGCCATTCAAAAGCACCTGTACAGACACAACATAAAAACATTTATTTTCTGTATGTCAGGGCACTTCAACTCCAGTTCTAATGTGCAAGTGCATCTAAAAGTGATCTAACCTTAACCAAACACACTTGAAAAAGCTAAAATTACAGTGTTCAGAATTATTTGCAAATTACAGATGAAAATCTTTGTCAGACACAGATAATAAAATAAGCTCTCATTTCAATATTCAAAATATCTAAAATACCTAGCTTTTAACCAAAACTTTTATGTAGGATTTTCAAAGGCAGATTCACAGAGCCAAAAAATAAATAAAAAACATTTATTTGATGTATGTTTTTGTTATGTTTGGTTTCTCACTTCCCTGTGAGTGAATAATGAAACTAGGAAAATAGGTCTTAGGAAACTAGGGAAAGTTAACTTAGAAAAATGAAAAAATTTCATTATACAGCAATTTTTTTTTTGTTCAGTTACGATGTTCAAAGCATAAAAAAAAAAAAAAAAAAAAAAAAAAATATATGCAAAAAAATCAGTATACTGTTTATTTTCCAATTTTGTCAAAACAAAACTGTTTTAAAAAATGTTTTAAAAACATTTTCATAAATCATATTTTCAGATATAATGTTTTTGTAATGTTTGACAAATGTTGATATTAAAAGTTTACAGTTTGTATCTAAATCTTTGTTGTTTTTCATAGTGTGATTTTTGAAGAATTGTATTGAATCCAATTAGGGTCAATTTGACCCGGTCCATAAAGGGTGTACACAGAAATCGAACAGAACACAAGGGTTAATCAATGAATCATTACTAATCCATTGAGTCCTTAATAAACTAATAAAACAATCATTAAAAACATTTGGAGAAAAAAACAATAGATAATATATAGACCTTATATAGCCCCGCCCCCTTTTCAGCGCTGCGCTCGTTGAGTTCTGTCTTCCGGTTTGTGTTTCCACAGAATGAACCGCTCATTTTAAGATCTTCCAGGTATACTGACATTTGTTTTGACATCCACTTCAAACATCACAATGCCCATGATAACTTTCGATAACTCTACAACAAGTAAGTCCACTTCACCGGCTAATTACTCTTCGACAGCGATGCCATAGAAATATACAGAGCTACCGCAAAAATGGTGCATCCAGCCCTAGCACAGTCATTTAATGAGATCCTGAGCTACTAACCTTCAGTCTTCTCCAGCACATCAAACAAAAGCTGTAAATTCAGAAGGCTAATTCAGTTACGGAGTGCGCAGGTTATGTCTAGAACGGCTCGTTTAAAAGAATCTCCCCCTATGATTTGGAGGATACTGCATGGTCTGGATTTGTCGATGCCCTTTGCAGTTCAGGAGTGGAGAGTGGTAAATATCTTGTAGGACAATCAATACCCTCATTATTCTCTGTCAAGAGAAATCTTTAATTCTCGCAAGCAACGCGGCTGCTCCCATCCCACTCCGAGGGGGATTGTTGGCGCTAATGATAGCGTGTGTAGCGAATACACATTGGTTGTTAGCATACACAGCAAGAACTGTCAGAAGCTTGTCAAATCTACAGCAACACAAGGGATGGAGAATGAAATAAATAACCGTTTCACAGCACAAAAGATACTTCATTCTGCCAAAGTAGTGGGTAGAATGTTTAATTCATCCCACCTCTTTTCATAATTTCAATTAGAGGGCATATATACACCCAACAGGATTCCGATTTGAACATGGGAATAAAATGGGTCCATGATTATATGACAGAAACAATTAAGCTTCTTAGCGGGTAACATGCTTTCAATAAAGGAGGAGAGAGAGGCAGAGGAGGAGAGCGGCGGTCTGGGGAAAGTTCTAAACAAACAGCATGTCCGACGTGTCTCTGAAAAGCGGCTCTGCGTGCAACAGAAGGAAGGAGCAGGCAGGATCGATGGTTTCCAGGGGCAGTTGAACTTCGAAAGAAATTGGGATGATCGATTTTTCTGTTTCACATTCTTTGGACTGTGATGCGACGTGACAAAACATTGGGGTTGAGCGTGTTATCTGCTCTGCTGTTCTTCCGAGAGGGATGGGAGTAAATGTTTTTGAAACTTCCCATCAATGTGTGGAACTTTTCGGTTGGCTAGGAAATATTGCAATTTATAATTTCCAGTCTGGAAATTTGTGGCCAATTTTGGCTATTGACTATAGATGCAATTCTTTGTATTTTCCCACACTGCTACATTTCACAAACAAATTACAGAAAGTAACAATGAATTACACGTGAAATTTTAGGGCATTTTCAGACCTGTAGATCATTGGATTTGTTCCGAAACAGGGACTAAGGGTACGTTTACATGACAACGACGTACAGAAAATGGAAACGTTTTTTCTTTGCACAGGTGACGACATTGTCAAAACAATCCCTGTTCACACGGATCTGTGAAAACAAATAAAACCGCTGTATTATGCAGCCAGGCCAGTAGTTGGCGATGTCACTTTGTAAAGAAACACTACGCACCTATAGATTGAGAACGTAATACGCATTTATAATACAGGGCTGTTGAATGCTTGATTCTGATTGGTTGAGAACGTTCTAAGGTGTGCAATTATTTTCAGGGAAACGCACGGCTAAAGTAGTTCCAGGCAGGTTTGACCGCATTACAGTTCCATATCACTGCGCATAGTTAACTGTCATAACGGAAAATAGGATACAATTCATAACAAGAAAAAACATGCAGCCCATGCGCTTGATCTGCCATTTTCGATGTCTAACTTCACAATCAATGGACACATGCAGTTTAATTTGAATTAAAAAAAAGTATATAGTCCTATCTATAATCAATAGAAAATTTAACTGAATATATAAATAAATTGATAGTCTTGCTGCTGCATGGGTTTTCGTAATTATTCCAGATAATATACAAATAAATAATTATTGATAGGCCTACTTATTAAAAGGGCTTTGTGTTTATTTTATTAGGCTAGTCTACTGTCAATAATAGAAAAAAAAGAATGAACGAATTAAAACGAATTGAATTAATAAATAAATAATAATATTGACGCACATGCTTTTCTGTCTTATTATTTGCAACATCTCTCTATCTCTAATAACTGCATTAATAACTAGGCCACATAAAGCGGGGACACACTTATTGTAAGGCCGGTTATGAATGTAATTTGATACTTATGACTGATCATGCCCAAACGCGCGTTCAGCGCGTTCAGTCTGTGTTCACAGTCGGTGTTTGAACCTGAACCTGCTGCAGTCGATGGAAACAGTCAGTCTTCGGATGTTTCAGCAAGTCGTAAGTGTGTCCCCATCAGTAGTCTGCTGTCTGTGGCTCAGACCTCCGTTACTAACTCTAAAATGACGTTTTGGAATTAGCAACGGAGGCATGGGATTAGATGCGTAAGAAATTAGTCCTTCATACAAGAGCGTTTTAATGACAAAAACCTGACAAACGTCTAGAATTACATCATCTGAACAATGTTTTGAGGTGTGGTAACTGTAGTATAAGCGGAATAATTGACTCCGGGCCGTTGAATTCTTAGAAAAATAATGCACACCCGAGGTGTAACGGCCACTCCGCTTCGCGTCGTCACCGCATTACCACCTCGGGTGTGCATTATTTTTCTAATAATTCAACGGCCCGTCGTCAATTATTCCTTACGTAAATGATATCACCCTTTTCACAGAATCATGTTTTTGTAGTTCACACTAAGAAGATTTTCAAAAACTTGCACTTTGAAACTCGTTTTCAGGCCCCAAAAACGCAGTTGCCGTCTAAATGAACGGCCAAAACGCATACAATTTTTTCAGTTTTAGTTGAAAACCCCTTAATTTGTTACAATGTTGCATTTTCGTCTTGATTCATTTCACTTTCAAAAGACAATGTTTCAAAGCATACCAAAATGTGTTTATTCAAGTCACATGCGAGTAAAACTGTCCTCTTATCAGTCTCTCCAGGATTTCACGATTTTTTTGTGTGATTTTTGCGATCAAAATGACTGATTTTGTGGTGGTAATTTCCAGAAATTTGTGAAAAAAGTTGCGATTTTTATATTTTATAATTAGGACATCACATTTACCATAATAGTATTATGTCAGATGCGCAATAGTCATACATGACACAAATGACAAAAAAATTGCATAAAGCTTGTTTATTTGGTCTAATCAAATTCTTTTTTTTTTTAATTGTGCTGTAGCCTATTGTTGTTGCTTGAATAACATTAACAACACTGACAACAGCAGGTAAATTAGGTTACTGTCACTTTAAGACCTACTACAGTAATGCCAAACGTCCCAATCAGTTATTACTGATTGTTTTACGTAAATACTTGCCATGATTTATATTTTGAAGTAATTGTAGCTATGTGTATTTGTTCAAGCGCTATAAAGAGAATTCAATATTCTAACTAGGACGACAGGCGGTGACATGCAGTCAGTCAGTCACACACACACACACACACACACGCTTGCAGTCAGAGACAGACTGTCACTCGACTGGCTGAAATTAGTTCTCTTTCACGGTATGCTGCGCTTTTAATAATTCTTTTTAGTACCATCGAGCATATCATACTTTTTGTTATGTCATTCAATCATGTTAAATGCGTTAATAAGTTTGCCGTATCCCAATGAAAACCTGGGCGGTTATGTGAGAGGGCAGGAGAGACGCATTTTCTTTCGCCATGTTTCTGACAGACCGCTCACAGACATCACGCGTGCGCAACATCTGTATCCAAGTAAAAATGCATTGAAACTTTAACTAGATACATTTCAATTGGGTGATTATAATTTAATGTTTTATGAGGTCATTTTTTGAATTTTTGTGATTATTTTGCGGTTAAATTAGGTATTATGCAGGATCGTAAAAAAATGCGACATTTTGTTGATTTTGCGTTGTATTCAGCGATCGCAGAATCGCAAAAAACTGGAGGGACTGTCTTATTGGTCAGAGTTTCCTCTGCGCCATCCTTCAATATGTCAATATGGCGCAGTCAATATGGCGCAGTCCAAAGTCATCACAGTCAAAAGAATGTGAAACAGAAAAATCAATATGGCGCAGACGTACTGAGTTTGGCAGATCAGCCTTCTCTATCAGAGCCTCTAAGTACTGGAACTTAGTCCCAAATGAGATTAGAGACATTAGCACATTTACTTGTTTTAAATATAAAGTAAAATTATGGCTAAAATCTATGCAATCCTGTACCCATTAATCATAAACTCAAAAAACCCATTTTTTTGTCGTATCCTAATATTGTATTGTTGTGTTTATTAATATTGCACTTTATTTTGTTCTGTTGTTTTGTTTTATTGTGTTTTTTTAAGAATGTGAAACTTTGTTGTCTGAGAGGCTACTTGCGTGATGACGTTTTATGGTATATTTCTATGCGTTTGTTGGATTGTTAATTGTATGTTACCTCTTCCTGCCCAGGGACTACAGATGAAATTTAGCTTGTAGCTAATTCTGGTATGGCTGAGTGCCATACACTGTCCCCTGTTAAATAAAAAAATAAAAAAATAATAATATGGATTGACAAGTTTGGCCCACGAGCTTATTGTGGCTTTATCTGTAGCAGTCAAGACACTCGCAAACACCGGCTCTAACTGATCAATTATATATTTTTAATTATATTTAAATATATATTAAATTTATAATGCAGTTAGAGCGGGAATCAAGGCTTCGTTGGGACAGGATTATTACCTCACGAAGAAAAGCAATTATTCAACATTTTAAGATGAAGAGGCGCTGTTTAGTTTTCAACTGCGATAACTAATGTGCTCACTCACAGAATCAGACACTGCTGTTAGCAATTATGATACCGCTTGGTTCGTTGGCCCGTTGGATTGGATTACTTTCTCACCTCAATCAAACCGCCCCAGAGTTCATTTTCAATCAGGCCGAGACCACCTAGTTCGGGTGATCTCGTAGCAATTGTTTTGGTGCGGATCCAATCGGGATTGCCATGTTCATATATGCCCAAACTTACCAAACTAAGAGAGAAAGCGCACCAGGTTCTAAAACAAATGCTCAAAACGAGCCAGGTGTGAAAACGCCCTTAAAGTATAGCATTTTCTTGTAAAATATACACTAATATACTTTTAAAATGTAATTTTCAGTGTATGTGCCCTAAAATAGTTCCCACGCTCAGTTGCACTGTTTCGAAGACAATTGTTTTGCATGCAGACAGAAATTAATATATTCCAAAACTGTCCTGGATTGGAATTGGAAATTTAGGCCATTACCATTTCCCTTTTTCCCTTGAGTATACGATTATTATTCTGATCCACCGGGAAGTTGAAAATGACACCAACAAGCATGAACAAATAGATAAGTATGCATACAAACTTCGCCTGAATGGTAAGGAAGCTTCACAAAGTTTTTGGTTTGCAATGTCATGAGGGTGAGGAAATGATAACAGAATGTTCATTTTCGGGTGAACTATTTCTTTAAGGTACATTCACACTGACAGTGATCTGCAGCCCAAAGCAAGCAGAAGTCATTCATTTTCAATGAGATTTGGTGATTTGAGGGCGATTTGAGTGGCAGGAACCATTGTCGATGTGACAAAGGTGAGCAGAGTTCAACTTCGTGCAAATGAGTAGCGATGCCATGGGAGTGAAGACAGAGGACCGTACGTGACCCGCCTCGTAATAACTACATATTTTAATTAAGTATGTACCAAATTTTGGATCCCACTTGTTTCAAAGTGATTTTGAAAGGGAAACACTATATTTCACACTGTGTTGTTCCACAATCAAGTTATTGGTTCAGTTTAGTTGTTAGATTCTCTGTGAAGTCACAAAGCTTGAGATTTCAGTATTAGATCACCGTTCTACTAGTGCCTTATAAATGAGGAGCAACGGGAATGACAGAGCATTCCTCAGTGGGAATGAACTAAGAAATTCCAACAGGTCAGTTGCTCGAGAAAGTCCTTATCTCAAAGCCTAAGTTAAAGTAAGGTGATCTCTGGTCCTTACCTGAACGAACACGTATTCATCCTGAACCACGAGTGAGTTGGTCTCAATATATCCAGAAAATGGATGTGTCTTGCTGGATTCAGAGCAGGCTTGAGCTCTGCATGTCACATACTGACAATCTGTAGTAAGGAGAGACAGAAAAAGGATTCTAGCTGTTAATTAGAATCTGATTCTGGAGGCATTGAGTTTAATAACCTCTGACCGCTTTTTAGAATCTCTAAGGTCATCTTCACTTCAGAGAACATCAAGTGGAAGTCATTATATGCTCACCCTCCAAATTTTGGTTTTTGGAAGATTGGTTACTATGAAATATTATTGTACAGAAAAATTCCTCAATTCTCCCTTTTGTGTTCCGCAGAAAAAACGAAGGAAAAAACACCATGAGGGTGAGTAAACAATGACAGATTTTTAATTTTTGGGTGACCTATTCCTATAACCAATGAGAGAAAGCAAGGTAGAGAGAGTCCGGGTCCTGCATTAATCTGCTATCAGATGGTGTATTTATCATGACGGTAATCCTGTCTAGCTGCCTGCAGGACTGGCTTTATCCTCAGCTTCGGAATTGATCCCCAAGCTCACGGGCTCTCGTCTCATCTCTTTTCCTCCTCTAGCATCAGGTTTGAAGGAGGAGTGGACCGCAGATCAGTAGATGGGATGTGAGAGGAAGGTAAAAGTGAGAAGATGCAGGAGAAAGAGAATTCGAAATAACCTTATAGTATATAGTGTGAAGCATTTCTTTGAATGGATGAGTATACTGAAGGAATATATCCCTTTACTGAGCGAGCCAGCGTTTTGAGTATGAATGAGACTCACAGTGACACTGAACGAAACAAAAAAGCATAGCTGGTGAAAGTACTGGGACATGTTTCAGAATTAATAGATAAAGTGTGTCACGCTCTGGCTTGACTTGATGATCCACAAATGAGGCTTGACGCAGATGAACGATGAAAACACATTGAATAACACTAGGAAACATAGCGAAACTTACCAACACGAAACCTTAACACAAGATGATGGGCAAAAGGTGGATGCTGCACATTGGTAGTGGTTGAGGAGATTTCCCCGTTCTATGTAAAGCGCTTTGAGTACCCAGAAAAGCGCTATATAAATGTAACGAATTATTATTATTATTATTAAAAGATGACTGAGAGTTTAAATACACAAGATAACAAGGGACTAAATGAAGGAAAGGTGATGGTGATTAGTACTCGTGGTAACAAACAAGGGTTGCTAAGGAGATTAACAAGACAGCAATGGAAACACAGGAAACAAGAACTACACCACAGGAACTGAAAACCAGACACAGCAAGACAAAGGGAATTTGAAATGAAAAGAAAACAGAGAGACAGGTAATCGTGACAGAGTGAGGCATAAGCGAGAATCTGGTGGCTTTTTCTTTTTTCAAATGAATCTGTTGAGTGAATGATAAAATGCCCCCAAAAAATCAGGAAAAATGTGATGTTTTGAATGAAGTTTTTTCACTTTAATAATATAATATAATCACTTTTTTTTTCTTTTTTATCCATTTGATGAATGAATTTGTAGTATTTTAGAGAGTATTATACAATAACTCACTTATAATATAATATAACAAAATAGAACAGAACAGAACAGAATAGAATAGAATAGAATAGAATAGAATAGAATAGAATAGAATAGAATAGAATAGAATAGAATAGAATAGAATAGACGATGGCTAAAGCCATGACCATTCAAAAAATCTAAAGATTTGAGTCACTGGGATGAATAAAAATTCTCAGCACTAGATTGCAGGACAGAATTGAATAATGTAATTAATAGAATAGAATAGAATAGAATAGAATAGAATAGAATAGAATAGAATAGAATAGAATAGAATAGAATAGAATAGAATAGACAATGGCTAAATCCATGACCATGACCATTAAAAAAAATCTAAAGGTTTGAGTCACTGGGATGATTTACAATTCTCAGCACTAGATTGCAGGACAGAATTGAATAATGTAATTAATAGAATAGAATAGAATAGAATAGAATAGAATAGAATAGAATAGAATAGAATAGAATAGAATAGAATAGACAATGGCTAAATCCATGACCATGACCATTCAAAAAAAATCTAAAGATTTGAGTCACTGGGATGAATAAAAATTCTCAGCACTAGATTGCAGGACAGAATTGAATAATGTAATTAATAGAATAGAATAGAATAGAACATAATAGAATAGAATAGAATAGAATAGAATAGAATAGAATAGAATAGAATAGAATAGAATAGAATAGAATAGAATAGAATAGACAATGGCTAAATCCATGACCATGACCATTCAAAAAAATCTAAAGGTTTGAGTCACTGGGATGATTTAAAATTCTCAGCACTAGATTGCAGGACAGAATTGAATAATGTAATTAATAGAATAGAATAGAATAGAATAGAATAGAATAGAATAGAATAGAATAGAATAGAATAGAATAGAATAGAATAGACAATGGCTAAATCCATGACCATGACCATTCAAAAAAAATCTAAAGATTTGAGTCACTGGGATGAATAAAAATTCTCAGCACTAGATTGCAGGACAGAATTGAATAATGTAATTAATAGAATAGAATAGAATAGAATAGAATAGAATAGAATAGAATAGAATAGAATAGAATAGAATAGAATAGAATAGACAATGGCTAAATCCATGACCATGACCATTCAAAAAAATCTAAAGGTTTGAGTCACTGGGATGATTTAAAATTCTCAGCACTAGATTGCAGGACAGAATTGAATAATGTAATTAATAGAATAGAATAGAATAGAATAGAATAGAATAGAATAGAATAGAATAGAATAGACAATGGCTAAATCCATGACCATGACCATTCAAAAAAAATCTAAAGATTTGAGTCACTGGGATGAATAAAAATTCTCAGCACTAGATTGCAGGACAGAATTGAATAATGTAATTAATAGAATAGAATAGAGAATAGAATAGAATAGAATAGAATAGAATAGAATAGAATAGAATAGAATAGAATAGAATAGAATAGAATAGAATAGAATAGAATAGAATAGACAATGGCTAAATCCATGACCATGACCATTCGAAAAAATCTAAAGGTTTGAGTCACTGGGATGATTTAAAATTCTCAGCACTAGATTGCAGGACAGAATTAAATACAGACAAAGAAAGACAGAAGCAACTCACGGCCATCGGGAGTGTGGGCCTCCATGTGCACTAGATCTAACTCCTTGTCCAGACCGGATACTGACCTGCATTAGACACACAACAGAGCGAGGAGAAAGACGTTTTACCACAGAGACGAAAAAAAAATCCATAACTGATGTCTTACTGAAGGTCCATTTCAGCCAGCAAAGTGACAAAAGAGTTGTGAGGTGCTATTTCTCAAAATGCCACATGATGGGAAAAGTAATCAAGGTACATTTTGCAGCAGTAACTAGAAGTGTGTGTAAAACCATGTATTTGTAGGTAGGTGTATATGTGTGCACGGTGGTGACAGTGAAAGAGTATAATGGGAATTAGAATGATGACACCTGCTGGACACATGAGAGTTTGTTGTAAGTCCATACTAGTGCACTAGTAGCCCTTAAACAACCCTACCATTAACTAGACCGTGTCTTTTATAGCTCAAGTAGGCTGTACTAGAGACCACTCTTTCTCTTTGACTCGTGCACAAATCGAAGACAAAATTCTTCTAAAGCTCTGCTTTCTCGCCAGCAGTTTAAGCATCCTTCAGTGGTTCGCACTGAGTTATAGTATAATAGTATAATTTTAGATACATAATGTGTGATTTGTTCACTTTTTAGTCACTTTGGTAAAAAAGGCATTGACTTAGAATGCAAATGTACGTTATTCGATTTTCCCTTGCAGCCCATTGTAAACATTTTTTTTAAAGTACTGTCCATTTCTTTTTGTGTAAAACTATTTTTTTTTCATCTTTAAAGTCAAGATGCAGTATGGAGTACAATCTTCCTTTCTCCTTTGCTCTCCTCAGCCATCATTATGCCTCTATTTTCTTTCCATCTTGCCTGACATGCTTATTCTCTCCCCTTCTTTGCCTCGATATTGAACAGAGAGGAGTTGTGCAATAAAGGTTATAGAGCTCAAACATCTGCACAGATTTCATCTCACATAGACATGCACAACAGCCTGTGCTTTTTCTAAGCATAAGAGCGGGCAAACAAATAAGGACACCATTTTCAGCCGTATCCATCTTCTCAATTGCTCAAACTCTTTCCACATTTCATCAATGCGCCAATGTCAACCAGCACTCTATAAACTCACCTTGTTCGCCCATAAAACTGTAAGTTAGTGATATTGTGTGAGAAATGGAGATGAGATGTGATTGTGACAGTATCACCTACCAGTAGAAGCGGTTCGGAGTCACTCGCTCATGAACTAGCTGCCACTTTCGGCCAAAGTCAAACGAGCTATACAGCTGCAAAAAGAGTAGAGAAGAGAGAGACAGAGAAAAAAATAGGCAGCCATTAAAATCTGCAATCATTCGCTCTGTTAAGTTAAAGCCATGTAACCATTTGAAGGCAGTTTCTTCTCATCTCATTTAAGAACCTTTTCTGCAGAATAACTGATTCGTCACTGTGATTTGTATTTCATTACATAGTTGAATCATTGTGTGTGGTGCTTTTTAAAGGATTGAGCAAAAAGCACAGTTCTCAAATCAGTTGTCATGGGTTAAGGAGAACACCATTATGGTTGAGCTTTTCTAGGTAATTGAACACACAATCGTATGGAAATATATGCCATTTTAATAGTGTGGAAAATGGGAATTGTATTTACTGCACATAAACACTGTTAAGTAGTTCATATCATAAGGATCACATTTTTCTTGATCTTTTGATATGTAAAAAAAAGTTGTGTTTTAGTTTGAAAATACATTGTAACATTCATAACTCAAAACTTTTTCCATCTATCTATTGAGAGAGAATATAATGTATAATATACTTTGAAACTTTGTGGTTAGTAAATTTTTTTTTTTTTTTTTGCTGTCACATAAATAAGTTATAATTTAAAATATTGTTATACAGATATATTAAATCAGTGTTTTTATTTTAGCTTTATTATAGTTTTATTCATATTTTGAATTAGCTTTTATTTTTATATTTAGTTTTCCTGTTAATTTTAGCTTATTTTTTTGTAATTCAGTTATTTTGTCATTTTTTGTTTTATTATTATTTTTTTTTTTTAAGTATTGGTATTTAGGCTCAATTTATGTTTATTTCAGTTTCAGTTTTTATTTATTTCCAGTTAATAGTTTTAGAGCTTCAATTTAAAATTATTTCAGTTTATTGACAATTCAAGTTTTCAACTAATAGCTTTCAACTAATATTTATATTTTATTTCAGCTTTATTTCAATTAACATAAATGTTTTTAATAGTTTTAGATTGAATAAACGATAATAACCCTGTTTTAAAGTGCAATAATGTTTTACAATATCAGTTTAACCAAATATTATATATATATATATATATATATATATATAGGTCAAGAATATGAAAAAAAGTATAATAATGAAAAGAAGTTGCTTCGCACTTTTGCAATATTAACAGATAGCCATGCAGTTTCTTACTGGACTATATCTAAATTATCCGTTTTAGTACCGCAAAGTCAGAGTCAACGACGATACATTTCCCCATTGTGTTCAGGAAATATATCAGACAAATGATATTTAGCAAAATACTATCCTTCCGAATCGCTTACTCGTTATTATAGCTCAAATATCGTGATGTGACAGAAAGTGGGCCATACAACAGGCAGGAACAAGAGAAGAGAACTGGCAGAAGTTAAAAGCACAGATCATTTGAGCCTCAGCACTTTACCTGGAGCTAGCAGCGTGTGAAACAGGACACACATTATAATGTGTCTAAATGGAATTATTTGGACTTGCTGCGAGGTGACTCTCAAGGGAATCTTAATGGATGAGATGAGTTCACTCAGGTCCGGAGGGAATTCATTTGGAAGTTTCTGCTCCACTATGTGCTCAAGTCTGTACATTCGTCTCAGTCCACAGAAGAGAACAGACTAGGCCTATACCTTCAATCTCTCTTTCTAGGGCCGTTAGGACAGCATTTCTCAAACATGTCTCAAAACGGGAGTCTGTCTCAAATAGCCAGGGGGGCCGCAGAGACTTTCTGAATTTTGAACAAAAGTTGCACTGCAAGCAATTTGAATGTAACAGAAGCAGCATTTTCTGCAGTCTGGGTTTCCTATTCATTTCCTCCACAGACATTTCGAATAAAGTGTTTAAGCGTTGAACCAAACCATTCAGCTCTGAAAAGCGAGATAGAGTCCGTGAACAGCTATGAACTTATGAAAGGGTTCAAAAAGTTAGAATTGTAGGGATTGTTTTTCTAACATAAAAAAAGACAAAATGCAAGTGCCAAGTGTGTTCTGGAATAGTCATCCTTCCTTCATCTACAGAAACATTGATGTAGTTGTTCAAATAATCAAACAAACAGAGACACCAGTCAAAAAATGTCTGAAGATTGCATTGTACATCTTGACAAGTCACTGAACATTACATTAACACAGAACAAAGAGAGTTCGCACCACAAGCTGTTTACTGACAGGAGCTGGAAGCATAACACAAACACTCAATAACAGGACTGATGCTTTTGATGAGATCTGAAAAGACTGTTTCTGAGAAGACTGACCCATATCATTGAAGCCCCATCAAATCCAGAAATACACAATGTGTACAAAATGTACAGTAAAAACTAGGGATGTCAACTCACTATAAATTCCCACATTTGATCGTTGTCTAAATTAATGATCAATTAATCGTTAACCTTAACCAATTAAATCTGAGGCTACTAAGTTGGAGAACAGACTCAGATCTTATGACCCATATAGAGTCATGTTTGCCCATGCATTACCAGAAATATAAGTTAGACATATTGAACATACTGTCAAAGAAGTGCAGAAAGACCCCTTACTGACTCGAAACATCCCACCAGCTGGCTTCATGACATATGAGTGCCAGCATGACCCCTACAAGTTGCTAAACACATGGCCTAATTTCCACTGTTCTAATTGTGTTTCTGCATGCCCAGCCGCACAATTAATGGCAAAGCCTGGCGCGTTCCTATTACACTGATTGATGCCACTGTTGATCGCCCCCCTGCTGGGAATAGAGCGTTGTTATTCTAGTCCTACAGTGAGAAGGCACCAACCCAGTCAAGCTCTGGCCTATTTCAACCACAAATCTTTATGATTATTGATGGCTAATGGAGACGGAGTATAAAAAATGGAAATGATATAGGAACTAATGATTAGATTAATGTAACTTTTTATAAATATGTTTAGCTGTCTCTGAATGATAACACTAGAGGGATAGTAGCCTATGTTGTTAAGATTTTATGTGAAGACAAAGTGAACCCAGAAAGACAATTATCACACTTAAAAGTATATGAATGTTACTGTATATTGTAACTACAGAAGTTCATCACATTAATGCAAAGGATTGACAACGACACAAAGTGTCCAAACAGCGTCTGATTTTCTTAAATGTGTTCGTTCACACAAAAATGAAAATGATGTCATTAATTACTCACCCTCATGTCGTTCCAAACCCGTAAGACTTTCGTTCATCTTCAGAACACAAATGAAGATCTTTTTAATGAAATCTGAGAGCTTTCTGTCCCTCCATTGACAGTCTACTACGCAACTACCACTTTCAAGCCCCAGAAAGGTAGTAAAGACGTCATTAAAGTAATCCATGTGACTCCAGTGGTTTAACCTCAATTTTAGGAAGCGACGCGAGTGCTTTGTTTGCATAAAAAAAACATAATTTACCACTTTATTTACGAAAAACGTTAATCTCCAACGCGTGATCATGAGAGCACAACGACGCATGAGAGTTGCATTGACGCGAGAGTAGACATTGTTGCATGAACGCACATTGGAGATTAATATTCTGCTTATAAAGCAGTAAATTATGTTTTTTTGTTGTTTTTTGTTCATGCAAACAAAGCACTTGTGTCGCTTCATAAAATTGAGGTTAAACCACTGGACTCACATGGAATACTTTAACCCTCTGGGGTCGACAAACGCGCCGGCGCGTTTTGCTGGATTTTTTTTTTTGCTGGAGGATTCCCTCCACTGGACTCACATGGATTACTTTAATGATGTCTTTCTGGGGCTTGAAAGTGGTAGTTGCATAGGCGGTCAACGGAGGCGGTCAACAGAAAGCTCTCAGATTTCATCAAAAAGATCTTCATTCGTGTTCGGAAGATGAACGAAAGTCTTACTGGTTAGGAACGACATGAGGGTAATGAGAGTAATTAACCAAAGAATGACATTTTTGGATGAACTAACCTTTTAATTTTAAACTACATATGTAATCTACAGTCAGCCGGACATAATAGCCTAAACAAATAAATAAAGTGGACATGGAAAATTGATTTAAGTTTAAGTTGCGATAGTCTTTTCTTCCCTAAGTATATATTAGAGGAACGGCTTCTCGAATGAGGAAAAACATTTTTTACCCTCACGCCAGTAAACACATCATCAGAAATGAGAAGAGATGAGCTGCAGTAGGGAGGGGAAGTTATGTTGATTAAAGATTACAAGGGCACATGAATTAAAAGATGATGTACATGGATAAATCATTTATAAAAAAAATTATAATAAAAAACAAGAATTGTCCATTTAACACCTCTTGAAATTATTATAAAGACTTTTGTTATACCGTTTAACATGTATTTGAGACTTTTTATGACCTTAAATTTGATCCGACTGAATGTAAGACTTTGTCAGAACCCACGGGCTCCCTGCAAACAAGAGTTCCAGTGCCTCGTCAAATTTTTAGACCTTTCAAAACAAGTCAGTGCTTAATCAGATTGAATCTCAAATTGTCCCGGGCCTTTCACGTTTAACGCAATCTGTCCAAATACGGGGGACAGGGTGGATTGGGGCGACTTGTATATATCCCTTGTCGGTGTAAGAGCCTACGGACCACTGGGTCCCTCATAAGCGTGGACGTTGACATATTGTGCCGCTGGCTGAGCTCAACCTGTAGTCATTCATCAGCCGGATGACATGCTCAATTTTAAAAGCTCGGAGCTGTCACAAAGTCGGCTTCATAGCTTCCCACTTACATCAATAAATCACTAGCTGCAGCAAGGACCCACTGCTGACAGTCAGTGACTGCCAACAGGGAGACTCTGGGGCCTTCTAATAGGAGGTGAGGGGAACAGGGAGAGGAGAGCTGATTTTAATAATGTACTTATAATGAAAAAGAAAATCTATAGCACATATTTGCATAACGCCCTGAACACTTGGATCATTTCCATTAAATTGTGATGGAGAGAGCAGGGAATATCAGGCATGGTTTGGAGGAGGAGGGTGAGGATGAACCATGCCAGAAAAAGACAGGAAATAAGAAACGGCATTTAATAGCATGGAATAAGAAAGCAATTCATCTGGGAATGTTTTAGAGACACATGAAACAAATGACCGTAGTTTGTAAAAGAAATCACAGACAAAACATGACCGCAACCGCTGAGTTTAGGTTTTGTGTCTATTAGGTCACCTAACAGAAGAAACAAATACTTAGCGGAGTGTACACTTAGCATCACCCAATCAGAAAACAGCGCATTTACATTTGTCCCACTTCACGTAGATTTTTCTCCCTGCAATATTCAAATTAGGGCTACATGATTTGCCACGATCATGAACATGTAGATACATACAGCATTCCATTTAGATCTATTACCGCTGTGTCAAAGGTTTCTATTTCCAACGTGCACTAAACATAAGCCAATCAGAGTTGAGCGCATGAACCCAATGGCCAATCAGAGAGATGTTTAAATGAGTCACTGGGCAAAAGGATTCTGCTCAAAATGCAGAAGCTGCATCCACAATTGCATACTGTATATTATTAGGTACATTTGATTTCAAACTTAGGCTACTTTGTGGTCGTTAAAAAAAGTATGTTCTATATAGTATGAATGTGTGTAGTATGAATGAAATTCGGATGTATAGTACTATATCCCGAGGCCTCATGGGATAGTAAAGTGTCTATTGAACGCACACTTTAGAAGTAGCAGTTCATCGGGTACTTTTAGCCTAATGTTTTATAAATTCTATGAATTTGGACATACTACTGTACAGTTCTCTATTTGATGACTAGCTACGAAGATGAGCGTCTGATATGCTTTATGCTGCATATCGAAGTGTTGCGCTGTTTTCATTTACATGTGTGGCTCAGCAGCTCGGTTTACAAACTCCATCTCTGCATATGCTATGAGTTTGGGTTGCTTATAACGTTCTCTGGGAACGAAATGTGCACCATTTCACCAGATTTGTAATGTAAATCATTTATTAACCTACGCCAACAGAGGAGAATACATGGGGCTCTATCTTGCACTCGGCGCAAATGACTTTGTACACTGACGCATGTATCATTCCTATTTTGCACCCGCGCAAAGCGGACTTTTCCCTCCACAGACGCACGTCGGTTAACTAAGAAATACACTTGCGCTCCCCGGGGCGGTTCAGCGCAAAGAGGAGGCGTGTTCCGGCGCAAACTTTCCCTCATGCTATTTTGCTGTTCTATAAAACAATTGCGCCACTGACCAGAAAAAACCTAGTCTAAAGTCAGTGGCGCGTTGCGCGTTGTTTATAATGCTATTTTAAGCGCGCATGCTTGGCCATAATGTAGCGGGTGCACAACGCGCATACACTTTGATTATCTCATCAACACAGATGCAGCAGTTTTTATTTTTGCAAATCATACATTATAACAAGGAAAAATATTAACACATGAGGGAAATCATTGTGGTGTCCATGAAAATTTAGTTTTTTTTCCTCCCACGCCTGTTTAACCGACGCTGATTTGTATGGGGATGGGAGAAACCCACCCACGATAGATAGATAGATGGATAGATGGATAGATAGATAGATAGATAGATAGATAGATAGATAGATAGATAGATAGATAGATAGATAGATAGATAGATAGATAGATAGATAGATAGATAGATAGATAGATAGATAGATAGATAGATAGATAGATAGATAGATAGATAGATAGATAGATAGATAGATAGATAGATAGATAGATAGATAGATAGATAGATAGATAGATAGATAGATAGATAGATAAGTCTGATTTGAACGTTGAATTTCTTGTTATTTCTGCATGCATTCTACTTCAGACAGTCAATAAACAGTGCCGTCTGAGGGTGTTACTGCATGAGGGTTTATGCCATAGTTTACAGGTGCACGCAAAACACGCAATACAACGTCACTTCTCTGTCTTTCACGGTCCTGACAAGAACGTCGGTCTCCTCGGCTGTGAACCGCTCCTGACGCGCGCCTGGTGAATCCGCCGTTATAATAGCAATCCGCCATGCAACATGCGCACCTGCTCTTAAAGGGAATGTGAGATGACGCTCTGATTGGTTTATTCCACGTTACGCCCAAACCACACCTATGAATAATGAAGCTACTTCAGACCAACCTCTTTTAGATTTGCGCCAGGCGCAAGAGGCATTTATCCCGCCGGGAAAATAGCAACAGCGCCGGGATCCGCCCACAAAGTTACTTGCGCTTTGCGCTTTGACACTTGCGTTTCAGATCGTTAAAATAGGGCCCAATATGTTTCCAAATTTGTGAATTGTTGTTCATCCCGATTTAAAAATAAAAGTTGAAAACCCTCGCTCTGAGTTTGCATGTTTTGATGTCCACATGTTCTTGTTCAAAAAATAACAGTGGGTGTAGCATTTCTATAGTCAAGAAGTGGACAAATATTACAGATTAAGTGGAGATTTGAAATAAATGTTGTTTGGCCATTATGTATTTTAACAGTGTTGTTCATAACTTGCATTTGAACCAATAATTATTATATTATTGCCTCATTGTTATTATATATATTTAAGTCATTTTAAAGCCTGTTGTTCACTTCTATAACCACAAAAATTCTCTGATTACTCGTCAAAATAATCGACTGATTATCAAAATAATCATTAGCGACAACACTAGATTAGTAAAAACATTTCAAAATGCACCAGCATTGGTTTGCATTTTGTGACTTTCAGTCAAATAAAACACCATTTTTTCCAGTCATATATTCCATCATTGAATATTTTTTAAAAATTGTGTTAAAATATCATCTCGTCTCGTGAACCCAATATTGTGTATCATCTTGTGAGATAATTGTATAGTCACAGCGGCAGGAGGACACATTTAGCTTGCTCATGTGCGATTTTCAATGCACTCAGTTTGACTAAGTCCAAAAACAATAACTAGCTTGGCAAAATTCAAAGATGCAGGCCATTTAGAGTTTAAATATACGGCATTTGTGTGTGTGTGTGTGGCCTACAGATGTTTACTCATAGATTCTCACTCTCATTGACCATTTCAGCAGTATCGGACTGATTCTATGGCCAGGGGCGGGGGAAGATGTTTTAGGTTGGTGTTTTTTTTTGGGGGGGGGGGGGGGGGGGGGGGGTAATAAAATTTTATTGTATTATTTCATATACAATAAAAGAGCCTGCACAGCGACAGGACATAGAAATGAACACAAAACAACTGCATACCTTACACAACACTGACGGTGGACTTGCGCTCAGGAGTAGACCGGCTGCGGACGAATTTTTTATTTTTTTTTATTCTTTCTATGCGCACACACACAATATGACGTCACACTCTGTGTTTTAAAAAACATAATTTAACATACAGTATAAATAGTCCTAACACTTTTTAAATAGCCCACTTAAAGTGTTTATTAGAAAATAAATGACTAACTGCTTAAAATGAATGAATGTAAATAAACACAAATCTGCGTTACATTTACAATCCTGTGAAAACTTCCACTTCCCGTGCCCCCGTCTATGGCCATCTCTTGCCATACGTGAGACTGACCATGAATTTTCTTGCCAATTATTTTTCGGGGGTAGGTCGCCAGGTATTCCCCCAACCCTCCCCATTACATGGCTTGGGACTCTCTCACACACGAACGCATTCACACCTACGGACAATTTAGCATCTCCAGTTTAACTACTGTATACTGCATGGTTTGGATTGTGGGGGAAACCGGAGCACCCGGAAGAAAAACCCACGTGGACACAGGGAGAAACTCCACACAGAAAGGACTCCTGGCTCAGCCGGGACTGGAACCGGGGACCTTCTTACTGTAAGCCGACAGTGCCACCCATGCTACTTTAGTTCTTAACTGGTTATACAAAAAAAAAAAAAAAAAACTTTACAATGAAGTATTGCCTTTGACTACATTTATTTGTCCAATTTTTTGTTTTGTTTTATTCCTTATTTATTGTAATCCAATTTAAATCCATTTTTAAATACATCATTTTTCACTTCTAACTTTTCTTCTAATTCCTAACTTTCTCCTAATTCGTGCGTTTTTCTTCTCCTTGGCTATCTGTTTGTCCAACCAGAAAATGGATGTAGTGGAAACTTGCAATTTAGTTTGGTGTCTCTAGAGGCCCTGAAGTTACAACTTTCACTTTTAAACTTGTATTTAACCCAAACAATTCCTTTACCTTTTTAATTAATCTCTTTAAAAACGATTCGAAGAGTGTTCACATGCATATAAACACCTCTTAAATACTTTCAGAGAATATTCAGCTACTCCAGTGAAGTGTTGACCTGCAGAGGAGAATGAGTAGGTTAAAGAATTATGGAAATGAGCAACCAAGCGTTATTGTTCCTGTGTCTGACCATTTTCATAATTCACTTTTATACCAGCTAATTGCGTTAGCTATAAATTCCCAATGCACTTATATACAGCACTCTAAATCATCCGGCGTCCTGTAGAGAGAGCCTGCAATGGCAATAGCTGAACTAATCCTTCCTTTCTTCATTTCCCTGTCGAGCTAAAACACGCTCAGTGATCACAATCCCAAGACATTATAGGCAGAAGAAGGTAGCATATATGCAAATCATGCATCAGTATTGTTTGGGGTTGGGGTTTATCTTTGACACCCAGGCCCCCAACATTACACCTCTCTAAACTGTCACTCTCAATTTTGCCAAAACCATTAGCATTTTTTAGAAGAGTTTTGACTGGTGCATTTTTCAAGGGTGTTTGTAGACATGCTCTTTCCTGTTGACTTTGAAAATAAACTTGATTTAACTTGTCCATTTACAACATCTGACAGTTGATATATGTATTAGGGCTGGGAATCGCTGGGTACTTCACGATACGATACGATATGCGATACATTGTTCACGATACCGATAATATCACGATATGGCGATACTGCGATAATCGACATATTATCAGTAATAACTCACAATATATCATGTTTTAAGAAATACAATTTTTTTTTAAATTAGGAAAATTAATCTCCATTTATTTTTTGGGATGAAACACAATAACAAAAACAACTTGTGTCTTATCAGTTGCAACAAAACAGTCACAGACACTATTTTAGTGTAACATTGCTGCAATCAGTAGTAATAAAAATGTTTACGCCGGGGTGTGTCGGCTTCGAGCCAGCACCAACCACGGCTTTCTCACAGAGCTCCGGGTGATGCCGCGTGAGGTGTCTGTACATGTGGTCGTGTTTCCCGTTTTGCGGACTTTTGCAAAGCCAGACATCCCAAGTCTCACGGAAGTTCAGGGAGTCTCCCGCATAATGATAGCGTCTCCCTGATGCCCGCAAATTAGTTCAAATCTCCCGGAATCTAGAGCGCGCATGCGAGACAGAACAGCCTGCGCGCATAACATACATAGCACGGGAGAGAGCGAGAGACTTTGCGTGTGTGCCTCATGAAAGCTAGTCAAATCCAGTCAACTCGGATAATGAATAGAGCGTTTTATAACGGCTTTTAAGATCGATACTTGGCAAGAGCGCATCGAGAATCGATCGCGGGAGTAAATATCGTGATATATCGCCATATCGATATTTTAGCGCCCCCCTAATATGTATTGTTGAAAGTCTGTTTATGAACCAACAAATGTCATTTCCATTTTGATCTTAAATTATGTATTGCATTTAAGAGCATTCTGTGAAATTACATTTTTTAAATAAAATAAAAACTCATTAAATGTCTCGCTAATGCTAAAATCATCTCCTTTTTTATCTGAAGCATGCTCTGACAATGTCATTTCCTAAGTAAAAGTGCTCTAAATTAAAAAAAGAAAGAAAGAAAAAGAAAAAAACACCTTTATTAGTAACGATTATTGTCTGTCATGCCTCTACTGAGGAACTACAAATAAAATATATACTAAAATTGTGTATTTCATGTTCTGTTTTTAGATTATCATAGTTTTCGAAATGTATAATTACAGGAATTTAGGTCTGGGACAGTAAGAACAACACAAGAAGGTCCCATTTGGTTATCACTTTTGAAGAAGAAAAAAATAAACCAACAGAGATTTTAGTTTTCTTTGACCATCATATCAAACCTGGTTCAGATGGTGTCAGGTAAGATCAGAGAGCATCTGTGCATTCCTGTGGGGCAACAGTTGATGAGGTGGTATTATCTGCCCAATGAGCCAGTCACCCCATGGAAATTAATGAATTGATTGGGTTATTAAAGGCACTTTATCAAAGGCACAGTCCTCCAAAATCCTGTCTGGCACAGTGTCGTGCCCTCCAAAGCCAATGAGGTAACCCGCCGGAAAACACAGATGTAGAATATAAAAGAAATAGCCATTTTTACTTATGCTGAAACTTTTTTCCTCATTAACAGATGTCCATTAGTGCATTACCTACACAAAAGTGCACTCCTGCATGTATGTATTCATGTACTTTGGAAATATTTGAATAATATAGTGCATCAATTAAGTATTTTACTATAAACATTAATTCATTCGTTACCTTAATGTTATTTAAATTGTAATATGTAACTCTTGTTTTAAGGTCTACAGTCCGTTTAGTGATCTGTCTGTCCGTTTAGTGATCTGTCTGTTTGTTTAGTGATCTGTCTGTTCGTTTAGTGATCTGTCTGTTTGTTTAGTGATCTGTCTGTTCGTTTAGTGATCTGTCTGTTCGTTTAGTGATCTGTCTGTTCATTTAGTGATCTGTCTGATCTGTCTGTTCGTTTAGTGATCTGTCTGATCTGTCTGTTCGTTTAGTGATCTGTCTGTTCGTTTAGTGATCTGTTTGTTTGTTTGTTTGTTTAGTGGTCTGTTCGTTTAGTGATCTGTCTGTTTGTTTAGTGATCTGTCTGTTCGTTTAGTGATCTGTCTGTTTGTTTAGTGGTCTGTCTGTTCGTTTAGTGATCTGTCTGATCTGTCTGTTCGTTTAGTGATCTGTCAGTTTGTTTAGTGATCTGTCTGTTCGTTTAGTGATCTGTCTGTTCATTTAGTGATCTGTCTGATCTGTCTGTTCGTTTAGTGATCTGTCTGTTCGTTTAGTGATCTGTCTGTTCGTTTAGTGATCTGTCTGTTCGTTTAGTGATCTGTCAGTTTGTTTAGTGATCTGTCTGTTCGTTTAGTGATCTGTCTGTTCGTTTAGTGATCTGTCTGTTCGTTTAGTGATCTGTCTGTTCGTTTAGTGATCTGTCTGTTCGTTTAGTTATCTGTGTCTGTTCATTTAGTGATCTGTCAGTTTGTTTAGTGATCTGTCTGTTCATTTAGTGATCTGTCTGTTCGTTAAGTGATCTGTCTGTTCGTTTAGTGATCTGTCTGTTCGTTTAGTTATCTGTCTGTTCGTTTAGTGATCTGTCTGTTGCAACTGCAAAAAAAAAATGGGGTAATAAGATTTTAAAATGGGGAATTGGGTCCAAAAGCCATTTATAACAGTGTTCCAGAATATTGTCCTGTTATTGTTTACACTACTGTTCAAAAGTTTGGGGTCAGTAAGATTATTTTGGTAGCACTTTATTGTTATTTTACAGTCCTGTTTCACATTAACTTACTACTTTAGTAATTTAGTGACATGTGGAGGCCAAGTATAGTAACCCATACTTAGAATTAGTCCTCTTCATTAAACCCATCCAAGTTAGTGCACACATTATTGTAGTAATGATACTAACTGGGCAATAACTAGGTACTAACCCTGAACCTATACCCCTAAACCTTAACCCATGCAGTTACCTTGCGCAGTATTTTTGTGGGTAAGCACACTCTAAGTACATTGGAAGTGCATGTACTGTTAAGTAAAGTCCAACAGTTTATTTATTTTTCAAAAGTAATGTATACTTTTATTCAGCAAGAAAACACTGAATTGATCAAAAGTGATAGTAAACACATTTACATTACTACAAAACATATCTGTTTCAAATAAATGAAATACAACTATTAGTCCTCATGAATACTCCATTAGTCATCATGAATATTCTGAGAAGCTAAACAGTCTCTTGGCTTGGCACTGGAATTGTGTGTTCCACATTAAGGGAAGTTCAGAACGCCTGGGAGGCTTCAGGAGGCATTCGAGCGAGGCATGAAAAGGGAGGTTAGAAACAGGGAGGTGACAGGCGGGAATCCGGCTAAAGATACGTGCCATCTGGATGAGCAGTGAGCTGAGAAATTCAGCTCTAACAGCACTGAAACAACTGACTTCACTGCAAAGAGGTAAAGGTGCACACGGACACACACGTTCCTTGCTCACACACTCAAAAGAGAAGTCACCAACGGACACACAGAGTTTGAGAGAGGATTATACACAGGGTTGATGGAGTGCATGAACATATACACTAAGGTCGCTCAAGTTTACATCATGAGCTATGAGGTACGACAGGCCATTATATATTGTGAATATAGACGTGACTAAAGGCCGTTGTCAGGCACGGCACGCAGCGGCCTGTCTGCAAAACCTTCAGCCATGAATATATTCAAAATACTGGATGGCCTCAAGTTCCTTATTGCTTATTACTTCATAAAATGCCATCAAAATGTAAATTATTTTATTTAAAAAAATAATCATATATCTATAGTCCCTGACATGTACACCATTATTCAAAAGTTTGGGGTCAACAATACTTTTTTTTTTTTTTTTGAAAGAAGCCTCTTATGCTCACCAACAACAACAACAAAAAAAAAATCGATTTAATATATTTTCAAATGTAATTTATTCCAGCTGAATTTTCGGCATCATTACTCCAGTCTTCAGTGTCACATGATCCTTCAGAAATCATTCAGATAAGATGATATGATGATCAAGAAATATTTCAGTTAAACAGTTGTGTCGTTCAAATAAACAGTTGTGCTGCTTAATATTTTTGGTGGAAACAGTGATAAAAAAATAAATAAAGAAAGAAAGAAAGAAAGAAAGAAAGAAAGAAAGAAAGAAAGAAAGAAAGAAAGAAAGAAAGAAAGAAAGAAAGAAAGAAAGAAAGAAAGAAAGAAAGAAAGAAAGAAAGAAAGAAAGAAAGAAAGAAAGAAAGAAAGAAAGAAAGAAAGAAAGAAAGAAAGAAAGAAAGAAAGAAAGAAAGAAAGAAAGAAAGAAAGAAAGAAAGAAAGAAATTATATTGAGCTTTTTGAACAGTATGTGTTAACAATAAAATAACGTTTTTGGAAAACTAGCTACGTTTATGGTCACCTTTTGTTTGAATCGAAATGAATCCGAGCGTAGTGTTTACATGAACACTAAATAAAGTGATCAGGTTGATGTCTACGTTTACATTGTCACAAACTTCAAATCGGAATCGTTTCTTTTCATGCTCACAGCACGAATATAGTTTCCTGCTGTTTGTGCATACTAACCATTCTCCACTTTTCTTTGTTTTAAAGAGCAAACTTAAAGGGATAGTTTTCAAAAAAGAATTATTTTGTCATCATTTACTTACCCTACACACCTGTATGAGTTTCTTTCTTCTGTTGAACACAAAAGAAGATACTTTGAATAATATTGGTAACCAGACAGTTGACGACACCCATTCACTTCCATAGTATTTTTTTTATCCTACTATAATAGTCAATGGCTCCCATTCCCAGAATTTTCATTTTGGGTGAACTATCCCTTTAATATTGATCTATTTTGGGTTCTAATTAGGAGAAGACACCACATGAACCGCTGTGCCATGCTGCTTATATTTATCCAGCAGTGAAAAAGCCCCTTCCCACACCCAAAACTAGGTGTCTGTGGATGAGAGTCCGAAACAATAGGACTGGTGGGACGTTGTCCTGCTCTACTTCACAGACGATGAGTGAAAGGAGAATTCTAGAATGACACGACAGACAATGACACTGACAGTTTATGAAAGTAGGTGACAATGACAGTTTATGACACTTTATTCAACAAAAACAACAGCAGCTCGTGATGCGAATCGCAGACACACAGATACAGACAGACAGACAAAAGTTTCTGTAATTTGAAGATAGATGTCCCTAATTTTACAAAAACCAAACAAAAACACACTCATTGGCCCTCATTTTCCAAAAGTGCGTACACCAAATTTCCAGCGTACACCTGGCGTACACCCAAAACCACGGTGACTTTGAGATTTATCAATATGGACGTTGGCGTACGGCACGCTCAAATCCTACGCCAGCTCAGGAGGTGGTGTACGCACGTTTTGAGTTAGTGTGGAAATGCGCAGAAAAACAATTCCTAACACCACAAAACGCACTGACAAACTAAAAGATATGATATATTACGGACTGGGTTCGGTAACGAAAGGCTTTCAATGAACAAAAAATAATTCAGACTGACAAAATAATAAAAAATACATTCTTCTTCTTTTAAATAATAATAATAATACAAATAATAATAACGACGTTCTTCTTCTAAATAACAATAAGCGTCATTAATAATAAAAATCATAATAAGAAGAAGAATATTACAAATTGTCATGCAATTATTAATGTGAATGAATGGTACTCCACATCACATCATCATCGTCACTATTGTACACCCCAATACATGTGACGTGATTCGAAATTGAATGCTAATTGTTTCAAAAGACGTGCTGTAAAATAATGCATTGTGATAGGTCATTTCGGCTCCACATTTCGGAGAAGTTTCTCTTCTGTGCCGTCTTCCGTGTGTACATGGCGTAAAATGAGGGCGTGGGGGAAGCGGAGACTTGAATATATAGGGGCGTGTTATTCTAATGACGATCGTTTTCAGCCGTGGGATTTATCAAGGGCAGGTATTGCGTACACCTGGATTTCAAAGGTACGTACAGCTTCATAAATCAGGCAGTGAGAGGAGTGTAAGCATAATCTTACGCCAACATATACGCCCGTTTCTACGCAAGAATGATAAATGAGGGCCATTGAGTGCACGCATACACTACATAATGTACGTCACACGTAAGCTCACGATTGGCCGACGCTGGTCATGTGTGTGATACGTGTGACGTGCAACCTAGAAGCTTTGCGCAGTTTCACTACGTGAAATCTCACGGCCCACAGAGAAGGAAATGAATAGTTGAATAAAGTCGTTATTTTTGTTTGTTTTTTGCGCACAAAAAGTATTCTTGTCGCTTGATAAACTTAAAGATAGAGCCACTGTAGTCACTTGGACTATTTGAACGATGTCTTTAACTTTTCTGGGCCTGCCAGTTTCGATCCCTTAGAAGCCTATGGAGGAGTGATCCAGCTCTCAGATTTAATCAAAAATATCTTAATTTGTGTTCCGAAGATGAACGAAAGTCTTACGGGGTTGGAACAACATGAGGGTGAGTAATTACTGACAGAATTTTCATTTTGGGGTAGAACTAGTTCTACACAATAAACTAAAAAAATACATAAACAAAAATATTCCTACACAATAAAATTAAATGAACATCAAAAATTGTATTAAACAGTTCAGTTATATACCAATGTGAATGGACATCACGCACACAATTACACTCACTGAAGTTGAAGGCTTGTGCGTCTGCTATTTTACAATCCTCTAAAAGGGCACATTTAGAGCTACATGCCAAATCTTCCTTGCAAAGTCATTCTGCATTACTAATCAAAGCAACGATGAATAAAAGGTGGCGTCCTAGGCTTAAATTACATGATCCCATGCATTAAGAGACACAAATCCATCTACTTTAGTTAGACATGGTGCATACTACAGCTGGTAATCTCTCACAGCCTCTCCAGAAGTGCGGAGTCCTCCGCCGAGACAGTTCACGCTATTACTAACACATCGTGCTGCTAATTTCAAAACACAATGTATTTTAGCTGCAACAACACGAACGTCACTAAAAAAAGATGTTGTCTCATGTGTTTATCCTTGTAATGTTTACCCTTCCCACGTTAGTCTATTTCCAGTGATGTATTTCCAGCGATTTCCTTTTGCAAAGCTAGCAGTTACAATTGTGTGCACAATAATTAACGGGATACATTTGCATCGTTAGAATGCAACAACTTGGAAGACTTTTCAAGGTTTGACGATAGCAAACATGCTTCTGAAGGCAAGCCAAGACAACTAATGCAATCTCCAGCATTTGAATGAGGGCAAAGTCATGAGGGAGATGGTACAAGAACAAGACGTTTTTTGTTCTGTTTTTGTTTTGTTGCCTCACATGTTGCTAAACCTGACAAACGCATAATTAATTACTTTCCAGGTAGAGCTTCAGGAAAAAGCAATCACAGTCCGTAAATGTGATGCTTGAGCAGCAAAGCAGTATGTAAATCACTGCTGTATCTGTGTCGCATACTAACAAGTAGCATCCATCTACTTAAACTAATCCTCACCTACAGCTGATAATAACTTACCAGACATCAATTTTTACAACCAAACCTTCCTCTCTCTGAAAGCTAATACCTGTAAACCTATGGGCATCTGTCAGGTCAAGCTTATCCAGGTGTAGCAGCATCTGTTCAATGTGATCTCACAAAAATGTCTGGAATAAACTTTATGTCCAGCAAATCCACACAAACTGAACTTTATAGTATATACTGATACAGATTTAAGCGTTTTCTTCTTGAATGTAACTCTACACCCTTGCTCCATTTAGCATACACGGTTCTATGAATATGCAAATTAACCCCGCCTCCACTCACTCACACCAGCTCAGAGATCCACTTGTTGATGATCACACATTGACGTGATTGGTTACAAGTTAGTTTGTGACGTCAGAAACAAAAAACGTGTTTTTGAGACTGCCTTTGGTTCACTGCAGTTTTAAGGAGAAAATACTCAGCAATGGCGTTGACTTAAAACATATTCAAAACACCACAAATATAAACACCACCACATATAAACAACATTAAAAGCTTGATTTTCACCACAGGGGGACTTTAAAGTTTTTAGTAATTTTTGATGGGGTTTACAGTTGTTACAACCTTTTTTCCAACACTTTGGACATGGATGGCATGTAAACACATTTTATTCATCATATAAAATAGGTCATATTAAAAAAATGGGGCATTTTCATTGGGCACTAAAGTTACTGTATTCATGCAGTGTGGCAATGGAAGCAATAGTTATAACTTGCAGCCAACAGCTGCTCTCAGCACCAAACACATCTGTAGGAAAAGGTGGTGAAACTTAAAACACTAGATTACATTCCAGTTGCATAACCAACACTTTTCCCCACAGCTCCTACTAACTTCTGAGGAAACAAAATTAACTTGCTAATTTTTCCCGTAGCTCTTTTGCCTGCGAGCAAATACGTTTCAGTTTGAAACACTTACATGCGGTGCATTCTGAATTAATGGAGATGGTGGCGAGTTATGGTCATTAGTGGAAATAGCAGGGAGTGGAAATGAAGAAGAGAAGAAGCACTGCGCTTTGTAACTATAAATCTTTGGATCCTCCTTCGCCTCTCTGACCGCGGCACGTCGGCCTTCTAATTTCATGGCCCAATTAGTAAATGACGGTACAGAGTCCTGGATGAATTCTATTCCAGTGCCACGCTAAATGTACAGTTTTTTTTTGTCATTCTTTTACTTGCACCGTTGCAGGCTGCTTTCATACTTGGTCTGAACTTGAGTTACCCCTCCCTTCGCCTCCACAGGTCTTTCTTGTCACATTGTAACATTTGGTTCTGAAAAGCTCTACTTTTGCATCCATGAGTACTGCTGTAGCTAGGTAACGACTCCGGATGAGAAGGTGTCATCTTTAATGTTGTCATTGTGTCCAGATTTACCGCAAGAGATGCTAAGAATGTGAGCTGCTCACAAGCGGCAACATCTGTGAAGTAGGGATGGGAATTGATAAGAATTTAACGATTCCGATTCCATTATCGATATTGCTTATCGATTCGATTGCTTATCGATTCTCTTATCGATTCTCATTGGGTGAGGGAATAAGTACAAATTTGTTTGTTCGTATTAACTTATTGAACTTATAACTTATTTGTTTGTTAATTATTATTAACTCGCTGACACAGCACAGCGTATTAGGGGTGTGAACCTACACTGGTCTCACGGTTCGGTTCGATTACAATAATCATGTCATCGATTCAGTTCAATTCGATATCTCGATGCATTACATGCACTGCATCCTCAATTTTACTTCAAAAGTGATGTGTGTGTGCGCGTGTTCACCTGTTCGTGAAGTCGCAGTGACAGAAACAGTGACATTCCAGTTTAAGTTTCATGGGACTAAAGTCTGTTCATGATGTTTGGCCAAATGTTTCTGTATATTGGAGGTCTCATTGAGTATGTGCACGAGTTTGAGTTTGTGTGTGCTCGCGTCTCATATGAGTATGTGCGTGGAGAGTTTGTGTGTGCGCGCGCGCGTCTCATATAAGTATGTGCGTGGAGAGTTTGTGTGTGCGTCTCATATGAGTATGTGCCTTTCGCGCATCTCGTGTGTGTAGAGTTTGCGTGTTTGCGTGTATGCGTGAGCGACTTTAGGTGTGTCGTGGTGCATTTCATATGTGTTTGTTTGAGCATTCAGCAGTATACATGTATGTTTGACTACTTAGTATACGTTTATGCAAGTGTTTCATATGTGTGCGTGAATGAAGTTTGATTTAAGCCCTAGACGGCAACTCACATATTGTCGTCTTTTCGCGTGAAATATAACCAAACGAGCGCTTCTGCCTCGATGCCATGTTTGTTGCGTTCTGAATCAATATAACGCAGCGCGTGTGTGACGTCATGACACATTTGCAACGTGCGGAACCGATAAGCGGAATCGTTAAGCAGGCATACTAACGGTTCCAACGAATTGGTTCACAGGGAACCGGTTCTGAAGAAGAACCGGTTCTCGATTCCCATCCCTACTGTGAAGACAAGCGGCAACAAGAAATGCATCATACTATGATATAGGGCTGTCACGATTCCTCGATTAAAGTCGAGTACTCAATTTAAAAAAATCCTCGATTGAAATTTACCCGCATCGAGTAACCGACAAAATACGGGAAGAGGTGCGTTCCACGGGCGAGAATCCATGAACCGTATTATTAAACCGTTTTCTAAGGCAATATATTAAAACCATTTACAATCATAATAGTGCTATTATGAAATCACAAAGGCTGCGATTCAGTTAAATAAATATATGAACTGTTTTTTTTTTTCAAAGAGAAGCACGACACTTTAATTATTTACATGCGTGCAAATTACCTCAAACATACCTTAAAAGTACCTCAGCTCTGTTCACAGTAAACGCTGCTCCACGCAAACTCAGTTTCTGCATGTGCTGTTTGTTTAGGTTTCCAATAACGTGCATTTTGGAAACGCAAAAAGTCGGATGCAGTTTGTTTCAAAGTTGCACTGTTATCATTTATATGCGTGGAGCCATATAAATGATAACCATCTCTTCATGCTTTGAGTTTGGGTTGCTAAAAACGTTCATCTGGGAACGCAGTGTGTGCCATTACACAAGATTTGTAACGTAACTCATCTGTAAATCTGATGAAATAATCGGTAGAATACTCGATTACTAAAATAATCGTTAGCTGCAGCCCTACTATGATATTCAAATTTTACGGTCGAATTAAGTCATACTGGATTGCATTCACACAATTGCAAACTGTCCACATCAGGAATCATACACCAGGACTCTTCCTCAATGTTTCCTCTTTCCTTATTTAATCTGTCCTACACAGTAAGTGGCTTGTAACATTTGCTCAGAGTAGATTTTAATTACAAATATAAGTCTGCAGCTTGTTATGTTGGAGCTAGTGTTGGAGTTTGTTATGTTGCTGAAAGATGAAGCTTCAGTCACTTTTCCCAAAGCGAAACACTTTCAAGGAGCAGTAAGGAATGATGAAAATTCCATGCTTTTTGACTCCTTCATTGGCTGCTGCATCCACAAGCTTCTCAAAAGACTGCAGACATCAACATGCGTCTCCCCAACACTTCTTTTGACATACTGGTGTCTTTGTGAATCCGAAATGCTTTAGATTTGTCCTCAACAGGACTTTCCATCACTGGTTGTCACGCTGTTGCTTCATGGACTTTCATATAGCTACTGTAATCTCTTCAGCTAGCTGGCTTTCCGCAAGAATGGTTTCGTAGCTGCAACCAGCTCTTCCAGTTCACTTCTTAAAAGACTTCTCATGGTTGAAGTGTGCACCTTGCTGCTGGATGGCTCCCAGATGCTGAGCAAGCACTTTGATGGATTTGATGGACCCCATAAGGAATTGACCTTTAAGTACCGCAATACCTTTAAACAAGACATTTATGCATGTCACTGTTTCTGGTGAAGAATAATCTGTCCCTTTTATCTATTTTCTGCTAACAGTGACAAATAAAAACTTGAAATTAAAAAGAGACAAACTTAAATAAAAAAGGTTGACAGTGGCTCTAGTGCTAAAGTGGTACTATAAGAGTAATTGAGGCAAATCTCACACAAACATCGATGCAACGTTACTGTAATACTGTAAATGAAGATCATTGCATCTAGAATTTGTGAGTTTGTAATTCTCATTACAATAAAATTATAATTGTAATATAATAATGATACGAATTTTTATTCTAAGAATATACACTCACCAAAAGGATTATTAGGAACACCTGTTCAGTTTCTCATTAATGCAATTATCTAATCAACCAATCACATGGCAGTTGCTTCAATGCATTTAGGGGTGTGGTCCTGGTCAAGATAATCTCCTGAACTCCAAACTGAATGTCAGAATGGGAAAGAAAGGTGATTTAAGCAATTTTGAGCGTGGCATGGTTGTTGGTGCCAGACGGGCCGGTCTGAGTATTTCACAATCTGCTCAGTTATTGGGATTTTCACGCACAACCATTTCTAGTAGAGATGCACCGATTGATCGGCTGGTGACCGGAATCTGACGATTTTCACGTGATCGACCATGATCGGCGACCGGCCGGTCAGTCTGACATAATCCGATTTTATGCCGGTCAAATGCACTCGGGCGCCGCATGATTAACATCGCGCAACATCAGCATCACACGTGCACACGGAACGCGCACATGTAGGAAACCTCATGAATTACGGCCGTTTCACACCGCAAGCGGGAGCAGCGCGTTTTTTTTTTTTTGTTCGGCGTGCATGTTAATCAATGAGTGCATTCACACCTGGAGCCGGAGCAGCGCGTGAGCGTCGAGCAGGAGCGGCGCGTGAGCAACAGTGAAGCGCGGGTTTCGGCGCGGAGTCTTTTTTTGCTGCGCTCCATTTAAGTGAAAGCACACTTTTGATGGACAAAATAAATATGATGTCATCCAAAAAGTGCCCAAAATGCACAGAATTTGCATGTCTGGTGTGTTTTAACAAGAACTGAAGTAGGCTAGGCTATGTCAGAAAGAAAATGAAGACTCAAAAATATTTATAGAAAATTTACCCATTTAAACTTGTTTTTATTATTTCCCAATCGTTTCCCTGCACATGCTCCACTTGTCCTGTTTAGCTTGGCTGGACATGTGTCAGATGAGAGAAGAACTGTGTGAGAAATATAACTTGCCATTGATGTACAAGTGATTGCAATAGGCGTGTGTGTGTGTGTGTGTGTGTGTGTGTGTGTGTGTGTGTGTGTGTGTGTGTGTGTGTGTGTGTGTGTGTGAAATATCTTTATACTGCAAGGCTATATTTATTTTATTTTTATTTGTTATTTATATATTATTTTATTGCCATTACCTGTTTTCATACAGAAGTTTAGTTTGCTAAATATATATATTTTTTTTAGTTAGATATTGGATGTGAAAAGGAAATGGTTCTTCCTTAACACTGCACTTTAGACGTGTGTGAATTTCCCACACCAGGAGTAATTTATATAGTTCTATTTTATAGCGATTATCTGTAAAAAAAAAAAAAAAAAATTCTATGCAAATTGTTCTATTAAAGAGAAGATAGAAAATAAATATTTGTGTGTGCTGTAAAGTGGTTTGAAAAAATGAAACCGGAATCGGCTAAAATCGGTATCGGCAGGTCAAACTCAAGGAAAAATCGGAATCGGCCTAGAAAATTGTAATCGGTGCATCTCTAAATTCTAGGGTTTACAAAGAATGGTGTGAAAATGGAAAAACATCCAGTATGCGGCAATGCTGTGGGCGAAAATGCCTTATTGATGCTAAAGGTCAGAGGAGAATGGGCCGACTGATTCAAGCTGATAGAAGAGCAACTTTGACTGTTACAACCGAGGTATGCAGCAAAGCATTTGTGAAGCCACAACACGCACAACCTTGAGGCGGATGGGCTACAACAGCAGAAAACCTCATCGGGTACCACTCATCTCCACTACAAATAGGAAAAAGAGGCTGCAATTTGCAAGAGCTCACCAAAATTGAACAGTTGAAGACTGGAAAAATGTTGCCTGGTCTGATGAGTCTCGATTTCTGTTGAGACATTCAGATGGTAGAGTCAGAATTTGGCGTAAACAGAATGAGAACATGGATTCATCATGCCTTGTTACCACTGTGCAGGCTGGTGGTGGTGGTGTAATGGTGTGGGGGATGTTTTCTTGGCACACTTTAGGCCCCTTAGTGCCAATTGGGCATCGTTTGGGCCACGTAGAATTAAGGCAGTTCTGAAGGCGAAAGGGGGTCAAACACAGTATTAGTATGGTGTTCATAATAATCCTTTAGGTGAGTATATATATATATATATAGCTTGACAGGATTGGTGAGTAGCATCCATTGACTGAACACTTGTGTCACATCCATTTACATTTTTGGTAGTACAATAACTAAAGCAGAAGTACAGAAAGTTAAATACATGGAAAATACTTGCATACATGCTCTAAACGTGTGCGAATTGAGGGATATTTGTCCACACTTCTCAACAGATGTATTGAGGGTACAGAGTGGCGACACCAGGCTGCTCCTGTTTGCGTAAGTAAATGTCAGCCTTGTCTACAGCCCCTATGTGGTCTTTGATGGCAAACTGTGATGACAGGTTCAAAAACGTAGGCAAAGACGTAGGAATAATACAGGGAGTGTGAGAGAGGAAAGGTGACAGAGGTTGAACAGGAAGCATGTGAGCAACACAGCATCAAGTGACTGCCACAGTGGGTTACTGAGACCTACAGCTTCAAAAAAGTGAAAATTCTGACATGGAGTTAAAAGATACAAAACTTCATTAGAAAGTAAGAAATGGATGGTCTTTCGGTGACACTTTTGTATTCTTGGTGTGTGTGTGGTTCAGGCATATTACATTATGGGGAAGATATTTGTTGGTCCACATGAGGAAAACAGCCAGGTGATAAATCATACCAGATGCTGTTTTTTGAAAATGTAATAATGCACAAAGTTTTCTGTGATGGGTATAGGTTTAGGGTTAAGTGTTAGAATATACAGTTTGTACAGTATAAAAATCATTATGTCTATGGAATGCCCACATAAAACATTAAAAGCCAAGTGTGTGTGTGTGTGTGTGTGTGTGCATATATACATTTTGTATTATTATTAATATATACACACATTTTTATTTTTCATAAATCAACCCCTGGACTATCAAAGTGCCCATAGTTAAAGAAACACCCATTTATTAAAGCTTTATGAAATTCATCTTACACAATTTGTGAAAAATTATGGCAGGCAATATATTGCACTCAACATAGTAAACAAAAATGGGGTGTATACAAACACAAACATACACACACACACACACATTTAAAAAAGAAATATTAGGAAAAAATAATGCGTTCCTTGCTTACATTATATTTTTCTCTCTTCTGAAGCCAATCAATTAGTAATTCAAATTTATGTTGTTTTTTTCTCCTTTCCGTCCCTTTTTAAAATTTGTTTTAATGCTTGGGTCACGTGAAGTACCGCAGTTTTACACTAAGTTTACCCTTGGTTATGAAAGGGATCATATTACATTCACATGGAGTACACAGAAATTAGAGTCAAACTTTGTTTATAATGAGTTTGGGAATATGAACTGAAGTATTTTCAAAGCTGCTTTAAAACTTCTGTAAATTATTAAAAAGCAAAACAAGAGAATCAATTAGAACCTGAAGGCATTTCTAACTGATTACCTCGTTATTGCATTATAAACTGTCACGTCCAGTCTAGATTTTTACCTCTACATCTGCCATTACTTTCTTTTGATTTTCTTAGTATGCCTCTCGGCAGGGTCCCTTCTCTTGTTCTCTCTATTTATAACACGCACACCTTTCTAGCAGTTATTATCCAAGATGACAAAGGCTAAATGACAGCTCCCACCTTTAAGAGAACTGGTCAGGTAAAAAAATAAATAATAATAACGAAAGGTCAGCGCACAGATGAAAAAGCAACGTGCCTGTTGAAGATCTGAATTCTAAATACTCTCGGAAGGCAGACAAGTATAGCAAGGGCATAAAAACATGCTTTCTTTTGAATATATGCCTCATTGCAGTGGTTATGAATATGGGAATAATGCACAATAATGATATTTTTCTTAATGAAATATAACTCATCGTTTTAAAGCCTCGATCATGCCACCATAAATTACACATCATTACTTCATAAAATCTTAATTGTTGCTTTTATGCTGTAATATACACACTGCAAATTTGCAATCCTGAATTTGAGCATCTAAGTTGAATAGGAAACCAGACACAAAAATAAATAGCAGACTTGCCATGCAAAACAACACACTCCAAATAGATGTTATACCCAAAGAGCCCCATAGATTTAAAATTGCTAAAGAACCCCCCCCCCCCACCCCCGTGTGTTTATCAATGTTTCTGCTACATCGTCTAACACCTTTCAATTTTGATGCATTTTACCCACAATGCACCATCTGCTAAGCTCACAACACAAGCACTCTATTTCTCGGTCCAACCCAAGTGTTATTCCATCTGTCTCCTGGCAATTTTTTTCCCATAAAGCAATGGCACTTCATAGGAACCCAACTATAATTCTAGCTGCGCATCTTTGATTTCGGGGTGCAGTCGGGTTGCAGGTGTGCGGCTGCATTCTTTAGAGATTCAACAGGCGTACGCTCGCATCCACCTGTCTTTTTCCTCTGCATCATCCACAGCAACCACAGAAGGAAAAAAGCTGGAAAACTTCACAGATGCAACAACTTCTCAAGTTTATTTATATCTGTTGCTTATTAGTTAACACAAGCACAGCTTTTGCCTCTGTGACTAATGTTGTGTGCCACAGTGACTGCTGATGTCTTGATCATCACTTTGCAGTTTATCCTAATTAAAGGGATATTCTGGGTTCAATACAAGGTAAATGACAGCATTTGAGGAATGTTGATTAAACCATAAAAAAGGAATTGACTCATCTGATTTTAACCAAAAACCAAAACATTTTGACATACTGTACATACACTCACCTAAAGGATTATTAGGAACACCATACTAATACTGTGTTTGGAACACCATACTAATACTGTGTTCGCCTTCAGAACTGCCTTAGTTCTACGTGGCATTGATTCAACAAGGTGCTGAAAGCATTCTTTAGAAATGTTGGCCCATATTGATAGGATAGCATCTTGCAGTTCGCCTTTGGCTAAGCCCCGCCCCCCTTAGTTACTGTTGCTACTTCTGATAAACAAACTTCATCTGGGCTCTGGTATCAACATCAGCTTATGCTGTGTGACAGCTCTTCCTGCTAAAATTTTATCAAACTTTTATAAAGCAGCAAATAAAGTGTCCGATAGAAGTAGGCAAAAAGGGCTGCAATATACGTTCGAAGGCTATATTTACGACATACAGGTGAAACGCAAGGAACAACAAGGCATCCAAATAGAGGCAAAAGCATACCGGTCACAGTCAAAAAATGAACCACCGCATATCCTACTAATCGAGATGGAGGCTGGGACTAACAATATCAAGGAGCAACACTGTTCATGCAAAGCTGGGTAGGTCTCTATTAAATTCTATAATCGTTATAACAAAGCAAACGGACTACGCGAGTATAACGTTGTATTTATTAGCAGCGTGTGCTAGACGACACTTGTCAGGATTCGACTTCGGTTTTGGGAAGGGAAAAAAACGGACACCCCCCTCCAACCTCTCTGGGAAACGCGTATCTGTGTTACAAATGCCCCAGCCACAACGTTTAACCATATTTTTGATAAAACTACGACGGTAATAGCCTGCCGAGACCAAACATATGAGACGCCTGTGTTAAAGTCAATGGAGCGCTGTGAAAAAGTGTCGGACCACTGTGCGAGCTCGTTCTTGGCTGCGCTGTGATTGGTCAATCTACATTCTAGGGTGTGGCTTAGCCAAAGGCGAGTTGATGGAGATTTGTGGGATGCACATCCAGGGCACGAAGCTCCCGTTCCACCACATCCCAAAGATGCTCTATTGGGTTGAGATCTGGTGACTGTGGGGGCCATTTTAGTACAGTGAACATTTAGTACATTGTCATGTTCAAGAAACCAATTTGAAATGATTCGAGCTTTGTGACAAGGTTGCATTATCCTGCTGGAAGTAGCCATCAGAGGATGGGTACATGGTGGCCATAAAGGGATGGACATGGTCAGAAACAATGCTCAGGTAGGCCGTGGCATTTAAACGATTCCCAATTGGCACTAAGGGGCCTAAAGTGTGCCAAGAAAACATCCTCCACACCATTACACCACCACCACCAGCCTGCACAGTGGTAACAAGGCATGATGGATCCATGTTCTCATTCTGTTTACGCCAAATTCTGACTCTACCATCTGAATGTCTCAACAGAAATCGAGACTCATCAGACCAGGCAACATTTTTCCAGTCTTCAACTGTCCAATTTTGGTGAGCTCTTGCAAATTGTAGCCTCTTTTTCCTATTTGTAGTGGAGATGAGTGGTACCCGGTGGGGTCTTCTGCTGTTCTAGCCCATCCGCCTCAAGGTTGTGCGTGTTGTGGCTTCACAAATGCTTTGCTGCATACCTCGGTTGTAACGAGTGGTTATTTCAGTCAAAGTTGCTCTTCTATCAGCTTAAATCAGTCGGCCCATTCTCCTCTGACCTCTGGCATCAACAAGGCATTTTCGCCCACAGGACTGCCGCATACTGGATGTTTTTCCCTTTTCACACCGTTCTTTGTAAACCCTAGAAATGGTTGTGTGTGAAAATCCCAGTAACTGAGCAGATTGTGAAATACTCAGACCGGCCCGTCTGGCACCAACAACCATGCCACGCTCAAAATAGCTTAAATCACCTTTCTTTCCCATTCTGACATTCAGTTTGGAGTTCAGGAGATTGTCTTGACCAGGACCACACCCCTAAATGCATTAAAGCAACTGCCATGTGATTGGTTGATTAGATAATTGCATTAATGAGAAATGGAACAGGTGTTCCTAATAATCCTTTAGGTGAGTGTATAATATAAATGTATTAATTTTATTAATATAAAAATAAATGAAAATAATTTGATAGTTTTTAATATCAAGCAGCATAACGGACAGTTCTTGTAAAACTAAAATAACTACAAGCAGATGAGACTGTTACAAAAGTGTGCAATGTCCGTGTCTACTATCACATCAAGAATAAGGTGAATAGGTGTAGACATTTAGTGCAGACGCGTGCAGCCGGTATCACATTTGCTCATGTCAGACACATGCACAAGTAAATGCATTGAAACATACTCTCAGATAGCTCTCAGTGGATGTGGTGCCATCTCAGGGCCTGTAATTAATGTGTGATATGTGGTTATGCTAGTGTCAATCATTTGTAATCTGTACAGCCATTAAGGGGCAAACTTGTCAGAGCGATTGATCTGCGGCGCCTCTCAGACGCTGTTTTATTCTCCCGCAGTGAAAAGGCCGTGGCATTTGATTGACAGCGTGTCTCTGCCTGCGTAACAACTCGCTAGCTAATGTTCACACTATAAGCAAAAGGCATCTTTCTCTGATAATCATGGACTGGTTCTGCCAGATATGTTATGGGTATGTCGCGGTTTAAAAATGGGAAAATGTAATAGTTTTATATATAGATGGCTGGATGTGGAGTACCTTGATGGACGAGGATGCTGCGTTGTTTACTGGCTTACACAACATCAGGACTTGAAAGGTGTTGCTCGAAATTTGGCACGCTAATACTACTGATGATGATGATGATGATATTGTCAATCAAATGAAGCATTCCTTTTAAAAGGAATATAAATAAACTGAAAAGGTGAAAAAGCTTTAAAACCAGCATTTTTCAGCTGATGGTTTGTGACCCAGTGATTTACCAATCTAATTTGAGTGGTTAAAAAATGATTGTTAAATAATACAATACACAATTAATACAGCTTACAAAATAACTGTGGTAAATATATATATATTGATAAATATATATTGTAGATATATATATAGATCAATATATATAGATATATATATATTGATAAATTAATAAATTAATTTGAGTAGTAGTATTATTTACGCATGCGCCACGTGTCTAGTGTATTTTGATTCATGTTTGTATTCCAGCTCTAGTGTTTGAGGGTACATTTACACGACAACGATATGCTTAAAACGGAGAAGATTTTCCTTTGAGTTTTCCGCGTACAGACCCCACGATTGTCAAAACGATCCCCATTCACACGGATCCGAGAAAACAAATAAAAACACGTAATACGCATGTGCATGGCGTCATCCTCTTCAGAGATTCGCATTTTTGTAGTTTACACAGAGACCGTTTTCAAAAACTTGCACTTTGAAACACGTTTTTAAAACGTTGCGGTTTCAGGCACCCAAAACGCTGGTGTCGTGTAGACGAACGGCCAAAACGCATAAAAAGTTTTGCGTTTTTAGTTGAAAACGGTGTCGTGCAAACAGCCCCTTACTGTCAGTCTGTGAATGAGTTCAGTTCTCCTCCGTTCTCTCCCTGTTTGTCATAGCATATTAGCTTGGATGTTCTGTTCTTGCAAAGAGTCTGTTCATAAGTGTTTTGTTTCTTCTATGTTCTTGAAAATAAAAGCTAAGCTGTTGCAACTACTGTAGATCATCACCTCATCTCTGTTACTTAAATGCACGAATGTTTCTCCAATAATAATTACATATCCGGGTCTTTGGTGACCCGGATCGAACATGGATGGATCTCTAACTGCCTCAATAGTATAAAACTCTCCTCATATGTTAATAACAATTACAAAAGAATAAAATAAAGCTTTTTTTTTCACAGTCACTCTCTTCTGGAAAAATTATGCAAAAGTATTGAAGAAATATTCCCTTGACTAACTAGCCTCTGACTAACAAGTGTCTCTATTTGTAAGTAAATACAGAAATACAGGAAAACTTCTATACAATATAAACAATGGATATTCATGGCACTCCATTCAAAAAAAAAAAAGCACAAAAGCTTCATGTGACCCATGATAAGACGAAACAAAATCAAAAGGAAGGAACACAGGGGGGGGGGGGACATCTAAAAACCTCACTGATGCAAGTCTGGTGAAGGTCTGCCTGATGTAACATCTTAAATTAACATATCAGTTGCACTACCCAGTCTGAAGGCCGAGGAAGTTATGCTAATCGACTCTAAGACGAGTGCATTCACTTTTAAATGTTCAACCCATTGGGAGATCTCCAAAGAGAAGCTGTTGTACGTATAATAGTCAATGCATTGAGAGACATGTTATTCTTCTGTCGCTTTGAAGCACATTGTGGGGAAGGTTCTTTTGTTTACAAATGAATAGTTGAGACTCTCTCATGTCATGGTATCTTACTGCTGCTAGTATTGAGTCCTTGTCAGATATTTTCACACCATTCGCTGTTGGCCAGTCAATTAGGGGGGTGGGTAAAGCCCCAGAGAACCGTTCAAACCAGAGCCCCATTTCATTTAACAGCGTTCTGTTGTTTTCCACTATTGTGCATGGCTTGGCTCTGTAAAGATCTGTCTGAGCTACTATAGACTTCACCCAGCACTGTCAGTCTGACAGCATAGAAAGCGATGTTGTAAGCTGCCCTTCGATGCAGATCTAGGACTTTGAATGCAGTGGAGACCGTAAAGCTGACCTTAGAACGAAAGCTGAAAGGACCAAAATAGTATAACTAGGGTGACCAGATTTCTCGGAGTTGAATACGGGACCGACACAGAAACGGGGGGGGGTCTCTCCCTCTCGCTCTCTCCCTCTCTATCGTTCGCGCGCTACACGGGCACACACACACGCAAGGTCTCTCGCTCTCTCCCTCTCTGTCATGCGCGCGCTACACGGTTTTGAACATAACATACATACATATTCACGTAGCCTTTCGAAAACGAAACCTATAATATATAAAAATATATATTAACGATGAAATACGGGACAAAACATGATTTTTTCATAATAAGTCGGGACACTAAAATTAGAGTTGAAATACGGGACTGTCCCGGGAAAAACGGGACGTCTGGTCACCCTAAGTATAACAGGAGAATGTAGACAAACGGTGAAAACTTGCTGCCCTAGATAAAACCTGACCTGCACAGACAGGAAATATGGGACACAATGTTTAGATAAGCATTTTAAGAAAAGGTACATCATAATTATGTTATTTATATATACAGCGGGTAAAATAAGTATTGAACATGTCACCATTTTTCTCAGTAAATATATTTCTAAAGGTGCTATTGACATGCAATTGCCAACTGATGTTGGTAACAACCCATGCAATCCACACATGCAAAGAAATCAAACCACAGATGTCCATAAATTAAGTTATGTGTAATAATGTTAAACGACATAGGGGGAAAGTATTGAACACAGGAAGAAAGGGGAGGTGCAGAAAGGCTAGACAATCAGTAATTAGAAAGCCATCCTGCCCTTTGTCAGTGCAAATTAATATCAGCTGGTTCAGTCCAAAAGGATGGCCTATAAAAAGGTGTCTCATTACCAAGGTATCACACAAGAAACATGTCAAAACCTCTGAATGTTCCAGTGAGCACTGTTGGGGCCATAATCCGGAAGTGGAAAGAACATCATTTCACCTTTAATCGGCCACGACCAGGTGTTCCTCGCAAATTTTCTGACAGAGGAGTGAAAAGAATTATCAGAACAGTTGTCCAAGAGCCAAGGACCACTTGTGGACAGTTTCAGAAAGACCTGGCGTCTCATTTATATAACTGTGTGTGTGCGTAGGATCATTACTAAACGTGTACGTGCACCCGAAAGCCAAAAATGGCTTGCGCAAAAAAAATATTCAGACTTATAAAACTGTGCGTACGCCAGAACCTGCGCAGAATTCACTTTATAAATCCCAGTCAGCGGAAGATTGTGCGCACAAGCGTCTCCACCCCGAAATAACCATATATGGAGACTACAACGACTAGTTTTACTATGCATATCCTCATCTGCATATAATTTGCATATGGTTATTCATCCACGTGATACCATGTTTAACGGTAGGCTAAAAGACATTAGGAAAATATGAAATACGGATGTGCCGTCACATTACATTAATACAAATAATTTAGTAGCCTATCCTTGCCTTGTTTTGGAATAAATCAATCAAATAGTGTAAAATACATTTCAGAGCAAGTTTTTCTCAATCTTTTCCACTGGCCAAACAGTATTTTTAATTGATTTATATTTTTAATGGAAACAAATCGACCTTGTTGTGCATTATTTGCACAAAACTATTTTCTCAGACAATCTGCTATTATCATGATAAGCAATTATCTCTGAAGTTAAAACATTAAAAAACAGCATGCCAGAGGAAAAGTGTTCAAAAGGATTGCATTCACAACCAATATTTATATTTTTTGAGTATAAAAAAATATTGTAACTTCTCAGTAATGATTTCGTGTAGTTTAAGTGTTTAACTTCATTAATGAGAATGGTATGTTTAATCTAAATGCTTATATCAGAAGTAAAACATAGTTTAAATCATTATTTTATGTATTTAAACTGTTATAGTGAACATGCACTGTTTTTATGATTAGGACTCATAGTGAAGATTTACGTTCATCTGCCGTTAGATAGTATATGCGTCACTAGTATATGTAGTATATGTTTCACTAGCCTAAATGCGCTCGCTGGCACGGACATTTAAGAAGGGATGGATATTTGCTTCAAGTGATAGGCTTGGTGAGTGAAATTATATTTGTATTATCTTTCTGTATGTATAATTTGATTTTGATGTTCTGTCTAAAAGTGACCAATAAGAAATTTAACTCCAACTCACCATCGGTGTAGCCAAACTGCTCCATCTCCAAAACGTTTGTACGCATGGGTCAGAGTTTGCGTGCAGGTGCACAAATGGCCCCGTCAAGTTTGTTTTTATAAATCACAACTTATGCGTCGGAAGTGGCGTACGCCTCTTCCAGGGCCTGTTTTGTGCATACGCAATGGTTATAAATGAGGCCCCTGGTATTAGCAGGTACAATTGTTTCAAAGAAAACAATACGTAATGCACTCAAACACCATGGCCTGTATGCACGCTCACCACACAAGACTCCATTGCTGAAGAAAAAGCATGTTGAAAAAGTCATTTGGACAAGCCTGTGAAATACTGGGAGTCTGGTAAGATGAGACCAAAATTGAACTCTTTGGATGCCATAACACACACCATGTTAGAAGGAGAAATGGCACTGCACATCACCCCAAAAACACCATACCAACAGTGAAGTTTGGAGGTGGTAACATCATGGTGTGGGGCTGTTTTTCAGCATATGGTATTGGCAAACTTCATATAATTGAAGGAAGGATGATAGGAAAAAAGACAATCTTGATAAAAATCTGCTGCCATCTACCAGGATGATGAAGATGAAGTGAGGGTGGACATTTCAGCAAGACATTGATCCCAAACACACAGCCAAGGAAACTCTCAATTGGTTTCAGAGAAATAAAATAAACCTGCTAGAATGGCTCAGCCAATCACCTGACTTGAATCCAATTGAAAATCTATGGAAAGAACTAAAGATCAGAGTTCATAGAAGAGGCCCACGGGACCTTGGAGACTGTTCATGTATAAGAATGGGCCAAAATCACACCTGAGCAATGCATGCGACTAGATTCTGTCATTACCAACAAAGGCTTTTATACGAAGTTTTAAATAAATTTCAGTAAGCATGTTCAATACTTTCCCCCTGTGTCATTTCACATTATTACACATAACTTAATTTATGGACATCTATGATTTGATTTCTTTGCATGTGTGGATTGCATGGGTTATTTCATGTCAACAGCACCTTTAGAAATATATTTACTGAGAAAAAATGGTGACGTGTTCAATACTTATTTTACCCGTTGTATATATAAATATACACTCACCGGCCACTTTATTAGGTACCCCATGCTAGTAACGGGTTGGACCCACTTTTGCCTTCAGAACTGCCTCAATTCTTCGTGGCATAGATTCAACAAGGTGCTGGAAGCATTCCTCAGGGAGTTTGGTCCATATTGACATGATGGCATCACACAGTTGCCGCAGATTTGTCGGCTGCACATCCATGATGCGAATCTCCCGTTCCACCACATCCCAAAGATGCTCTATTGGGTTGAGATCTGGTGACTGTGGAGGCCATTTTAGTACAGTGAACTCATTGTCATGTTCAAGAAACCAATTTGAAATGATTAGAGCTTTGTGACATGGTGGAAGTAGCCATCAGAGGATGGGTACATGGTGGCCATAAAGGGATGGACATGGTCAGAAACAATGCTCAGGTAGGCCGTGGCATTTAAACGATGCCCAATTGGCACTAAGGGGCCTAAAGTGTGCCAGGAAAACATCCCCCACACCATTACACCACCACCACCAGCCTGCACAGTGGTAACAAGGCATGATGGTTCCATGTTCTCATTCTGTTTACGCCAAATTCTGACTCTAACATCTGAATGTCTCAACAGAAATCGAGACTCATCAGACCAGGCAACATTTTTCCAGTCTTCAACTGTTCAATTTTGGTGAGCTCTTGCAAATTGTAGCCTCTTTTTCCTATTTGTAGTGGAGATGAGTGGTACCCGGTGGAGTCTTCTGCTGTTGTAGCCCATCCGCCTCAAGGTTGTGCGTGTTGTGGCTTCACAAATGCTTTGCTGCATACCTCGGTTGTAACGAGTGGTTATTTCAGTCACTGTTGCCCTTCTATCAGCTCGAACCAGTCTGGCCATTCTCCTCTGACCTCTGGCATCAACAAGGCATTTCCGCCCACAGAACTGCCGCTCACTGGATGTTTTTTCTTTTTCGGACCATTCTCTGTAAACCCTAGAGATGGTTGTGCGTGAAAATCCCAGTAGATTAGCAGTTTCTGAAATACTCAGACCAGCCCTTCTGGCACCAACAATCATGCCACGTTCAAAGTCACTCAAATCACCTTTCTTCCCCATACTGATGCTCGGTTTGAACTGCAGGAGATTGTCTTGACCATGTCTACATGCCTAAATGCACTGAGTTGCCGCCATGTGATTGGCTGCTTAGAAATTAAGTGTTAACGAGCAGTTGGACAGGTGTACCTAATAAAGTGGCCGGTGAGTGTATATATAATTTATTAAAACATTTTTTTTTTTTAAACTTAAATGGGTCCTATAATGCCCTTTTCATTAGATGTAAAATAAGCCTCTGATGTCCCCAGAGTGTGAATGTGAAGTTTTAGCTCAAAATACCAGCATGTTAAAATTGTCACTTTTTGAGGGTGAGCAAAAACGCACTTGCTGCGTCCCAATTCGCCTACTTATACTACGCCCTAAAAGTATGTACTCTTTTTGTGAAGAAAAAGTACATACTTTTGAGTGTGTAGCAAAAGAGTAGGCAAGCTTTGGGACATAGCCTACTACTTCGTCATCTTTAACGGACAGATCTGTCGCGTGCTGCGTGCATCCTGTCACCGTAAACTGCCCTGTTAATCATCTCGTCACAGTTAAAATCCTCCATTCAATCTAAGTTAATTTCTTACGGTTTCGGAGAGAAATGTTGTAGCACGTTCATCTGCCAGTCGTGGGTCTTTCATGCCAACATATCTTTGCAAAAGTTCACAATGCTGCTGCAGATGCAATATAATGTGGACAACATTGAATAAATACATTTTCGTCAGGTTAGATACTGATAATTAATCACTCAAACCCCTTTATCTAAACCTCTCTACATAACCGTCGGACTCACGCGTCCTCCATGTCTGTGGTTTTTGAACACTTTTCACTTAGCCGTTAGAGTGTGCATCGATCTGCACTTCGGATTCTGACCGGAAATAGTAGACCATCCGGGTCTCTTTGGAACACTCATTTCAACACACTACGATTTGGGACGTACTAATTCTATTTTTGAATACTATTTAGGACGGATAGTATGCGAATCGGGAGTACACAGCAACTGTTTTTGTGTGTCCCTTTAAATGCAAATGAGCTGCTGCTCCCGGCACAGAGGGCGGAGCTTCAAGAGCTCATGTGTGTGTTACTTCATTGCTTCACACAGACACTCACTGAAAATGTCAGACACTGTTCAGCCTTTTATGTTCAAACCGGAGTCGGACAAAGATAGAGAGACTCAAGAAGAAGTGACGTAGAATGCAACAGGACATTTCTGAATGCTTAGTTGATGAATTTATGTAGCTGATATGGAGTTAACGATCTTCTAGTCATTGATTAGCATATTCTGTCATGATAATATATAAATCGTGTTCTTGGGGGTGGGGTTTATGTAAATAAACCTTCAAAATGGAAAAAAACAACAACTTGAGGATGCGATCACATTCAAGGCTTAACACCCGGCTCTGTCTCTTCTAATTCTCTCTGTATCTTTCTGGAGAGCGTGTCATGATACCTTATGAATTTCTATACTTCAATTTCTCCCTTATTCTCTCAATCTGTTATCCCCCATCAACCCTCCCTCTCTCTCCCTGTCTGTCTCTCTGGGGAGGTATTTCAGCTTTGTGAATGATGCGGGAGGTCAGGGAGCACCTGAGGAGTTATCCACAGGCATTTACGAGCCGTCCCGTGAGGCAGCCACCCCAGGAGAGAGGTCAGAGAGCTGGAGAACTACAGTGCTGACAGTGTGACTGGGGTTTGAATATGGCCAATGTGTTTTGTATTCACACAAAGACTGATGGGAAGCAAAAAGGTTACACATGGACAAATATATTGCCAGAACATGCTCACAAAAATAGCATATAGGGTATATATTTGGAATGACATACTATATTTTCACAAGGTATGTGTTTTATTTATAATTTACAATCAGTTGGTTCTGTGGCCAGTTGTATAAACTGCTTAGACTAGTCTTTAAAATTAGTCATCTCATTTTTTTTCTTCAAGAGTGTTTATAACATTTTGAAGTCAGTTATGCCCCTCGCATAACTGATGCAGTTTACACGACACCATTTTCAACTAAAAATGTAAAACTTTATGCTTTTTGGTCGTTCACAATTACACAATAACAGCGTTTTGGGGGCCGGGAAAACACAAACCTTTGAAACGGGTTTCAAAGTGCAAGTTTTTTGAAAACGATACCTTTATCGTCTCAGTGTAAACGTGAATTTGTAAAAAAGTGACGTCATGCTTATGTGTATTACGTGTTCAGTCTATAAGCACAAAGTGTTTCTTTACAAAGTGACATCGCCAACTACTGGCCTGGCAGCAGAATACAGCGTGTTCAGTCATTTTTGCGAATCCGTGTGAACGGGGATCGTTTTGACGATGGTGACGTCTGTATATTAGTTTTGTATTGTATAGTTTTGGATTTTTCAGCAACTCTTTCTGCAGGTTACATTATTATGCCAGTAGGAGGCAACATCTATATGAGCGAGTCGTTAAATCTTCATTCAAATGATTCTTTCAAGCATTCAGGCAGTGAATTATCAGCTCAATCGATTGGCTTAAAAACGCTGATTCACTCAGAAATGAATCACCTATGGAATGACACAAGTGACTCTTTATCATTGAGCCAATGAATTATTCACTTCAATTGATTTGTTCAAAAACACTCATTCAGAAATGAATTACAGCTAGTCTCTGTTTAGAACTATGCTTTTTTATCGTTGACTGAGTAAAAAGCAGACAAAGTAACTGGCAATATTGTGTCTAAAATATAAGTTTCTCAAAATTAGCATTTTGTTTATTAAACTGTTGAATGCAAGCAATATCACATTTGAAATAATACCTTTTTTTTTACTTCTGAATATCACTACTTTGGTATGATGCTGCTTTATCGGGAACAACAGCTCTCAATCGTGATGTTGTTTGAAAAATATTCTAATTTCTATAATAATTAATTTTTTGATAATACTTAGACCCCACACCGTAAGAAAAATGGATAAGGTACATTCATTTTCAGATAGGAAATGATCTGTTAAGTTTACAGATATTTAACCCTTATCCAAAAAACCCAACACAAATAAAAACATGGGGAAAACACCAGTGTAAAATCCACATGCTTCGAAAAATTCCTTCATTTAAAAATGAAAAAAAAAAAAAACCACACGAAATGCAAACTTTCATATTCTATTTTTTTTTGGTACAAGTAGTGCGATGTACAGTAACTAAGTAATAATCCATTCCTAAAATTCTTAAATGCACAAAACCCTTGCTATTGCTGTTTCCGTCATATAAATATGGCGTAATATTTCTTCTGTTTATCTCTTTATCATGCTTGGACTGGGTGTTTTTTAGTCTTTTTTAGCCTTTTTAGTGCATTGTTTATTCTTTATTATCTCTTTCGAAGGAACATTATGAAGGAAATTCTGTAAAATGTCAAGTTTTGTATAAAAAAAAACAGATTAAAAAATCTGACAGTGAAAAATGCTCAGTCTTTCAGACAGGTGTTTGTTTTCGACTCCTCAAGACAAGACACAAAAGATGCTTCAAGTGAGTCACAGTGATAAACCAGAGTGTTTATCTGATTGTGAATGTGTCAGATTGTCAGAAGTATGTGACAATGATATGCACTCAGCTGAACAGATTAATGCTTTTTTTTGATGGAACAAAGCAATACACTCTCATAAGAAAACATCACTCTAGTGACTCTTATTTTGGAACATCACTGGTGAACTTGTTTTGGAGAATCTCATGCGTTGATCCAATCCAAAGCTTTTGAAAATGGTTTTACTTGTTCTCACTGTTTTTTGGTTGTTGTTTTTACATATATTGTACAATGAAATCAGATGCAGATTTTTACTGTCAAATAGCCTGGTAATACCAGACTCTGCTACTTCACTTTGCTTCGTAGACAGAGTCTGGAATGGCATAATAGAGAAGTGTTTTCTCTCTCGCTAGGGGGCGCTTGTCTGAAGTTTAAAATCATTGGTTACCCGTAAGCCAATCAGATAAGTTTATATATGACGTATGTTATGCGCCGACACAGCCGCATAGAACCACAGACATCATGCATCGAACTCAAATCTATGATCGAACTTCAACTGTAAACACTTGATGATGCGAGCGAAATACCAAAGTGAACATGGCTGTAAACGACTTTTGCAGATTATGCGAAGTTAATCTACGCATCCACGGTACAATCAGGGCCTCTAAACTGATATTTGACAGTGGAGAGAAACAAAAAAAATATTTGCAGCCAACTGTCAAAGTTAGGATTAGTTCTGTTAAACACAGCTCTTTGTTCATCTCGAGTCTGTCGGAAATGCTGCAACTTAATTGCAAGATTACAGCATGTCATGGCAATATTTAAGACCTGGAAAAGAAAGGAGACACTGACCTGTCAAAAGGCTCCCCAGTTTCTCGCTGACGATCGGTAATAGTTGATAAATTAAACTTTTCCCAAAGGGAGTAGGGCCAGTGGTGTAGTGCAGGGTATACGCAGGTATACGGCGTATACCCACTTCTTTTTCAGTCGGCATTGCGTATACCCACTTCTAAATCCCCTCTGATGCGCATCATATTTAGTTGCTAATCCAATCTCATGAATAAAAAACACCCAGGGTCGTACCCCTAATATTAACTCTAATTTGTTGCTGCAATGATTCTTCCATCGCGACGATAACTGACCACATCTGATCTGCTTCAGCACTCAAACACCCGCTCGTCAATGTCAAAATGTTTGAGACCAATCAAAGCAAGCAGGATTTTTGTTCACAGAAGCGCGAGCCGAGCGCGAATCCCAACGCGACGCTTCACTTCAGTTAACGATCATACAGTGCGAGATAAGATGCAAGTAGCTAAAATATACGGCTGGTTTTCGATAGAAGTTTTAAATGACCGACAGAAGACAGTGGAGGACAGTTGATCAAAGACAGTGGAAATTATAAGCTCAATTTAACAACACAAGCACCCTATTAAATATATTGCCATTATTATTGTATAAATATATTTGTATAACGTTACCTCGAATGTGTTCGACTTTTCACTGTTTGTATCACTCCGCTTGTCTGTGTTTGCGCAACTTGCATCATTAAGCCAGAAGGCGGCGACAAGTGACTGTCTTTATGAGTGAGCAATTGAATCATTAATTAAATGAACAGATTAGTCCAAAAACATTGATTAATTTAGGAAAGAAAAAGTAGCTGAAACTGGAACTGATTATCAAGTTTAAGAATCTGATTGAATACTTCATGCTTTTAAAGCTACTGTTGTCCATTTTTTTGGCCATCAAAACACCTTAAAATGCTCATGTCGAGATCAGGAAAATCACAATTTCCCTGGGGGGGATATAGCAATATAATTAATGGGACCGGGGTATTTAGAAAACCCTACGGCCCTGATATGCAAGAATACTAGTGATTCTATATGTTCTATTGTATTCATTATATTCTACAGTCTTGCATATTCAATACTAATGCAAGACTAGTCTTACGTCACTGTCTATAACAAAGAGCGTTCATCCTTTGCTGGGACGCTTAAAAAAAATATTGGGGGCATAAATTAAGAGTATACCCACTTCTCCAGGCACCACTACACCACTGAGTAGGGCCACAACATCACCTCCATTCAAAATGTTTAATGCACACTCTTCTTGTTCGGGCTTCAGTTTGCTAATGCCGGGAATATTCTCCACAACAGAGCGAATTGCATCCGCAGTCGTTTTCGATTTCCCTGACCTAATCTTAAACTCGGCGCTTAGCGACTACGTCACAGCTTTTAGCTCGTCCTCTGTTCGTTGATTGGCCGGCTGTTTTCAGGCCGGAGGAAAACGGATAGATAGGCCGCTGTCTCAGACTGAGTACAGAAGCGAAATGAAATTGAGCGGAAGTACGAAGTCTGACGTAGTCAGGCTAACTGTCAAACTCCAAAATGAGAAAAGTGTCATAAAAGTGGCCCATGGCGGAGGGGGTATTTCCCTGCTAAATTGTGTTTTTTTTGTCACTTTTGAATTAAATTATCGAGATTTGACATATATCTGCCTGACATAGGTGTGGGTTAATGATACGTGCTATACCGTTCAAAAGGTTTTTTTGGGAAAAAAAGTATCTCAAAAACGGTAATATTGGGAAATATTATTACAATTGTTTTCTATTTAAACATATTTTAAAATGTAATTTATTCCTGTGATGTAAAGCTGAATTTTCAGCATCATTACGCCAGTCTTCAGTGTCACATGATCCTTCAGAAATCATTGCGCTAGGGGTGAGCGATATGGCAAAACATATAATAACACTTTTTGTCATGTTGGTTTTTAAGATGTTAGTCACAGAGCAGTACAGTTATCTATTTTAAAAATGTAGCTTTGCAAGATAACAAAATGAAGAAGAAAAAAGTAAATCAGAAAAATGATTGACAGACCATTTAGGCCACAGTAGAGGTAGGCAATATGACAAATCTTATTTTATCTTTGGAGTCATTCAAACCTGTGATAATATAGAATACAGAGTTGAATTGCACATTGTGCCTCAAAGTATTGCTTCAGTATTGTGGGTTCATAAAACAACCAATAATCACAACATAAAAGAATTGGACATAAATAGCATGACAAAAACAAACAATTCAATGAATATTGCAATGGTGCAAAGTCCCTGAAGCTGAAATGAATTCTCTGTCATCTCATTCAACAGGAATGATAAAGCTGACAACACACAGAACTTTGAGAATGACATGTCTGTTATCAAGAGCAAAATGCTGGAATGATAGAATGTGGGTATAATTTATTTTTGTCATTTATTTAGACAACTCCCGCAACAAACAAGAAACAACAGTTGAATTCTTTAGCAGCGACATTGATGATATATTTTTCTTCAATTTAAAAAGGAAGATTACAGAGGAGAAGCCAATGCTGTGCCTGAAGGAGAATGAAAGTTTTGTCATCTCTCAACGATCTACCATGCAACATTTTTAATCTCAACTCTTCCAGAAACACCCAAAGCTGGAAGATTTGCACACCAAACATATGTTTCAGGAAAGGGGGTCTGTAATACCTGGCGAAAGCTGTCTGGCGGGCTGATGGCACCAAAAGTATGTACACAGTCCTTGAGCACAGTGTCATAAGACACCAGGAAAAGTAACACTTTTAAGAAAGTCTCTCTTTTAAGAGCCCTCCAGAAGCAAATTGGTAAAATATCTACTTCAATACACTGGATTATTTGCCATTTTTGAATGGAGAAAATGCTTGCTAACCTGTAAAACCTTGAATCCATGGTTTCAGCCAATTGACTGCGGACAAAACATTCTCATCAGTTCAGGCCAAAGTCCTAGATAGATTTCTTCATAGAATTTATTCTGACATGTTTGAAATTCAACAAACCTTTTGCTTGCAGCATATCAAGGCCAGAAACCTCTCTGAAGGCTTTTTAATAGCTTTAACCCTTGTGTGTAAATGTAAAAAAAGATATTGTAGGTCCACAATGGACAAAAATATCTGTGTCAAAAAACTGTCATACAAATTTGAAGTTTGGGAGCAGAGGCTTAAGTTTGGTCTCATTTTAGAGAAGACCCATAGCAGATTATTGTTGAAATAAAACCAAAGTTTAAAAAGTGAAACCAAAAAAAGAGTTATGGAGGTTTATAAGTTTATGAAAATGATTTATGAACATTATTTTATATAAAATATATATTTTATGAAACCTGTTGAACTCTAAAACTGCTAGAAAATCAATGGTATAAATATAAAAAAGTTGTGTTCCATATTTGAAGTTGATATCTCAAAAAATGAGCTTTCAGAAAGATTTTGTTTGGGCGCCAGCAAAAAATGGCACTAACTGGTAAAACAATAGCAAAAAAAAAAAAAGATAATTTTGAAGCCTAAATAAAGCACATCCATCCATCATAAAAGTAATCCATACGACTCCAATGGATTAATAAATGCCATCTGAAGCGAAGCGATGGATTTTTGTAAGAAAAATATCCATATTTAAAACTTAATAAACTATAATCACTGGCTTCCGGCAATGGCCGTATACACGTTCATGAGAGAGTCGAGTTCAAGCGGAAGGGTGACCTCTGACCCAACTTATGACTACATACCGTTTCAATAATATTGCCACGAGATGCAAACAATATGCATGTTACCATTATTTTAAAATCGCAAACACATTTTTATGTTTTAGAAACATTTCCATGAACATGCAATGCTATAAACCCAAAATTGACTGTAAATATGATGATTTAACAGCAACATCAAATAATTGATTTAACAATATAATTAATGTTAGGAATTTTGTCAAATTATAAGCTTCAAGATTTTGTTTTCAAATCTTCAAAAATTGGCCCCATTCACTTCCTTTGAAAATGCCTTACTGTAACCTACATTTTTGCTTCAGTTGCAACATTATGCAACAACTACTATTGATTGTGCATATTTTATATTGAACCCAGAATATTCCATTAATAGAAACAACCCAATTGAATCAAATAAAGTGAGGCTTGTTTGGTGTATCTTTAAGTTCATGGCCATGGTTGTTTCTGTAGCAATCTTTTTCCTCGCGGTTGCATAAAATGGCCATTTAGAGTCAGCTATTAGTATCATTAAAGACATCGAATGGCTTTTGTGGACTTTTGCTGGTCAATGAAACCTCAGTTAACCAGGCTTAGCGAGTGAGCAGGGATCAATTGCTATTTCTTCTGCCAGATTCCCAGAGGCTCCTTTATTGTAAAAGGGCCTGAGCTGGAGTTCTTTAGAGGAAAGGCAGAAAGCTGAGCCTAAACCACCATCTGTTTTTAATGAATCATCAAGAAGTGGACCTGACTAGCCTGACACCTCTCTATAAGACAATGTTTCAGGTGTTGACCTTATCCACAGTTCTGCTCTGATCCTGATGAGACTAGACACAGTGTCAGCCACCCTTGTCCATTCAGAAAATAAGACACTTTAGTGCCATGTCGCCACAGCATTAATGTGTGTCATTTTTTGAGCGAGTAAGCATGACTGTCTCCAAGCACATTGCAGTATGGCTGAGATATTCCATGTTTTATCACTAAAAGTTTAGAGACAGAAGTGAAAAGGATTCTACATTGACATAATCAGTCTTTTTGCATCCATGCTTACAAATCACACTTCGAACACGTAAACTACTGTTGAAAAGTTTGGGGTCAGTAAGAATTGTTTTATGTTTTTGAAAGTCTCTCACCAAGGATGTTTTTTTTTTTAAAAATCAAAAATACAGTAAAACCGTTATATTGTGAAATATTAAAATAACTGTTTTCTATTTGAATATATATATATTAAAAAAAGTGAATTTTCAACATCATTACTCCAGTCGTCAGTGTCACATGATCCTTCAGAAATCATTCTAATATGCTGATTTGCTCGTCAAGAAACATTTCTTATTATTATCAATGTTGAAAACAGTTGTGCTCCTTGATATATTTTCGCAAACCATGATATTTTTTTTAGGATTCTTCAATTATAGAATGTTTAAAAGAACAGCATTTATTTGGAATATAAATCTGATGTAACATTATAAATGTCTTTACTGTCACTTTTGATTAATTTAATGTGTCCCTGCTGAATAAATACATTTCTTTAAATACAAATATTACTGACACCAAACTTCTGAAAAGTAGTGTATATAAATGTAAACAACATTCAGATGCTATAAAACACAACAAATCCATACAAATTATCCTTCAAAAGACTAATACAAAGTGTGGACAGAAATATTTGATATATTTACAAGCTCTAGCTAATTTCACTTTGCTGGATGTCAATTCTGTTCACACACTTTCAATGGGTTTTCTTTAAGGACCGACTACGAACATGAATCACTGCCAAATAAAAGGACACCTTTAAAAGTCAAAAGTCTCACAGGCAATTCTTGGTCGCAAGATGTGACAATGGCCGTCTTTGAACCTCTCTCACTGTATGAAGGAGGACCACCGTTTAGGAACAGAAATCGCCATGATTGCCTTCTTTATGCAGCCTAAACAAGCAGAAAATACCCTTCACTGCTCAGTTTCTTATTGTACACTGAACAATTGCTACTCAATGAGACAATTGCTATTCAATGAGTTCTTCTACGGCAGTGCTGCGAAAACACCCTTTTGGAACCTTTATTTTTGGAGTAACAAGAACTGATGAGTCATTTTCAATAAGACCAGGTATGTGCATTAAGAAAGTAAATATGATCAACTGTGGTTTTTTACCACTGAAGGCTCATTATTTTGCTCAGAATCAGCATTGCTTACCTTCTGGTCATGGCTGTAGGCTAATGCCCAGTCCTCTTGTGTGTGATGGAAAAGCAGACTTAAAACGAAGAAGCTCAAGCGGTACTTCTGATAACTGGCACCCTCATCTGAGCTGATGAGAACACTGCTTTCAAACTCCGGGTCCGTCAGCACCATTATCTAAAAAAAATAAAAAAAATAAAAACAGAAGTTAACCCTGTCAAGCTCAACATATTAAAATAATAGTCTGAACCAACTCTTGGTCAAAAAGTAAGATGCAATGTAAATCAATAAGATCTTTATAACAGTATAGCAGACTACTGACATTAAATGCAAATACACTGAACAAAATTATAAACGCATTTTTGTTTTTGCCCCCATTTTTAGAGTGGCCTTTTATTGTGGCCAGCCTAAGGCACACCTGTGCAATAACCATGCCGTCTAATCAGCATCTTGATATGCCACACCTGTGAGGTGGATGGATTATCTCGGCAAAGGAGAAGTGCTCACTAAAACAGATTTAGACAGATTTGTGAACAATATTTGAGAGAAATAGGCCTTTTGTGTACATAGAAAAATTCTTAGATCTTTGAGTTCAGCTCGTGAAAAATGGGGGCAAAAACAAAAGTGTTGCGTTTATAATTTTGTTCAGTGTAAATATCAGTTGTCATTCTGTATCTCCCAATTATATGTCTGTCAGAGTGAACCGACAAGGGACAACTAAAACTCAGGGTTATGTATACAAAGGAGAATGATGTGTGTAAATCCCCACGGTATGACTATTTTGCTCTATTTAATTTTAATTTTTAGGTGAACTATTCCTCCAATAAGGCTTTAAACCTAAAGCTCAGACTAGGTCAAGGATGACCATTACTTCCAGTCTAAATGGAATAATAGTGACACACTGAGCAAACTGGTTCCACTTTAGAACTGACCTTGACTTCGTTTCCAAGCTCTTCCTAAATTGGTTCTGGCTGTAAGGCAACTCTGTGGATGGGCAAACCATTGAATTAAAACCCTTCTGGTACTGAATATGCTGCATTACAGAAAGTGTTTCTTTTTATGCCCGTGCTTGACTGGGCAGCTGTATATGATCTCCATGATAATTAAAGGGTAAGTACACCTGTCTGCACATTAAATGGGCTCGCACCTGAATGCCAGGCACGGTGTTCATTGTCATACGAGAATGCCTCAGTGCTAAAAACAGTTGCAGACATTTTCATTACGGATTTTTACTGCTTGGAAAAATGGCACGTATACTGTATATTCAAAGTTATACAAGTTTAAGTGGAAACTAACAGGCTCTAAAGCATTTCGTCGCACATTAATTTAACCGTGCACACTTATAGTTGACATCTAGACGTGTTAATATTTCGCAAGCAAACTGTGAAACATAAGCTCGAGACCTCCCTACCTCTATCGTCTCACTCTTTCTCTCGCCTCTTTCTCTCGTAAACGGCTGTTTTCTTCCCTCAACTGGATTTGAATTGGAAAAACAGTGGTGCATTTGTCACTGACAAAAATCCCACCTCTCTCTCCACAAGCTTTAACTACGAATCCTCCGGGGCGGTGATTTAGATAAATTGTTTTTCATTAAGCGGCAATAAACAGCCAGCCGAAACGCAGCCAGGATTTTGTTGGCCTGGGCCCCCGATTTTTACTGTTCATTATCATTATAAGAAGATGGAAAAGGGCCCCTTGTGTCTTCTGGTGTCTTTGGGCTTGTCAGATGCAATTCAGAGATTTTAGGGTCTAATTATTTTTCGTAATATTGCATTGAGTAGTAGCGTTTGTTATCGAAGGGAAAAGACTTTCGCATTATGTCTGGTTAACTTAGTGCTCAGGAAGAACAACTTCCAGTCAATCATCTGAAGCATAGGCACTGATTTATGTTATAACAGGTTATGTTGTAACGCTAAATATAACAATAGAATTGTGTGTATTACGACCCGCCGGGACCGAATGTGAGCTCCACCAATCAGAGAGGTTCCTGAATCTCAATCGATTTTTTGATTGGTTAAAATTACGGAGGATATCTTGTGGTTTTCCGTGTGTGCTCGGCAATTTTGCACCTATGATCTGAAGAATTTTCTTTTAATATTTAAATGAGTGGTCCTGAATTAAGGGTCCACTTGGGGGCCTCACCGAATTTACCTCAAGATGACTAAAAGGTTAAAAGGGTTAAAAATAAGACTAAACAAGCATGACAAAACAATAAAAAAAATCAATACATTTCTCATTTTATTAACCCCCTCAACTTTTTTTCCCAACAAGATTCCCACAGTCTTGGACAACATGGATATATAAGGGAATATTAAAAGTGATTTCTAGACCTGAAAATCTCATGTAAGTGAATAAACTCTTAAAATACCATTAAATATTTATTGTGGTAAAATAACATAAAAAAATCCCCATCCTGAATTATAAACAACTGGAAAAGATGAAAAGTGTTATGGACAATCAGGGACCTTGGAGACACAAATGTTGAGAAAGCGCTGCTATAAAGAACATAATGTGCACTGGAAAGGTTCCATGGATGTTAAATGTTTTTCATGGAACCATATGCCTTTATTTCAAGAATGTATATAGTCAGATGTACTGGACTATTTTACTTGACAGTGTTCTCATTGAGCTAAGCATAACATGCTTGCGCTAGCAATTCCCATTTTTCCCTGGAGATTAAATTAATGGGTGGAGATCTTCACCCTTTACTGATGTAATATATGGATACTGGATATGCTGTAATGAAAGTTCAAAATTTGCACAAATGTGCTACTTTTTTTTAGTATGCGAGGCAGAATATTATATAGATTATATGCACATATGGATCACAGTCAGATAATGTACTGTAGAGCTGCAGTCTTCTGACTTTTCCATTAATCATTCACAGTTTTTAGTCTATTTTCATGCTAAAAGATTGACTTGCATCTACATCGGCATCACTGATTGTTTATTATGTTGTCTGGGTGCATCAGAACGGATCCAATTTACACCTCTATTTAGCACTGTCCATGTTAATACCAGGTGTAGACGGGGTCTGCGAGTCACAACTGGGCTGTGCAGCGGGAAACCGCAAATCTGAGGTCAAACAGATACTGATGGAGCATTAGCAGATAATGAAGTTTTCAAGTCACTAGAACATGACAACTGTGAACAAATGTTTCTGAGCTGATCAAAGGAGTGAGGAGAGTTGCAAAGTACAATCAATAGTGTTGAGGGCTCTCTGTTATCTGCCGACACCCAAACGGCTACCATCCTGCAAACTAATCTACATGCAGCGCACAGTTAATGGCCCACGCCAAGCCTCTCGCCGCTCTACGAGATTGGTGTCAGCACCGGTAAGGTAGTGTAAACAGCAGGAAAGGACACAGAGTCTCAAATTAATCATGTCAAGGCCGATCAACTGTGTTTTATAACAAATAGAGTGGTGGAAATATAAACGGGCTCATTTGTCGGCGATCTTCGCATCAGCATGTAATCTCGTCTCCATCGGGTGCTAAAAGAGCCGCACACAAAGCACTTTGGATTCTTGGCAAGTTCCCATTTAAGAGCTCAGGCAGAGCTGCGGAAATGTCATGCCCATCTCTCAAATGGAAAAGTGTTCTGTTAAAGGTTATAGGCCTAAACTTAGCCCTATTTGAAAATAGCCATGGGATCTGCCAGAGTCAATCCTTTTCTCTAGATCGGGACGGTGTTTGCCCACATAGTCGGGGAAATAAGCAGACGCATTAATCCAGTTTGTGCATAGAGCCACTAAACAACAACGATACCTTCAGATGATGCATATTGTGCACTGTGCGTGTCCAATGAGCAGATACAGTTCACAAAAGCAGAAATAAACTAAAATCTAGAGCTGTTCCAAGGAGACCATCCATCTGTTCTGATGGGAAATTGTACTAATATGGGACCAATGAACAGTATGAGGGCAGATAGGGACCAAAGTTTAAGATATGCTTGAAGGACGACTAGAATGATGCTGTGGTTTATTTTTGGATGTTTATGGGCTGTCTTTACATTTTCTTTCAAGAAACTGAAATTTTTAATAAGCAAGGATTTTTAAATAAACTGCTGAAAAAACACTTTCCATACTTCATTAACCATTTTCAACTAAGAAGAAGAAAAAGAAAGGTTTATTGAGCCCCAAATTAGAATGAGTACTGACTGAGTCATGTGACTCTGAAGACTGGGGTAATGGCTGCTGAAATATAAAAAACGGTTATTTTAAATGGTAAAACTACACTAACCGGCCACTTTATTAGGTACATTTTGCTAGTACCAGGTTGGACCCCCTTTTTGCATTCAGAACTGCTTTAATTCTTCATGGCAGATTCAACAAGGTGCTGGAAACATTCCTCTGAGATATTGGTTGACAGTTGCTGCAGATTTGTCGTCTGCACATCCATGATGCGAATCTCCCGTTCCACCACATCCCAAAGCTGCTCTATTGGATTAAGATCCATTTATAGTATAGTGAACTCATTGTCATGTTTGAGATGATTTGTGCTCAGTGGCGGCACGTTATCCTGCTGGATAGCCATGAGGAGATGATACTCTGTGATCATAAAGGAATGGACATGGGCAGCATCAATACTCACGTAGACTGTGGCGTTTAAACAATGCTCAATTGGTACTAAGGGGCCCAAAGTGTGCCAAGAAAATATCCTCACACCATTACAAATGGTACAAGGCAGGATGGATCCATGCTTTCATGTCGTTTACGCCAAATTCTGACCCGACCATCTGAATGTGGCAGCAGAAATCAAGACTCATCAGACCAGTCAACATTTTTCCAATCTTACATTGTCCAAATTTGGTGATCTGACAAGAGTGGCACTGGTGTGTTTTTTGCAGCTGTTGCCCGTCTGCTTCAAGGTTCGACGTGTTCAGAGACACGAGTGGTTATTTGACTCCCTGCTGGCCTGCACTCACATTGCACTTAACGTTCTGGGCCGTGTTTTTGAAGAAAACAGGATGAAAAGTGCTTTCCCTAATAGACTGTCTAATAGATTTATCACTTATACGCAGCGCAGAGATTTTCACTTAATTGTACTGCACGCATCAGAAGATTATTAAGAGGGCATCTGACGTTGATTGAGGAAGTTGCAGCTTTACTCGCAAACTACAATTCATGTTCATCAATAAGGTTAGAACCTGAGCCGTTATAAACCTAAATACACTCAAATTAAATCAGCTCAAACAAGTCATTCTCCTCTGACCCCTGGCATCAACAAGGCATTTTCACCCAGGTTGTGTGTGCAAATCCCAGTAGATCAGCAGTTTCTGAAATACTCAGACCAGCCTGTCCGGCACACATGCCACGTTCAAAGTCACATACTGTAAATCCCCTTTCTCCCCCAGTCTGATGCTCAGTTTGAACTTCAGCAGATCGTCTTGACTATCACATGCCTAAATGCATTGAGTTGCTGCCATGTGATTGGCTGATTAGATATTTGCATTAACAAGCAGTTGAACAGGTGTACTTAATAAAGTGGCCGGTGAATGTATTTCACATATCACTTTTTTTAATGTATTTTTCACCAAATTAATTCAGCCTTTTCAGGCATAAGAAGCGTCCTTCGAAAATATAAAAAAATCTTAATCTTAAAGGGCACCTATTATGCAAAAAACACTTTTACATGATGTTTGGACATAAATGTGTGTTGGCATTGTGTGAACACAATCACCCTACAGTGATAAAAATCCACCCACTTTTATATCCCCATTAAACCAAAGCAGTCTCATTAAATATGCCGTTTTGATTCTCTGAGCAGTGTGACATCATACTGCTCTGGCCCCGCCCATGGCCGCTGACTGACAGTCCTGCATTACCATAGTTTCCGCCCTCAGCGAGTTGTACACTATCCGCCATTTTCTCCGCGCTCGAGCAGCTGTAGCGACAACGCGTGATTTTTTTTCTCCCAAACCACTTCAGTGGAAATCCCGCCCTGCAGCCGATTCTAAAGTTTTCATTGGTCATGTCAATCACTGTACTGATTGCCTACACCAAACACTGATCCCTAAACCTACCCGTCACTGTAACCTAAACCAATGAAATCGGCTGCAGGGCGGGATTTCCGCTGAAGTGGTTTGGGGGGGAAAATCACGCAGCGACAACAATGTCTCCTAAGCAATCCCAGTGTTCTGTTGTTGGATGTAAGAGGGAACATAAGAGTCTTCATTGTCTCCCATCATCTGAGCCACTGAGGACGCAGAGGATTAGTTTTGTTTTGAAGGGAATACGCCCCAAAATATACCTAAATTCGTTTACCTATTATAAAGTATTATAAATAATGTAATGTATAATATAATATAATATAATATAATATAATATAATATAATATAATATAATATAATATAATATAATATAATATAATATAATGCATGATGATGTTCGGGTGTGATTTTGGCTCATTATTCCAAGAATTGCTGCAGGTTGTTCAGGTTGGTATATGATCTTTTTATAGGCTTTTGGAAAGCAGAAAATAAAGAAATATTTCTAAATAACTAGCTTTATTTGAAGTAGGGGAACATGGAGTCTCTCAGAGAGAATAAAAGGTGTCTTACCTTTCTCTTGTTGGTGGGGCAGACATAGAGGTAACTCAAAACGGTTTTGACTCCCACTTTATCGTTCAGCCTCTCATAAGTGCTGCCATAATCAGTTGATCTGCAAATAGAAGCAACATTTTCAAAATGGCATTCAGAAGGCATTTAGTTTCTTGTGTGTGATGGAGGGAGTGGGAGTGTGGGGGGGGGGGGGTCCTGGTATTCCCTATTTTATGGGGACCAAATGTCCCCACATGTATAGTAAAACCAGTAAATGTTGACCTTGTGGGGACATTTTTTTGGTCCCCATGAGGAAACAAGCTTATAAATGCTACAGAATGATCTTGTTTGAAAATCTAAAATAGCAGAAAGTTGTGTGTAATGGCTAGGTTTAGGGGTCATAAATATACATATAATATACAGTTTGTACAGTATAAAAACCATTATGTCTATGGAGAGTCCTCATAATAATAGGTGCACCAACGTCTGTGTGTGTGTGTGTGTGTGTGTGTGTGTGTGTGTGTGTGTGTGTGTGTGTGTGTGTGTGTGTGTGTGTGTGTGTGTGTGTGTGTGTGTGTGTGTGTGTGTGTGCATGTGTGTGTGTGTGTGTGTGGATGTGTCCATGCTCCATTCATAACCTGGCCGAAATGAGTACATTCCCCAGCAAAATGAATCGAGATTGGAATTTGTGGACCTCAGCCGAACTCAAATGATTGAACAGATTTCTGCAAATTATATTCATGAGGGTCTTTCACAGATTTTCTGTTCTTTTTCCTGGCTATTTATATTTCCCTGATCCTCAGCGATGAGAGGAATAGCTCGCTAAGACAAACACAATCTGCTGAGCATATGCTGAGCAATTCTGCCTTGTTCTACAAATAGCAAAACTAACATCATCCTGCAACCCCTGGGCATAACAGTGACAACTGATCCAGAGCATACGCTGATTTGTTTGGAAAGGCTAATGATATTTACAGTCTTGCAATACAGACGTGAGCACGGACGGTATAGGAACATGTCCCTAACAGAGATAAGAGACTACTGAATGATACCAGCATTTCTAACCGATGTATCAAATGAAAGTATTTTATTTCGCATAATATAGTGATGTGCAATGGCACGTCAGAGGGGCCGAGAAGTGTTTATACTCTATGTGTTTATCATTGCAACCAAAACAACAGGTGCTATTGCTGAGATTTATTCTGACTAGTGAGAAGCACTTTACAGGTCACATGAGGAGCAGTAAAAAAAAAACAAAAAAAAACACCCGACAACCACAATACTATATATAAAGCTGTTGATTTTAACTTTTAAAATCCTTTTATAAAATCACATTGCATTTAAAGGTGTACAGTAAATGTTTTTTTTAATATAAATTAATAGAATAGAAAAAAAAAATATTTATATAAATATATATATATATATGTTTTATATAGCCTATACTATAAAGTACATAATAACGTATATAATACCTGATATACTAAGATTGAAAAATGCCTCTAAATGTTAAAATTTAAATCTATGCCTGTGAGTACAGAAACATCATAACAAAAACACACTTCTAGGGGTTTTTTAATGTTTTATTTTTTTGTAAAAAGACCCACAGTTCTTGTCAACTCTACAAAATCCACTGCATGTTCCCGGTTCCTGTGCTTTTTTATTTGCCAAAAGCTAAATAGAGTTTCATGTTTTACTTTGAATTCCTTTTCCTGAACTCGCTCTCCCCTCCCCTCCAACCCCTCATTTTATCTCAGCAACTCATGTCTTGCCATTCCTGCCATCTCTATTTTTGCCTCCACCTCTCTTGTTCTCCTGAGTGTTGCCTATTTCAGCTGAGTAAAAATTTTGCTTGTGTCCCATGTCTCACCCACCGATTTCTCCCTCTTATTCAACCTCTGTGTGGGAATATAACGCTCTTTAATAATACAAGTAAATGTATATTTGCTATTTAAGCCTTAAAGGAATAGTTCATCCAAAAATATCAATTCTGTCATAATTTACTCAACCTCATGTCACTCTAAACACCTTATGATTTTCTTCCGAGGAACACAAAAGGTGAATTTTTGAAGAACATCCTGGCCTGATTCTTTCAAAATATCTGACAACTCTCATTCAAATGTTGTATATTCCGCACAAAAGCTACACTCTTAAAAAAAAAAAAAAGGTTATTTATTGGTATTGATCATGATGGTTCCATGAAGCACCTTTAGCATCCGTGGAAACGTGTACAAAAGGTTCTTTAAAGTGGAAAAATGTTCTTTAGATTCTTAAAATCTTCAAACTAAGAAAAAAAAAGTGGTTCTTTTAAGAACTGTTCACTGAAAGGTTCTTTGGGGAACCAAAATGGTTCTTCTGTAGCATCTCTACAAAAAAAAAAACGGAAAAAAAAACGTTTTGAACCTTTTCTTTTAAGGGTGTGTTCACACTTGGTTTGTTTGGTCCGGACCAAAAAAGGTTTTGTCCTGGTCCATTAAAGGGATACTCCACTTTTTTTGGAAATAGGCTCATTTTACAACTCCCCCAGAGTTAAACTGTTGAGTTTTTTTTAATCCATTCAGCCAATCTCCGCTTCTGGCGGTACCACTTTTAGCATAGCTTAGGGTGTATTCACACCAGGAAAGTCCGATAGTTCACTTGCTTTGGTCCGGACCAATTTTATTTTATTTTATTTTTTTGGTACGGTTCACACTGCTCTTTTTGCAAGTGAACCAAAATTTGTAAACAAAACCACACGTGTGCTAAGGTCGTCCATTCATTGGACAAGGATTCTCAAGTAGGGAAATCATGAAGTGCAAAAAAGGCTCAGCATGGAGATATTTCGTACTGCAATATTTGTTATTTTACTAATTTGTGTTATTCTGTACAAACGCAATATGAAGAAACTGCGCAGAAGACGGATAAGGTATAAAGTTTTCATTCATAGAGAGGGGCTATGTTCACACATTCAAATAATGAGATTCTTATTGTATACTGCTAACAAGTGCTGTCAATGTTAACTAGGGGTGTCACGATTTCGATCTTAAATCGAAATCGATCGAAATAAAAAAAAATTCGAATCGATCGAATTAAAAAATGGAATCGTCGATGCTGCCACGCCCCCGCCAAGCGGGGAAAAAACACGCGTGTTGAAAAGCTGCGAGTCTATGGTCAACCTCCTCTAACTTAGCTACAGCCATTCGAAAGATAGCATGGCAACTGCAGATGCGGAGACCCATCGACAGAACTTGAACCCCCTCCTCTTTCATTGAAGTCGCAGGTGTGTAAGTTTTTTTTAATTTCCAGTGAGCTATGTTACGTTCGCGCTTCAAAAAGCCACAGTTTACTTTGCAGACATCCAAAGTCTCGCGGAAGTTCCTGGAGTCTCCCTGATAGCGGCTCCCTGATGCCCGCATTAATCTCCCGGAACGAGCGAGCGATCAAGAGCGCGCAATCGCGCATGCGAGACAGAAAAAACTGCTCCAAACCGTATAGCGCGCGCACGGGAGAGAGCGAGAGAGCGAGAGATCTTGCGCATGTGCCTCATGAAGCGCATGTAAGACAGAGAGCATCCTGATTGGCCGGTTTCGGCTTTAAAAAAATAAATGTAAAAATCGAGAATCGAATCGAACCGTGACCTTAGAATCGAAAATGTAATCGAATCGAGGATTTGGAGAATCGTGACACCCCTAATGTTAACGCTGCGATTAAGTTTGTCCAGTTTAACGCAGCATCATCCTTGTAACTATCATCATTACATTATATGAACTGCAAAAGCTTTTTTTGCATCTATGCGCGATTAGACTAAAGATAACGCTCTGTATGTGAATGTCCTGATGCACACACTCATTCATTCATTCCATTCCAATGACGCACACACACGACACGCAGAAAGACGCGCAACAGTATCGTGTGGCCAGACAGCGCGCCGGAATGGAATTCTCTTTCGCACTTGAACAACAATAACACAAACCATTATGCCAAAATCTCCGACTACGGAAGCCTGTTAACTCAAAGGCGCAGTGCTTTCTTGCAATTGGGTCGGTTCATGTTCACACCGTAAACGAACCGTACCAGAGTTCGTTTGGAACCGTACCGAGACCACCTCTTCAGCTGGGTCTCGGTTCGGTTGTTTGGTCCGCACCCGAGTTCGATTGCTGTATTCACACCTGCCCAAAAGGTCCGCACCAAAGGGGGAAACGAACTAGAGTTCGATTCAATCGAACCAAACAAGGCAGGTGTAAATACACCTTTAGCATACATCATTGAAGTGGACAAGACCATTAGCATTTCAAAAAAAAAAAAAAAAGACTGCCGTACCATGAGTGCAGCAGGCGTAATGATATGACGCAGCGCCTGAAAATAGGCTACCTTCCGTCAACACAACGGAACTATTTTCAGGCGCTGCGTCATATCATTACGCCTGCTGCTCTCATGGTACGGCAGTAAAGTTTCTTGATTATTACGCAGGAATGGGATTATAGTTCCTAGCCATATCAGCCTAGAAAATCGCAACTTTACATTTTCCGTCGGTCTTAGTGCACGATGTAACTACAGAAGAGTCAAGTTTTAAATAGGAAAAATATCGAAACTCTTTGGTAATTTTTTTTTAGAAATGCTAATGGTCTTGTCCACTTCAATGATGTATGCTAAGCTATGCTAAAAGTGGTACCGCCAGAACCGGAGATCGGCTGAATGGATTCAAAAACGGTAAAACTCAACAGTTTAACTCTGGGGGAGTTGTAAAATGAGCCTATTTCCAAAAAAAGTGGAGTATCCCTTTAAGCGTTCACATTGGCATTTTTACATCAAACCTAAAGATACCGAACCTAAAGGCATAGGGATATGTTCACAACCTGATTGGTCGGCTTTTATTATGTATTTTTCAAGACGGATTTTACCGAACATCCGCTTGTTTGATGCGCACCAGAGTTCGGATGGCAGCATTCACACTTATTCAAGTGAACCGCACTAACAGAGTAATCGCACCAGGGTTCGGTTTAATTGAACCAAACATCTCAAGTGTGAACACACACTAAGAGTTTGTGTGTGAGGAACAGCTTGAAATTCATGACCAAACGTCACGAATTCACTGAAGTGAAGTAGCAATCTGATTCATGAATGAATCATTATTTTGAGTTGGATCTTTTCATGTAATCAGTCCGAATGGTTCATTCATGAATCAGACTAATCAGGTTCTCAAGTTTCCAGTGCACAATTGACATTTCAGCATGTTCTTCACACAACGCTATCTTATAAGTCATTGTAATATTTAACGAATATACTTGATTTATGATGCTACTGCATCCTTTTTGAAGATTGCTTTTTCATTCTTTCCCAGAAAATGTGACTCAGTGAAATGTGGCTCTAACATGTCATGTACCATTACGTATGCTTTGGTTTAAACTACTTGTGAACAAGTTAAAGTTGAAAAATATCACACATGACAGCTCACAAAAAAAAACAAAAAAACATTCACATTTCTGTGGGGACCAACGCAAAGTAAATAATTCATGCTCTCCCTATGACTTGCATGTAAAATATAGCCAAAGCAAAAGAAAGTGAATAGGCCCAGCTTCTCAAGTCTGAATAATTTAGTAGGAGAAACGAGCTGTTAGCCAACACAATCCTCCCCGAATCTCTAATACTTCTCCATCACGTTAGCTTGCTGTTCACAGCAATAGTGCAGAGACGATAGTGTTTTGAACACCATCACTGACCCCATACCAAAGTGACAGTCTCAGAAACACATCCCACACACCGCTTCCAAACAGAGGCAATCTAATTTGAGGCACCATGGAGGATTCCCATTTTCCATCGCTCAATTCCTTTTTGCCTCTTCCTAGGAGCGGCTCCCACCACCAATAGGGCAGTAATGGATTTCAGTGAAATTACAATGCAATCTTACCTTTACTGTTTTATTTTGGAGTGGCAGCAAAATAAAGGCACAAGGATTATTCACAGTAAAGAGACCGTCACTCATTCTAGATATGAATGTAAAAGGAAGGTGAAGTGAGAAATAAATAGAGGAAAAATATAGAGTAAACTCCATCTAGAGCTAGGTGGCATGATGGTGAATATACTGTCCAATGGTTGAAATGTATCAACCAGGAGATTTTCTGCTATATGGCAAAACTACAGTTTATGCTTTTATGGCTTTAGGGATGGGCATTTTTGTCAATTTCTTATTTCGATCATTGATAGGTCTCAAAAAACGAGTACTCGATTACTCGGGGGGCGGGGCTTGTCCGGGGGCGGGGCTTTTTCGGGGGAGGTGGTGGGGCGTATCCATCATGGAGACAATGATATCAATTGAATATTTTAGAAATATTTTGGATTACATTAGCACTTTCTGATAGAACAATGTTATTTTTACAGTATATTGGCTAAAATTACTCTTAAGTCAGAGTAAAACTGACTTAAATTACTGAAAAACACATGATTGATGAATTCTGAATACAATTTAAAGGATATCACAGCGGTATGTCGTTCGTCGAAACTGCGCGTCTCTGCACTGCACTGCACTATGTATTTCCCATTCCGCAATGTAATGGCAAGTTAGTGTTATATAGGATTCAGTGGTCAGCGATTTCCATGCGTCCGTAGTGATAGCCATCCTCGCTGTCTTTGACAGTCTGTCTTTCAGTGAAGAAGCAGTCTTTTCATATAGAGCTTCTATTCTTCTCGTGACTGCGCGATGGGACGTTATAGTGGGGCTCAACATAATTCATCAAATCTTTAAACCCTTCTCCTTCGACGAAACGAATGGGCAGCAAATCTTTCGCTATCATTTTGGTGATTAGTTGTGTCATCTTTTCACCTCTGGCTGCGGTGCATTTATGTCTGACGGTAAAAGATGCGATGCTCGTCTGAGTTGCGTCATTGGTGGTATCGGAAGACATTTGATGTACAAATACTAAGTGATAACGCATTGTACTTACTTGTGGTAGATTTGTGTGACAGCTTGGCACAGCACATTTTGCACTGAACTGTTTTTTCGTCTATTTTGTCGAAGTGAAGCCAGACATCACTACGTGACTTTGAAGCCATTTTCTCTGTTTTTCCGTTTGGACTTTGGACCGCGCTCTGGTAACGCTAACCAATCAGAGCTCAATGTGACAATGTCCCACCCAAAATGCTGTTATAACCAATCAGAATTTTTATTTTATTTTTAAACTCAGATCATCGTTTCTATGATCGATCGTCGCTGTCACGTTCGAGTACTCGAGTGATCGAGTACTGTGCCCATCCCTACTTGAAACAGCCCATCCAATCAGAATTCAGACCCATATCCAGATTATAGTGCTAGTATCATTGTTTTTGCACTGATGCCAGGTTAATCATTTAAATTTCAATGTGATATTTTTCAATGATATACAATCCAATCAATCAAACAAACAAATAAATTTTCCTATGTTTTAGGATATAAAAGTGGACTTTCATTGCACTCGTATTTGAACCAATCTACTTGAAAAGAAAAATAAATAAACGAACGAATGAATTAATGAATGAAATTTTCCTGCCGTTTTTAGGATGTAAAAACTGTGTATTTTCATGGCACTCCAACGGAAAAAAGAAGCACTAGCATGATGTGACTCATGAAAATAACAAGCAAATGAATAAATACATTTACAGTAATAAATTGGATGTCATCTTTAATATATCTATTTAATACACCTTGTTATCCAATAATAGACATTACCTCAATAGTTATTTAATATAGAAACCAACAAAACATAAATATAACTAGAAAATATATACCAGGAAAAAAAATTCTATATATTGCAAAAATATCTATATTGTTTCAGAGTATAAGTGTTCTGCTTGAGACTACTTTTTTAGTAAAAGATGAGTTCCTTAAATGGATTCATGAAAATAAAAAAAGGAAAATGAAAATGAAGTACACTATAGTTAACGTATCACAGCAGGAAATGAGCTCATAATGTCTTGTCTTGTCATAAGCCTCTTATTTAAGAAGATTGAGGTGGTTCATATTTTTACCGTATCATGACATTCTGAAAGAATAATGTTCATGTTAGCGGTTTTATTATTTGTATGATGTCAGAAGACACAGGAGTTGAATTATGCAGGTGTGAGCCATTGAGGGGTAACCTGCTAAAAGTGGTGTGAGGGTTTCCTGCATTTGTATAACGTTCTGTTATGTTTATAATGTTTTCCTTGCACACAGCTAAGAAAGATGTGGTTTGTCATGTTATTCAATTATTCAGTTCCCACCAGAAGAGCTCTGTCGAGATGGCTGGTACAATTATGTTTATACACCTGCTAGCGAGTTTGGAGAATTGCGACGGGGACTTTAGAAAACCATTAAGAATAACGAACATCAAAAAAACGGTATGTTAGGAGAAAAACACAAGTCAGAGACATAAAAGACCAATAAAAGCAAATGCCTGAAGCAGTGGCGACATTAACACGGCCTAAAAACACAGCATGGACCTTTACCAGCCTTCCAGGAGAGAAATGAATGCCGTGAAAAAGCACTGCATCAAAATCCCAGTGTGAATTTAAGGTTGGGAAATAAAAAGAGACTTTGTTCTGCGGTGGCACGTGTGTGAACGTTTCACACTGAAAGCCATGGGGACGCGCACACTTTGGTGAAACGTAGGCAATAGCTTTAAGGCACATTTTGCGTCTCATATGGTATACCTTGTCTTCCATTTTCACGTTGAAGATTGGAATGCGCATCTGGGAAATATGGCATTTCAACAGGAAAAACACACACAAGAAAACTGTTTGCAATGTGGAGACACCCAATCCCAAGATGTGATTCCCGACGTTTGACCATGTGCCATCTTTGTTTCTGTGAAAATTGGCTCAGTCTTCTGAATCTGGTGCTGCATGGCGAAATGAAAATCAACACAAACTTTCAGTGAATGAAGGAAGCATGGTAGACAAAGACATGGAGAGAATGTGAAAACGAGAGGTTTGGTGGCCAGGTATCACGTTAGGGATTGTCTGTGAGGAGAAGCCAGATGGTGAGGCAGTAAAGTAGAACAATGTGAAGGCATGTGCACCAGGCTCCAGGGATGGCAAAGGAACAATGAACACAGCAGAGAACTTCAAAAACAAGCCACCACATTACCAAGAGAGGCTTAACCTCCTCAAAAAGTCACTCAAAATACACGGAATAACCGAGGCTGTAACATTAACTGTTGTCTCAATCAATCCCTTACTAATATGTACAGTATAACTCTGGTGCATATGATGTATTAAAAGGATTTTGTTTGATATTTTTTCTTTCATGTGCAGAAACCTTGGCCCTAGAAGTGTGAAATCACGAAATCCGAGGAGCCCGACGTACCTCTGATGTGTAAATTGAGCAGAATGAATATGGAAATTATGTAACGTCATTTATTTCCGGCGCCTGAAAAAGGCAAAGGGGAGAAGAAATGATTCTCCGCTTACTGTATAAATAACTAATTGCTGGTGAGCTTTCAAACTAGTTGGCTTTCAGTATCACTGCATCATCAAGCCTGATCGTGGTTAACAAAATAAAGACTATTAACTTTATAGCTAATGTTTATAATGATCATAGTTTGGAGATGGTGCTGTGTGATTTGCTCCATTTGTTTTAAGATTATATTCACATGTTAGCATTTCAACACAAACTAGATTTGAAGGTAAATGCACCATTATAATGTATTGTTACACTGTCAAAAAAGGGAAGCAACGTGACAAAATATAGACTGATTATAATTAACAAAGCTGTTATATATCTAAGCTATTAATATATTAACTGACGCCCACGACGGGCACTTGTAGTGTAAACCGATTTGTTGATTATAATGATGAAAAATGTATACTTATTCAGAAAGAATGCATTTAATTCATCAAAAGTGACAGTAAATACAGTACATGTATAATGTTGTCAATTCTATTTTGAAATAAATGCTGTTTGAACTTTCTAAATAAAAAAGAAATCACAGCACAATCATTTTCTACTTCTAATAATAAAATAATAATAATACGTTTACAGAGCAATTTAACAAGGACGATATACCACTGAAGACAAGACTTATACACTGTTAAAAGTGATCATTTGACTTAACTTAAAAAAGTGAGGAAACTTGTTGCCTTAAAATGTTAAGTAAATAGACGTCATGCATAATTGAAAAAAAAATAAGGTATGTGGAATTTTCAAGTTCACATAACTTAATTTTTAACATTTCATGAACCTTATTTACTTAATAATGTTAAGGCAAAGTGTTTCATCACTTTTTTAAGTTAAGTCAACTGATCACCTTTTACAGTGTATCTGCTAAAAATGTATTATAAAAAATATAATAAACAAATTATTTTAAATTGTAATATTTCAAGATATAATCTTCTGTTTTAGACTGTAAAAAAGAATCTTATGAACTTTTGAATTGCAGTATATGGAACTCTCATTGTCTCACTGTTGCCAAGTCTACAGTCCAATTAGTGAAAGAGTGAAAGATCTGGAAGTGTCAACGTTTCCAGTGTAGACACGATGTAGGACGTACGAGTTTGATCAATATTCATTTGCACATCAGCCTCTCTGGGAAAAATCCCACACAGTGCAGCACTTCACATCAAGACAAACTCACAAAGATCTAGTTTAGACCTCTGTGATTCCACCTAAAAATATAGAACTTGCTCCTGATCTGTTCCTCAATGCACAGACACACATAGCTCTACTTGTCTGATGCCAGCTGGCCACTGTCCAGCAGATAGTGTCCGTGTTCGCTCTGATAACACCGGGCAAAAACACAAAGGTGTGGAGAGCAGTGAAAAATGAAAGGAAGGGAAAGATACCCACAGGATCAATCGCTTGGCCTTATATTCCACAGGGAGACTTGAAAAGGATTGTGAACGGAAACCTTTTTTTCGTACTTGAACTTGTGCTAGTAAGATGAGACTGTAGAGAGACCTGAATCCCTCTCGCTTTGGCAGCCCTGGGGCTAAAGTGAGCCTGGAGGATGGCAATACACATTCAGTATTGTTTGGCTGTGTGGGAACAAAGGCGGAAAGAGAGGTGAACACGGGCGAAACGCAGGAACGACGCATCACTGCCGGCTTTAAGATTCTGTTGTGATATATTATGCCGAGGAAGTTTGTGTGTGAGGTGGAGGTTAATCTGACTCCAAGCTGCCGACATTGACATAAATCAAGCGTTTGCACTGACAGACTAATTGTGTGGTGATTTGGGGGAGAGAGACAAGACAGGAAGGACTGTTGTGTGTTTTACATTTATTGCATGTTTAACTATGAAATTAATTCATTATTTCACGACCAGCATAGCTCATTCTGGGTCGACATTTCATTCAGTAACCATAGGCAGTTTTTGATTTACATTACATGATTTACATTTAGCTACATGATAATGTTGATGATCGCGTTATTTTTCTGCTTCTTCGCCTGTGTTTTTTTATATATATATATATATATATATATATATATATATATATATATATATATATATATCAGGAGATTCAGTACTCTTTCAGAAGATGCGTAATATCGCCCCCTACCATAACAGTAAAAACACGGAAAGACGGAAATGTCCGTCAATGGCGGGGAAAGAGTTAATAAAGTTGCCGTTGTCAGGTTTCATCAGGTTTCATCATGAATGTTTGTCCAATGTTTGTCCAATAAATCGCAATAAGCTTTGTTACTTTTGATACGAAACAGTCTAGTTCAAACTCTGTCCATTTTATTACAAAAAACAAACAACAAATACCGTTTTGGCGCTCTTTATTGTGGCGCGAGCGAGAGATCATATAGCACTTCAAGCCACGCGGGTGTAAGTGATCATTCCTTCCTTTTTAGGCTACTACGTTACAGAACGAAATAAACATGAATGAACATCAGAAAATATGTTGAAAGAGACAGTCCAATTTACCTAAATCTGTATAATGTCTCAGTGTAATCGTTCAATCAGTGTTTCAACCGCAGAAAGACAATAAACAAAGCTTGTAAACTGCTTTGTCACAAAAAGCCATTCGTTGACCATTATCTTGATAGTCAGCAAGAGAGCTCGCCACCAAGTGGACAAGGATGACAATTACAAGATACATTATCACCCTGAACTAACTAACTAATTAACTAACCGTCTTTATGAGTGAATCATTGAATCACTTCTCAAAAACACAGATTAATTTAGGGGCAAAGCAATGACTGTGTTTCTGGGTGGTTTTTGAGAATCATTCATTCAACCAATTTGTACAAAAATTAATTCAGTAACTAAACACAATTGACTCTGTTGCTTGGAGGCATTTAGCTGCAAATGTCTGTCTAAAATATAAGTTCTCAGCGAGATTTAAATATAAATTATACTGTGATGTAAAGCTGATTTTTCAGCATCATTACTTTCATTACAGTCTTCAGTGTCACATGATCCTTCAGAAATCATTCTAATATGCTGATTTGCTGCTCAAAAAACATTTCTTATTATGATCAATGTTGAAAACAGATGTGCTGCTTAATATGTTTGTGGAAACAATTTTTTGTAAAAAAGTTTTTACTATGAAGTTCAATTTAATGCATCCTTGCCGAATATAAATATATATATACATATATATATATATATATATATATATATATATTTTTTTTTTTTTTTTTTTTTTTTTTTAAGTATTAATTTCAGCACTATGAACAATACCTCAAAATTGCACAGCTTGTTCAGGCAAGGTGTGTTTTTCAAATCAACTTGCTGGATAAGTAAGAAAAAGCCTTTAGACTTATATTAAAAAGAAGGACCTGAGCCATAGGCACCAAGATTTCATGAATTGAATATTGAATTATACCTGTAACAAATTACATAGAAACCATCCAGAACAACCTAGCGACTCACTATAAAATGACAAGGAACATCCTAGTATAGTGTGTGCCACTCTTAAACCCTAGTTTGTTCAAAAATCAGGTGTGCTGTTTTCTGAGGATGCCACCAGGGCAGATCAATTTTAAAGGAGGATAACAGTGATATGGGAAACAAAACAGAAAGTTTTGCTGAAACTCCGTGACGCTTGATACCGTCTGACAGATATAGAACATGTTGTGTTATAAAGAAAGCCTCCTGAACACTCTTGACCTCCAGTTATTGTCTCACTGGTGATTTGTGCATGTTGCTTGGAAAACTTCGGTAATGACTGTTAGCGTCACACTGTCAGGACGGAATACTTGCAGTGGAGTAACACACTTTTAGTTCATTTTTAAATCCCATTGTTGTATCACTACAGTTCCATCGGAGAGCTCAAACAGACTCGACTTCACACCCAGATGCATGACTGAAAGTTTTATGATGACTATGAAAATCCATTCTGCTAAGCTGAGACGAGGACGGCGGAGACGTGACGGATGTGTTTGCTATCAGGGTGTCCAAGGAAATGGCAGCAAAATAAAATTTTCATAATCTGGATTTCATCAGCAAGCTTATCTCAGTAAGAAGAGAGCTTGTGTGCATGCTGTCATTGTGTTTAATGTGTTTAATGCTGGAATGTACATTCACACCAATACTTTTACCTATCAACACTTTAAACCCCCTCCCCCCTCGTGAAAATCAAGCTTTTAATGTTGTTAAATGTCTATGTGGTGATTTTAATATGCTATTAGACAAACCATGTGCAAATTCATGTCAACACCATTGCTGAGTATTTTCTCCTTAAAACTGCAGTGAACCAAAGACAGCCTCAAAAACACGGTTTGAAATCGCTGGTGCTTCTGACGTCACAAACTACCTTGTAACCAATCACGTCAACGTGTGATCGTCAACGAGTGGATCTCTGAGCTGGTGTGAGTGAGTGGGGGCGGGGCTAATTTGCATATTCATAGAACTCGTATATAAAATGAGGCAAGGGTGTAGAGTTACATTCAAGCTATTTTAAGGCATAAAAATTGTTTAAATATGTTTAAATGTGCCATTTCGGTGATCAAAGATGAGTTTTAAGTGATAAAATTATTGCCTACAATAATGTTTAAGAATGTTAGTAATTTTATTGGGAAAAAGAATGTAAAAAGACTCAATTAGTTAACTGTAAATTACCATACCAAATCATTGCTCTTATTGTTAACTAAAACTAAGACTATAAAAAAAGAGTTACCGTTCATCAAATTAAATCTGAAATAAAATAAAATTAAAATATTAGATGCCTTAACTGAAATAAAATTAGTTTAAATTGAATTACTAAAATTATTCAAAAGAATTTAATTCAAAACTAGGAATATAAAAAATAAAGCGAATAAACATAATCACGTAACAAAATGACTTAAACTTAAACTAAAGTTAAATTTAAAAATAAAACACGTAAAAATATAAACTAATTCAAAACATTAATAAGTACTATAAATAATTTTGGAATCCCTAAAACGCAACATAAAAAATAAAATAAAAATCAGTAAAAAAAATGTGTGCATATTTCGAGAATAAAGTCAAAATATTTTGAGATTAAAGTTGAAATATTGCTAGAATAAAGTTGTATAAATAAAGTGAATAAACATAATCACGTAACAAAATGACTTAAACTTAAACTAAAGTTAAATTTAAAAATAAAACATGTAAAAATATAAACTAATTCAAAACATTAATAAGTACTATAAATAATTTCGGAATCGCTAAAACGCAACATAAAAAATAAAATAAAAATCAGTAATTTTTTTTGTTGCATGATTCGAGAATAAAGTCGAAATATTTCGAGATTAAAGTTGAAATATTGCGAGAATAAAGTCGTAATATTTTGAGAATAAAGTCAAAATTACGAGAAAACAGTTTTTTTAGTAAAGAAATGCGCTTGTGAAGTCGAACTGCCTCGGACATGGATCTAAACATAATAGTAGCTTTTTACTTTTATCTGGGCTTTCAACAAATTGTTATTGTATATTGCATTATTTTAGTGTTGTGTTAATATAGCTAATTGTTCATGGAAATGTCAATATTAAACATATGTAACTTCCTCACTGAAACTGCACAAATACTTTCTATGAGTAAGCCTCACAGGAAGAAATACACACAAGGTGAAGTTACTCCACAAATTGAGTCTAATTCAGTCTATTACAATCGGTTGCGCTGAACCCCTGCACCTATTTTGGCAATCCATGACAGCGGATCGGAGAGAAAAGTCACAGGCGGTCGTTTAATCTGTCACCCAAAAACAGTCGGTATAGGTGTGACGCCCTCATCCAAAAGCGAGTTGGCTAGTGGGACGCCGCCTTAAGCAATTTCCTCGTGAAACCGCAACAAAGACAAACGTATATCCTCAGACACAAAGACGCTTTCAATCTGGCACAAGTATACACCTTTCAATTTCCTCTCAGACACACAGCAGAGACAATCACACACACGCTCACACAATTCAGGCCTGAGGCAGACTGTCAGCGGCAGCGTCTCTGCTCTAATAACAGAGCTCATTGAAGCATAATTGAAAATGACTTTGGAGAATTGCCACATTAAGGGAGCATGGTGGATATCTGCAGGTGTTGAGGAGAATTGTGTTCGAGAAAAATAGACTGAGAGAGAGAGAAAGAAAGAGATGAAAGCCGTGGAGGGGTTTCCCGACAGACGCAGGGAAGAAGCCAAATGCGGAAAAGGAGGGTGAGGAACGGAACGGGATAGAGAGTGGATAAATAATAGAACTAATAGCATTTACATTTATAGACGGCCCGCAGTCGGAGAGGACGTTCCCTTCTCTAAAGGTTCTGAAGGTGACCTCAAGAAATGAGACATCTTTCAGGGGAGAGATAGAGAGAGGTGAGATGGGGAGAAGAGGAAAACAATGATGCACGGATTGCAAAAACGATCGTTCTCCTGCAGATGTGCATTTGCGAGGTGTTTCGGAGAGACTAGGAAAGGATGGCTAGTATGAACGTTGAAGCGAAGCTCTTCACGCCGGCAACACAAAGGTCAGAGAGCTAAAAAAATTAAAAAACACTAAAACACAGGGAACAAAATAACACAAATGCAAAAAAAAAAAAAACATGGAGGAGACCAGAAGCAAGAAAACAAAAGTAGGCCGGGAAAAAAAATCAAATGAACACTATTTACACTCAGCAATGGCTAGCAAACTTCGCAGGCAATTACAAAGAAATGGCAAGTAACACTGAATTTTGAAGAAGAAAAACTGAAATAGCATTTAGTTTTAAAACCTACTGCAATAATTGTTTCACCATGCGGTAACTTAAAAGATCTAGTAAGTATAATTTGTATAATAAAATGCACAATAAGGGCAAAAGGTCACGTAAGTTACATTATAAATGCCTCGCGCTGCCTTTTCTTTTATACCAAATCCCAATTCAACACCGCTCTATGTTCAGTTTAAAGGTTTGGGGCAGTTTCTTGACTTACAGGTCAAAACGCCATGGGGTTGTTGGTTTCTCGCAGCCAGAGCTTTGACTTATGGGATAAGGAGCTGTGGTCGGGTCCACATTGCAACTTATTCCTATTTAAAGAACCGACTTGACCAACATGTAAAGCAACCAAGCACAGTTTGTATTTGTACATGCAATTTAGGGTGGTTATCCGAAATGGATAAATAACATGCAGACTGACAATAATACAATGACGGGTAACACTTTAAAATAATGGTTGATCATTAAGGGGGCATATCATGATAATCTGACTTTGTCCGTGTTTAAAGGGATACTCCACTTTTTTTGGAAATAGGCTCATTTTACAACTCCCCCAGAGTTAAACTGTTGAGTTTTACCGTTTTTGAATCCATTCAGCCGATCTCCGGTTCTGGCGGTACCACTTTTAGCATAGCTTAGCATACATCATTGAAGTGGACAAGACCATTAGCATTTCAAAAAAGCAGCAGGCGTAATGATATGACGCAGCGCTTGAAAATAGTTCCGTTGTGTTGACGGAAGGTAGCCTATTTTCAGGCGCTGCATCATATCATTACGCCTGCTGCACTCATGGTACGGCAGTAAAGTTTCTTGATTATTACGCAGGAATGAGCGTATAGTTCCTAGCCATATCAGCCTAGAAAATCGCAACTTTACATTTTCCGTCGGTCTTAGTGCACGATGTAAATACAGAAGAGTCAAGTTTTAAATAGGAAAAATATCGAAACTCTTTGGTAATTTTTTTTTTTTTGAAATGCTAATGGTCTTGTCCACTTCAATGATGTATGCTAAGCTATGCTAAAAGTGGTACCGCCAGAACTGGAGATCGGCTGAATGGATTCAAAAACGGTAAAACTCAACAGTTTAACTCTGGGGGAGTTGTAAAATGAGCCTATTTCCAAAAAAAGTGGAGTATCCCTTTAAGAGCTAGAATCGGTTTCCCGGTGCACCAACCCAGTAACTTTGTTTTGGTAAGCCTTTCTCTGCAAAAGCATGTTAAAAAAAAAAAGCCACATCAGATTTCGCTCCCCTTCTGACGTAGGAAAGGGATATTATATAATATCACCGCCTCTTAATCTGAATTATTACACCCACGGAGCATTTGTTTTTCCAAAAGGGGAACTTTGGCAAGCTATAATAAATGATCTGGGGGGTATTTTGAGCTGAAATTTCACAGACACATTCTAGGGACACCATAGATTTTTATTACATCTTTTGAAAAGGGGCATAAAATGTCACCTTTAATAGAAAACTTTGCAGGAAGTAATGCAGGACAAATGAGTTGTACTACAGTACATTAACATTTTAGCTACTGCTATTAACTAATATAGAAACAAATGCATACCTCGGGTCTTTAGTGACCCGGGACATCGTTCACTACCATCCTCCTCATTCATTTTTTAAAGTTAGACATCAACCTTGATAGCATTCCTCAATCCATTCATTATAAACAATATAACCAGAAAATTTTTTATAAAAATATAAAAGAATGCCTGTTTTCCCATTCATTTAAAAAGAAATAAGGTCGCTAACGGCCCGAGGTGTGTAACAGTGTTATAACAGTAAATTATTTTTTTCCCTACACAACAATAATTTAATCTTTGATGACTGAATGAGTGCGGTTCACCTTTATTTCATAGGGTGGCAATGTCTGAAACACAATGATGAAGTGATGTTTCACTCATAGTTACCGCAGGCAGAAAACAAAAGAATAGGAAGTATCATCAGCAAAATCTGAAATGAATTAGAGATTTACTGCAGAGCAAGTACTGAATGGAATCAAATATTACTGTCACTGTCACTTGATGGTGGATCTGGTGAGGAAGCTGTCTGTGATCAAAATATTGATTTTTGAAGATGTTGAGAATGATAGTTTTGAGAATATGTTTGAGATGGTGAATATGAGCCAGATGCTGAACTGGGAAATGAGCTCTGACGAGGACAGTGATGATGGTATAAAACATCTGCTCAAACTGAACCCTTCCAAGCTCCTAACTGTAACAAAATATGCTTTATTTTATTCTTCTGTAATTGTTACTCTAATGTCAGGAGAGTTTTATATGATCTCAACAGGTAGAGATCCATTCGTGTTAGATGTAGATCCGGGTCAATAAAGACCCGGATATGTAATAATGATTGGTGAGACAATAATGCATTTAAGGGTTAACTAATCAGTAAGTAATAACAAATTTATGACTGAAATTCTTTATTAGGTAATCAATTGTCTTTTTAACTCCGAACATGGTCATCAAATGCATCACTAATATTGCAAGTGTTACATAGTCACTCTTCAAGAATTACTAATGAATTACTAAGAATTACTTTAAGAACTACTAGTGATCTGGACCATTATTTTAAAGTGAAATAATGGTCCAGATCACTAGTAGTTCTTGAGTGTAACTCTTAGTGATGCATTTTATTTATTGCATTACTTACTGATTAGATAATCTTGTTTCTTAGTTAATACTAGTAGCTGAAGTGTAGTATGTGTACTACTCATTTGACCTGCATTAATTCCTGCATAGTTACTATTAATGATGAACCATTATGCTAGTGTTACCAAATGTTGTAGAAAACATTTTGTTAAATAATTGTGTATTTCTGCTCATTACTTTAAAGACTAAACAAAGCAGAATATACTGTTTTGCTTGTGGATATCAAGTTTACTACTAAGTGATCAAACCAATCTTTTATCACCGATTTATTGCTACTATCCTGATCAACTTAGGCAAATCCAGTGATTTGATTCGTCCCTCAACCAGGTACCTGGTCACATGACTTTCCTGATGGATTGACAAAAAAAAAACAATGTACTACAGAAGTTGCATTATACCACCCAAACAGATTACAGTTTTCCAGGTCTATTTATTAGGCATCTTATGGCCTGGGATGGGACTGCAGACTGCATGAGGCTGAGACTTGAGGAGAAACTAAATCAATACAGTATAGTCAAGCTATTCTTTTGCCATGATTTTGAATCAATACACTTAAGTATCAATCAGTATCAGGATTATTATTCTGCATTGATTTGATTTTTAGGTAGGCCAACTTATAAAAATCAATTGCTTCTTATTTAATAATTCAATATCGTTTTATAGTGAAATTGATGACACAGGTTCACCTAGTTTGTTTGTTCAGTAATAGAGATAAAAAAGGTGCAATGTGCAAAACAATTTATTGTTTGCAAGTAATGAATCACAAACTTATCAACTTCATAAATGCATAAAAGTTCTATCTATCTATCTATCTATCTATCTATCTATCTATCTATCTATCTATCTATCTATCTATCTATCTATCTATCTATCTATCTATCTATCTATCCATCCATCCATCCATCCATCCATCCATCCATCCATCCATCCATCCATCCATCCATCCATCCATCCATCCATCCATCCATCCATCCATCCATCCATCGTTCTATCTATCTATCTATCCATCCATCCATCCATCCATCCATCCATCCATCCATCCATCCATCCATCCATCCATCCATCCATCCATCCATCCATCCATCCATCCATCCATCCATCCATCCATCCATCCATCCATCCATCCATCCATCCATCTATCTATCTATCTATCTATCTATCTATCTATCTATCTATCTATCTATCTATCTATCTATCTATCTATCTATCTATCTATCTATCTATCTATCTATCTATATGTCTGTCTGTCTGTCTGTCTTTCTATCTATCTATCTGTCTGTCTATCCGTCTGTCTATCTATCTATCTATCTGTCTGTCTGTCTATCTATCTATCTATCTATCGTTCTATCGTTCTATCTATCGTTCTATCTATCGTTCTATCTATCGTTCTATCTATCGTTCTATCGTTCTATCTATCGTTCTATCTATCGTTCTATCTATCGTTCTATCTATCGTTCTATCTATCGTTCTATCGTTCTATCTATCGTTCTATCGTTCTATCGTCTGTCTGTCTATAAAACAGAACTACTAAACTCCTTAGGATGGTAACATCTTTCTTAACCGCACATGTCAAGCATGCAGAAAATCCTCTCTAGGCCATCCTTTTCTCACAGTGATCTTCAAGAAAGCTTTTATGTTCAGAAATGAATCTTTAAAATAAAAGAAGTATAAAAGTTTGACATTTCCACAAGGCACTATTACTCTTGCATGAGAACCGAGACATTCTCAGGTCGCAGCCAGAAGGACAAACATCGGTTGCGCACACACGCAGATGCTAGCTGGGGAACTAAATTGGGATCAGACTGTGGTCAATTCAGGATCATCCCCGGCATGTCAACATCCAAAAACATGGAGCTGGGAAGAGAGAGAGACAATGAGCTCCCTGTGTAATCCATTTCTGGTTTCAAGGCATCTGTTTTCTGGGTAACTGTTAAGCACAGCTTACATACAGTATGAGTGGATCTGAATGTGGAGCGGAGAGGGATTTGTCCATCACTGATGCACAGACATGGACGCATCATCTCAGGACAGGAAGACTGATATAAGGTGACATCTCCATGTCATGAGAATTCAGGTCTGCGAGAGTGTAAATGCATGTTTCTGACTTTATATCTTGAAAATGGGGCATAAGGATGGAAAGTACCGTAACAAGAGGACACTTTCATACGGGGCCAACCTGTGAGTTTGAGATGACCGGATGACTGTACATATAAAATGTATAGAAGTTATACAATATGTAGAAGATGAGGGAAGATGCCCCTTTTAGGAACTGTGAGCATTCACTGCTAAATATTAAGAGATGAGTTTAGCTTTAGATGATGCTCATCCAATGCATAATTAAAATAAATAAATTAAACAGCTGCTATAGCATGAAATTTTGTCCTACCACGCTGTTAAATCGATATATGCATTTTGAGAATTTAGTTAAATAATTGAATTAAGACTGATCAAACAGCATCCCGGTCAAATACATACATCTGATTTACACTATATAATTCTATTAATCATACATAGGCCTTTATTTTTAAATCATTACAGCAGTGAACTTTGAATTCAGATCAAATCATTCCACTTATTTGGCCTAGGTTGTGATGAATAATGAACATGTTTGAAATGTACAACTAATCTGTGGAATTATTAAATTACGTGAATTACAATAATTGTTTCATTACCCTCGTGAAAAATAAATATTCTAAAATGTATTTGAAATACATTTATTTTATGCTAAGTATACTACAAATACATTTACATATCTATGTAGGCTACGTAATATAAATACCCTGCAATTGTACTTTAAGCTAAATTCATATACTTAAAGTCTGCTAAATTGGAACAACTAATTTTGTTCTTAATGTACTTAAGTTATCCAGAAATAGTGCTGAGGTCCAACAAAAGATACATTTAAGTATATTCGATTGTGCTAAAGTGGAAATGTTGCAAGTATACTTTTGGTACACTTTAAATATTTTGCATTTAAAGACTGATATTATACAGAGATCATACTATCCTTACTAATAGTGATGTTAAAACACATTTTAGGATTAATATTAAGAAATGTGCATTGTACAATAAAAAAGTACTCCAAATAAAGTTTCATTATAATATTTATATCAGTAAGTCTCAAGCGATATGTCAGTAAATATGTTAATAGATTTGTAGTATACTTAATATGAAATACATTTAATTTAAATACATTTTGCTTTAGGTTTTTTTCAGGGTAAATATTACAAATATAAGCAACAACTGTTCTACACTGCCAGTTGAATGTCTGAATGTGCAAATTTAACTTTTCATGTCCCAAAACTTGTACTGTACAAATATGATGAATAACAAATGAATAACTGGCACAAATCACCATTAACACAGATTTTGAAACGCCAATTAAATGTATTAAAAATGTACTTAAATATGTTTTTAGTACAATAAAATATAATGTAATGCATTTTTAATACACTTGATTGTATGTCTTTTTCACCTGGGAAGATAAAATAAAAATATATTGTTGTTTATGTTACCCCAAAAAAAAAAAAAAAAAAATTATCCTCAAAATTACCCAGATGGAATAAATCTTGTAAATGAAAAATTAACATTAATTAGAGCATAACCACCAATAATTGAGTTGAAAGGTGATTTAGTTTTTACTTTATTAATTTGATCAAATAAATGTAGTGGTGAATTCTTTCAAAACACATTCAAATGAATCTTATCGACCACAAACTATTTAATTGTAGTTTACATATGAAATGACTGCTTAGAGAAAAAGTTATCTATAATGTTCTACATGCTTACTTTTCATAATTCTCTGTTCTTGAACAACTTAAGTGAGCAGTTACAGTTCCTTCCAAATCCTCTCCAGCCTTTCCCCCCACATCCTGTGATCCTATTATACCCCAACACATACATGCACGGTTCACATGAACCATTTAACAAGAACAGATGCAACACGCCAAGCCCCGCTAATGAAAAATGAGTGTTCATTACTGTAGATGAGGATCTCTATAGCGGACGATTGCTATAGTGAGACAGAGAGAGAGAAAGACAAAGACAATAAGAGGACACTGTGATTTATATTTGTCTGAATTTTTTTCTGTCTGTGACACCTAAATCATTCAGCAAATGTGCAATTGTTTCTTTTTGGCTCCTTTGCTCATGCTCACCCAAGTGGAAAAAAAAATACTTAAGCACAATTTATTCTAATGTACTTTAGGATAACTAAATGTATTTGTGGCACACTATAAATCGGTATACTTTAAGTCTGTTATTTTGGAACAACTAATTTTGTACTAAATACATTTTATTTGTCCAAAAGCAGAGCTGAAGTTCAACTAAAGATGTATTAAATATACTTGTTTGTGCAAAAGTAGAACTATTCCAAGTATGCTTAAGTACACTTTAAATATACTCTTGCATTAAAGTTTTGAAAGGTAGAATTCACAAACCGAGGTCACACTTTTAGTGATTTTAAAACACATTGCGATGGAATTCCAAGTAAACTTGAAGTGTGCTAATTGGCATAATTGTGTCCTCCAAATACAATAAAGTACAGTTGTGCAGAATTAATGGCATCCCCGGTAAATATCATTATAAATGGCTGTAAAAAAAAAAAAAAATCTGCATTGTTTATCCTTTTGATCTTTCGTTCAAAAAGCTTGCAAAAATCTAACCTGTCATTGAAGTAAAAGAATTGAAAGGGGGGTAAATCACATTATGAAATAAATGTTTTTCTCCAAAACACTTTGGCCACTGTTATTGGCACCCCTAGAATGTTTTACGAGTAAAATATCTCTGAAGTATATTCCCATTAATATTTACCTTTTTTTTAGCACACCAGGGTGACTAGGAACATGAAATTGTCCAGCCATGACTTCTTGTTTCACAGGAGTTTAAATATGAGGAAACACACAGGCCAAATTCCCATAATCATCCATCACAATGAGTAAAACCAAAGAATATAGTTCTGATGTGCATGAAAAGAAAGTGACTGTAAGAAAATAGCTAAAGAATTGAAAAATAAGAAAAATACCTCCTCGCTCCTCCAAAAACAAACTCCAGCAAATTCAGTTGTCAGACACGACTGGACCTTCAAACGGCACAGGGATCTGAGGTCAGATGAAACTAAAAAAGAGCTTTTTGGCAGCAAACACGCTAGATGGGTTTGGTGCACACAAGGATAAAAAGTACCCCATGTGTATAATTTAGTATACTGTTGGATCTTTAATGTTGTGGGCATCTTGTTCAGATACATGGCATCGTGGATTCAAATATCAAAATATCAACAGATAAAAAAAAATCTAAACCTGACGGCTTCTGCTAGAAATCTTATAATGTGCCATGGTTGGATCTTCCATCAGGACAATGATCCAAAACAAACTCAAAATCACCACAAAAATGTGTTATGGAGCACAAAATAAAGCTTCTGCCATGACCATCCCAGTTCCCTGACCTGGGGTGTGTTTCCCATACATAACTCGCCGCTTAAAGGGATAGTTCACTTTGGAATTAATTTTTGGTATGTTTTAGCTTACCTCAAGGGCATCCAAGATGTAGGTGTCTTTGTTTCCGCAGTAGTTTCAATTTTGATATTTTTAGGTCAAACCGTTCTTGTCTGTCAGTCATATAATGCAGGTCTATGGTCACTTCCTCAAAGAGCATGCACAGAGAAGTCCAAATTAAACATGATTTAATGACTCGTAAATGTAAGTACACATTGATGGCCTAAGACAGGAAACAAGCGGTTTGTGTGAGAAAACGAACAGTATTTATATCGTTTTTACCTCTTGTAAACACAGCCACGTCCAAGTGATCTGATGGCGCTGGCGCTTCGGTCTTTTCCTGCAAGCGCCGGAAAGTGCCGGAAGTGATCTCTTGCGCGTGTACGTCACTCATACAATTGTTTTATTTTTTATTTTTTTTAATTGTTTTCTTTTACAACGGTTTAAACATCCCGGATAAGCGCAAATTAGTACCATTTTAATTAGCCGTCTTACCTACAATCGAAGCGCCGGCGCCATCAGATCACTTGGACGTGTTTACAAGAGGTAAAAACGATATAAATACTGTTCATTTTCTCACACAAACCGCTCGTTTGGTGTCTTAGGCCATCAATGTGTACTTACATTTACGAGTCATTAAATCATGTTTAATTTGGACTTCTCTGTGCATGATCTTTGAGGAAGTGACCATAGACCTGCATTATATGACTGACAGACAAGAACGGTTTGACCTAAAAATATCAAAATTGAAACTACTGCGGAAACAAAGACACCTACATCTTGGATGCCCTTGAGGTAAGCTAAAACATACCAAAAATTAATTTCAAAGTGAACTATCCCTTTAACTACCAAAGTACGATGCATCGTTGAAGAAATCAACTAGCTAGTCACGACTGTTTCCCAAAACCATGTTGTCGCAAAGTGGTCGTTCAACCACGTTGGTTTATAACGTCACGCACGTGGTGGAGTAATAACTTCTTTTAATGAAACTGTTTGAGATCGAATTAACGCTAGATGTTTTGATATAAATTACAGACATGGCATCTGAGGACTATTTCTCATATTTCTCTGTTATTTCGCTTTATTTCCAGATTCAATCATAGGCTCGTTCTTACTTAGTAGAGCACGTTCGCACATGCGCAGTCTTCAAAACGGTGTTTTAAATATCTTGACAAACTCAAAGATGTAAAACACATTTGTATGTATTCTAAATAAAAGACACAGGTTGTACTGAATGTCAGCTTGCTTATTTTGCTCAAGATAAGGATTTATTAAGTCCACATGTCATGCAATTTAGAAACTATGCTTCTAACCACAGGCTCGAAAGCTATGTCGTTCCGAACACACAACTTTGCGATGCTGCTTGCGAATGTTAGTTGGAACTATAGTTTCGGGAAACACCAACTCGTTGAACTATGCTGATAACGACGGAACTTGCGACCATAGTTGGCTAACGATGCTTTCGCTTTTTTCACCCCTGATGAGTGGAGTGAACTGAAGAGAAGAAGCACCAACATGGATCTGGAGAGATTCTGTATGGAGGAATGGTCTCTGATCTCTTGTCAGGTGTTCTCCAAACTCATCAGGCATTATAGGAGAAGACTCAGAGCTGTTATCTTGGCAAAAGGAGATTGCAAAAAGTATTTAATAAATCGGTGCCAATAACTGTGGCCAACGTGTTTTGGAGAAAAACATTTATTTCATAATGTGATCCATACTTCAATGAAAGGTTAGATTTTTGTAACTTTTTGGAATGAAAGATCAAAGATTTGCAGCTATTTTTGATCATATTTACCATTAATTCTGACCACAACTGTAATCTGTATAAATAGACTTTAAGTATATACATTTAGAATACCGAAAGTACAATAGCAGGGTATTTATTTTAAGTAGCCTACATAAATATGTAAATGTATTTGTAGTATACTATAGTATAAAATAAATGTATTTCATTTTAGTAGCCTATATTTAGTTTTCTTTGGGAGGTATAGAAGAGTAGACTCTGATATTATGATTCTCATTTTCTCTCTCCTTCCGCTCTGCCAGCATTTCTTTCGTTTTTTAGGAGGTGTGTTTGATAGTATGTTCACACAGACTCTCACATCCTCATTAAAATTGCCAGGGTGTTTCAAAGGAGTCTGGTTGGTGTTCGAAAAGGCAAAGCCCTGTAAAAGAACCACCCCTCCAATTGCAACCGAAAGTTTTCATTTTCATCCCTTCATTCTTATTTCAGTGTTTTCCCCCCGGCTATCTACTGCTTTCTCCCCCTCCAATTATAAGCTTTAGATCCAATCAGCCTGTACTTATAACTGTGGAGAGAAATATTGCTCCGAACTCTTTTGGAAAGTTTCCTTTTCATTGTGAAGATGTGCAATCCATCCCACTATCATTATCACTTAAGTTTGTTTTGGTTGTGCAATTTGTTTTAAAATGTTCCATTACATTTATGCATTAGATGTTAATTATTTTACTTATTGATAGTTTAAGAGTAATTGAAGTAAAAATTGGTTTTGTTAATGAGTTTAAGTGCAGGGACTATTAAAGGAGTATAGGGTTTACATTAAGTGGAAGTTCGTTCTAGGACTCGGCATCAGAACAAACTTCAAAATAATCGTGGAACATTTTGGACATGAATGATAACCCAAATCATACAAGTTGTTGAGGAGGGATGTACTATTACTAAGTGATCAAACTTACGAAGTGTCAAAGCAAAACACAAAACAAAACAAGCAGAACAAAAAACAGAACAAAACACTAAAAAGAAAAGAAAACAGAACAAAACACAAACAAACACAGAACAAAACACACAATACAAAAACAAATCAAAACAAACAGAACAGAACAGACACAAAACAAAACACAAAATAACAGAACAAAACACACTAAAAAAACAAACAAAAAAAACAGAACAGAACAGACACAAAACAGAAAACAAAAACAAAGCAAAACAACATCAAAAACAACAAACAGACTAGACTGATTGGGGCTCTTTTGATTTGGTCCAGTAAGTAACCATCTAATAATCTCCAATAAACCACCCTTATAATAGCATAACAACATAGTAAAAAAACTAAGAATACCTTTCAAAACCCATAGCAACTCCATAGCAACCACCCACAAGCATGTGATGTCCAAAAACAAGAATGAGCATGCACCGTTTGCAGTTTTGAAAATGTATTAATAGTAATCCAACATGATTTAGTGGTTTGTTCTAATTCCAGAGTATTTCACAGCACAGTGATATATTCTTAGTATTTGCAGCCAACTGAAAATAAGACGTGCTCTCACTGCCATGACAACAGAAAAGTGGCATTCAATTAATGCAGAAGCACAAAACAAAAGCATAACCACAATGCTATATTTTTCCGCCTTGCAAGCACTGGCATTTCCTTTGAATGTAGATGAATTGATATATACAATAATGTCAGCAAAGTTGATACTACTGTAGATTAAAAGAAGTATAATTAGTTTCTATTCATGCAACAGCACATGCAGCTCAAGGGTTTCAAACCATGGCAACTGTACATGGATTCATTTGTTTCTGGAGTGAATTTGTCTGAACAACATGTTCTGTAGAATTTTTTTTTTCTTTCTCGACAGGCTTGCATTAACAGCACAAAAAAGGAAATAAACAACAGTGATGAAACCAGATTTTTCATCAACAGAACCCACTCAATTCAACAGATAAGCTCTGGAGGCAAGCAAAATATGACATGTGTCATTATAATAAATAAGTGGGGCCGTGACAAAAGGAAAACGAGACCTTTAAACCTTCCGTCTTTATGTTGGCGGATATTATCTGTCAAGTATATGACTCAATTCCTCTATTTAGACTATTTTCCTTAGAATGAAAGACCCTTGGGGCCACTAACGCAGGACAGGGAACGGTCTGACTCCCATTTCTGACACATCTGGTGTGTTGATGGGATTTTAATTTGATTACAGCAAACATAACAAGTGCCTCTGAGGCTGCTTCTGAAACTAGAAACCGCTCGCAAATCCAGTCTAGTGAGCACATGCTGATGGCGGTGATGATATTCTCAATTTATTATTATGACAGACACTAAATTAGAGTTGGCTCCAGGATATAAGGGGAAGTCCCACCAGAGTGTAATTAAAAAGGTAAGAATATCAATGAAAAAAAACAGAGTGTGGTAAATGACCTTCTGAATAATAATCGTTAGTGATTTATGATCCTCGGAAAGCACGGGGAGGGGGCGAAGCAAGAGCGCAGAATTTTCATAAATCTTATATATATTAAAAGTAGAATCATAATACTGAAGAGGTTCATGAGCAATGTTGAAGTACAGCAGAGTAATATAAGGAAGGAAGGAAGGAAGGAAGGAAGGAAGGAAGGAAGGAAGGAAGGAAGGAAGGAAGGAAGGAAGGAAGGAAGGAAGGAAGGAAGGAAGGAAGGAAGGAAGGAAGGAAGGAAGGAAGGAAGGAAGGAAGGAAGGAAGGAAGGAAGGATGGATGGATGGATGGATGGATGGATGGATGGATGGATGGATGGATGGATGGATGGATGGATGGATGGATGGATGGATGGATGGATGGATGGATGGATGGATGGATGGAAGGAAGGAAGGAAGGAAGGAAGGAAGGAAGGAAGGAAGGAAGGAAGGAATGAAGGAAGGAAGGAAGGGAGGGAGGGATGGATGGATGGATGGATGGAAGGGAGGAAGGGAGGGAGGATGGACGGATGGATGGATGGATGGATGGATGCCAAAACTGATGTCTGGCCTAAGAAAATTGAAGGATGATCTTCATCCTTTATTCAAATATTTCTTAAACATATTGGGTCTCACTCATGAAACATTCGTAAATATCCGACTAAATATGCGAGTGATTTGCGCGTAAAGACACCTTCCCGAAAACTCTTCTCCTGATTCACAAATACTTCGTAAACGTCAGATGTGATAGTGAAATGTGTGTGAGTGTTAATGAATTCCAATCAGTCGTAAATGGAATGCGCGTGCACGTTCATTCTCAATTACCATAAATCCCGCCCATTAAATCCTACTGACAACTATATATGGGCATCATATTATGACATGAATGTGAATGAAAAAAAAAAATTTCTCAGATGCAGAAATTGACGTTTTATTATCAGAAGTTCATTCAAAACGCCACATTTTATTTTCAAGCGTACATAGTGGCGTATCGGGTCCTAAAAAAAAAGGAAGCTTGGCAGCATAGCCTATTACAGATGCAGTTAATGGAGATTCATCTGCTAATCGAACATTCCCAGAAGTGAGAAGAAAATGGTTCGACATTAAGCTTGAGAGCAAAAAACTAATTAGTTCACTTCGGAAAAATAGTATTCAAACTGGAGAAGGACCACCATCACAGATGCTATTACTGGCTCTCATAATAAGAAAAACCGTATGTAATTACTATATATAATATTTTTTCAAAATGCTGTGCAAATATGTACCCGATTAAGGTGAATTAAAATGCAGCCTTATTAATGAGCAAAACGTTCGGGTGTTAAGCGCACTATTTACGCGTGGCTGGGAGCAGGTGTAGATTTCTTGTGTACCAACTAACATTTGGAAAATACGAACATTTTAATGAATCCGAAAATTTACGCCAGAACCACTTTACACACGATTTACACAAAAATTTGTTCTGCTCGTGTTTCATGAATGAGACCCATTGTGTAGATTTTGTAAGCATATTGCTAAATAAGCAAGTAAACAAGTAAGTATAATATAATATAATATATAATACTTTATAATATAATATAATATAATATAATATAATATAATATAATATAATATAATATAATATTCCACAATTGCAGTGTCTAAGAAAACATTACCAGGTGTAGACAGTTTAGTATTTACATTAAGTATTTACTTTTATTTTCATTTACTTTAGATGTACTATACAAACAAATTCTAAATTGTTGGAAAAGTCAATATTTCACTCTGTCTTGTCTAATCACAGTGCGTTGTTTGAAAGCCGAACAAATGTCAATTCCATAAAC